>NW_017275233.1:21635-27081 GCF_001594065.2 Cyphomyrmex costatus
ATCTTATATATATATATTTTTTTTATCTTCTAAGAAGCAGCACCTGCAACAAAGCTAAGATCAAAAGTGCAGTTTTCTGTAAAAGAATTGAAAATCTGTAAAATCTATACAGATTAACTATTCTGTACAGAAAAAATAATCGTTCTTGGTTAACTTTCACTTTTCACTTAGCACTATATTCACTAAACATTAAACACAAAACACTTTTCTATTCACTTTCTTTAACACGTCTTATATTTAACAATAACACTGCTCTGACTTTTTACTTTAAATCGCCTTGAATTCACTTTTATCACATTTACCGCCAATTTTGGCCGTTGGGGCATTTCAACGACAGAAAACACTATAGAAAAGCAAACAGAGCAAGTGCGACAGAAAGATTCTGTTACGTTATTGGTTACACCCATAGCTCGCGCATGTGCAGTTCCATTTCGTACACGCGAAAATCCGAGAGTTGCGCTACTGTATATACTATGGCAACAGTACAATCATGGAAGTCGAGATACCATTTGATTTATCTTATTATTCTGTTCACAAAAGTATTAAGGTACGATAATCAAAAAGTCAACAGTTTACGAGTTATTTAACATTTTGTGTCAAAATGTACCAAAATAAAGTGTAAAATATCTCGAAAACTATTGGTTTTTTGGTATCTCTACCTTAATACTTTTATATGCAAAATAGAGGATTCACGTTATCTAAAAAAAATTACATAATTCCATTTAAAAAAGTGGAGGTGACCTTCATATCTTTTTAGCACCTCCACTTAGAAAAAAAACAATGTGACTAAAACGTGTCCCCCTCGACACCATTACATTTTTATTTGAAACATTTTTTTATAGCTAGCGTATTTTAGGAGATATTTGGATCCGTCGATTAAAATGGGACACCCTGTATATATGTGTGTATTTATATTCAATATTCTGCATATATGTATATGATATTATAATATATACATTTGTAGACAATATAAACACAACAGAAAAGTAAATACACAGACATAAAAGACTCGTACTGAACATTCATGTACATACATATTGTCTACAAGCAATATTTAGAATTTTATTTATATTATATATTATAATGAATGTGTGTATGTATATACATGAATAAAATGTAATTCTAACAATACATATAAAAACACATTTGTGAATATAAATTTCAGAATTAAGCGGGGAGCACAGACTTTTGCATAACGCATAAACCATATACATAAAGAATTTGATTGGTCCATTGACTCATGCATAAGAAAATGGACCAATGAAGTTCCTTATGCACATGCTTTATGCGTTATGCAAAAGTCTGTGCTCCCCGCTTTATACTTTATGTTATTTGTACCATATAGACCCCTGCGCCGTTTTATTTTTTATCGGCGGTAAAATAACTCGGCGGCGGCGGCGTTCGGCGAAAATTTCAAAGTTGGCGGCGGCGGAACCGACGGATGATAATTTATTGACGGCGGCGGCGTGGAACGGCGTAAGTATAACATGCTTTAAAATTTTAAATAAAAAGTTTAAACTTTAAATTATTTGAATAAGCAAATTATTATAGAGATATATTTTTAAAAAAGAGAAAAAATTAAATTATATAAAGTTAAAAAATTATATTTAAAAAATTATGATACTTATTAAGAAACATAAATATATAATTTGATTGTAACATCTGCGTTGAACTCGATCGGACGAACTTATAATGATGGTCCTGTCTCACATGCCTTTACAATACACTCACATTGAGAACAGGAATATCAATCCGAATTAGAATATATCAGCATGTCTGTAACGTTATACGAATACATATCTGTCCAATGACGCAAACATCTGTTAAGAATCGCTGAAGGACCTGTAAGTCTCGAAACGTACGAAATTTCGACATTTTTGTTTGGTTAGTTTATTTAAGAAACTAAGCTTGCGAAATTGTCTTCTTCTTCTTCTTAATTAATGGCTCCTGCCTCCCTGTACTCTTACGAAATTGTCACCTAAGGTCTAACAAAAAAGATATTCCAACGATAGTAAACAGCAAAACAGCACGAGAATTGTGTATCAATCAAGTCACAGTATAAGTAAGTACAGTAGTTTTCACTCCGTGTCGGTACCTTTGATCTATGTGTCCTACAGTCAGCCATGTTGTTGGTTGTGCGAGGGCTTCGTTTTCACTGCACACATCGACACCACAGTGACACACAGTGACACAGTATCCATACGTGACATCGACACCATGATGAAAGTGGTGCGATTCGCGCACCCATAAATTTTGGAGAGTGAAACTACTGTACTTACCTATACTGTGATCAAGTATATGTTACAGTATGGGCGCGTTCAGCCGATTCAACAGTTGAGTGAGCGCCCGCTGTTATTGGTGTATTCTTCTAGATATAAAATTCTGATTAGATGATCTAAAAGAATGCACCAATAATAGCGAGCGTTCACTCAATTGTTGAGTCCTCTGAACGCGCTCTATGTATTGCGGTAGATGGCGTAGGAAAACTTGAGAGAGAAAAGTAACAGGCGAAAGAGAGATAGACGGACTCAACTTCTGATTGGTTCTCTACCTTGGTCCATTCGGCATTCTTCGGATAGCTTTGTACACCCACGGTAATTAATTCTGTCCCTCGGAAAATTTCACAAAATAAAAAATGACCACCTTTCTATATTAATTGTCACAATCCATGCACGATTAACGTTACGACTGAACCTTATCGTGCATGAATAGTGACAATTAATATAGAAAGGAGGTCACTTTTCATTTTGTGAAAATTTCCGAGGGACAGAATTAATTACCGTGGGTGTACATACATTGTCGGAAAACGAGTTCGGAAAATAGAAAGAGACACATAGCGTAATACGAGAAAGAAAGCAATATCTGTTATCTCCTTCTATCCGCCATCTTTGGTCCGCTTGGCCAAACCAGAGAGAAACCTGAGAGAGGACATGACGACCTAAAACCTGTAACCACAAAATACTGCCGCGCACTACTGCCCACTGAAGAAGTGGATGTGAACTACATGCAAGATCCACTATTCTGAGGATAACGAATATACTTTTCAAGACTGATGGTAAGTAGATATTCGCGGTTCGTATAATCGTATTCGCGCTACATAAAATGTGGATCAGAATAAATATTTCTCCCTGCAACTATATGTATGCTTACTTCCATAGGCGTGATGTTTATTATTAAGCTTAAAAGTATTAACATTAAAGATGTATATTACACCCATTTCTATTACAAATATGTTAAAATATATCGCGCGTGTTTATATTTTAAATAAGTTATATATACATCCCGGCAATTAATTCGCATTTAGAGATTTCAACATTACAGAGCTGCTTTGTGAAGTTGGCACCTTAAATGCGAATATTGGTAAAATCATTATGCATTCGTTTGTCCACTGTTTGTCCACGTTTCTCCACCCATTATTTTCGTTTGACCACCCTATGTTTATTATATTATTCGTAATATTGTAAAATAATGACTTGTGGGTGTTACAACTTTTTATGTGTATAACTTTCTTTTGAAGGGTGGTCCAATGAAAATAACGGGTGGACAAACGTGGACAAACAGTGGACAAACGAAAGAAATAATAATATCACCAATATTCGCATTTACAGATTCCAACTTTACAGAGCTGCTTTGTGAAGTTTGCACCTTAAATGCGAATATTGGTAAAATCATTATTGCATTCGTTTGTCCACTGTTCGTCCACGTTTGTCCACCCATTATTTTCGTTTGTCCACCCTACGTTAATTATATTTTTCGTAATAGTGTAAAATAATCACTTGGGGGTGTTACAATTTTTTTTGTGCATAACTTGTTTTTGGAGGGTGGTCCAATGAAAATAACGGGTGGACAAACGTGGACAAACAGTGGACAAACGAATGTAATAATAATATTACCAATATTCGCATTTATACAGATTCCAAATTTACAGAGCTGCTTTGTGAAGTTGGCACCTTAAATGCGAATATTGGTCAAATCATTATTGCATTCGTTTGTCCACTGTTTGTCCACGTTTGTCCACCCATTATTTTCGTTTGTCCACCCTCCAAAAAAAAGTAATACAAAAAAAAATTGTAAACCCCCAAGAGATTATTTTACACTATTACGAAAAATATAATAAACATAGGGTGGACAAACGAAAATAATGGTTGGACAAACGTGGACAAACAGTGGACAAACGAATGCAATAATGATTTTACCAATATTCGCATTTAAGTTGAGAACTTCAAATAGCAGCTCTCTGAAGTTGAAATCTCTAAAAACGAATATTGATAAAATCATTATTGCATTCCTTTCTCCACTGTTTGTCCACGTTTGTCCACCCATTATTTTCGTTTGTCCACCCTCCAAAAAAAAGTTATGCACAAAAAAAATTGTAAAACCCCCAAGTGATTATTTTACACTATTACGAAAAATGTAATAAACATAGGGCGGACAAACGAAAATAATGGGTGGACAAACGTGGACAAACAGTGGACAAACGAATGCAATAATGATTTTACCAATATTCGCATTTAAGGTGCCAACTTCACAAAGCAGCTCTCTGAAGCAGAAATCTGTAAATTCGAATATTGGTAAAATCATTATTGCATCGTTTGTCCACTGTTTGGCCACGTTTGTCCACCCATTATTTTCGTTTGTCCACCCTCCAAGAAAAAGTAATGCAAAAAAAAAATTGTAAAACCCCCAAGTGATTATTTTACACTATTACGAAAAATATAATAAACATAGGGTGGACAAACGAAAATAATGGGTGGACAAACGTGGACAAACAGTGGACAAACGAATGCAATAATGATTTTACCAATTTTCGCATTTAAGGTGCCAACTTCACAAAGCAGCTCTCTGAAGCTGAAATCTGTAAATTCGAATATTGGTAAAATCATTATTGCATTCGTTTGTCCACTGTTTGTCCAAGTTTGTCCATCCATTATTTTCGTTTGTCCACCCTCCAAAAAAAAGTAATGCAAAAAAAAATTGTAAAACCCCCATGTGATCAGGAGACGCGGTAGTATCTCCAGCCATGTTCAAAAACTCTGAGACGCTACAAGTCTCTTATCCCGAGCCATCAAAGTCCATTTTTGGGAGGTGCATAACTATTAAAATATAAAAAATTTTAAATTGAACGTCATATGTCCTGAAAGGCGGCATCGCCACGAGTAATTCGAGACAAAAAAATTTTAAATCGGTCAAGCCGTTCTGGAGATACAAGCGGTCGAAAAGTGATGATTTTAATGAAAAATTAAGAAACGTCTCCTTCTCTGTGTGTCTGTATGTCCGTCCGAATTTAAAAATATCGTTATTTGACGGATAGTGAAATGTTACTTTTTAACATCCTCCTTTACCTTTCACTCGCACTTTCACCATCTTTGGCCCACCGGACCTTCTCCACTCGCCTCACCTCCTCCCCCACCACCAACCCCCACCTCCCCTCTGTTCCGCTGTAATT
>NW_017275234.1:0-248 GCF_001594065.2 Cyphomyrmex costatus
AAATCAGAAAAATCGTATCATCGAGACAAAGCAAAATTTTATTTTCTGATTGGTTGCAGAGTCATCGTATGACGAAAATCGGATGTAGTGTGAATCCAGCAATTGGCTATGTTGAGCAGACTCAACAGTTGAGTAAGCGCTCGCTGTTATTGGTGTATTCTTTTAGATCATCCAATCAAATTTTAAATCTAGGAGAATACACCAATAGTAAAGAGCATTCACTCAACTGTTGAGTCTGCTGAACGTAG
>NW_017275234.1:2344-3733 GCF_001594065.2 Cyphomyrmex costatus
TCTATATCGACCTACCTATTATTTGGAAGCGGGAGCCATTAACTAAATAAGAAGATAAGAAGATGGTGTAATGGAAGAGAGAATGAGAGGGAGATGGCCGTCTTCCACGGTCCCTCTCTCTCATCCCTATCGATCATTTTGACACACGGATCGCGCAGTCCATTCTTTATGTCTTTGGTAATACTACTATATGAGCAGCACCGTGTCAGGACTAGATAAAAAGAGAGACTCGCCAACTCGTCACGTGATTATGGGTGATTTTGATTGACTGGGGTATGGATCGCACATCTGCGTTCCACGAACATGTACCATAACCTATTCTAATAGAATACGCGTACATGACAGATGACACATGTGTTGCTGTCAGCTTGTGTTGCTTACTGACTAGTAAGTTAATTTATCACATCTATGTAAAATTTTGAGAAAGGTAATGTACATGTATCACGAATAAGCTTCGAATTAATAAACGCTTCATAGTTAAAAATAAGAGAGTAATACGAAAGTTAGAGATACCTATTTCATTAATAATGTAATTCTCTTGTAGGTTTTGATTTTATACATTTTGGAGATGCCACATGTATGTTGTGCAGCGAAATATTTCAATAAATCTAGTGATTAATATATGTTATCAGGAGACGCGGTAGCGTCTCCGGCCATGTTCAAAAACTGAGAGACGCTACAAGTTTCTTATCCCGAGCAACCAAAGTCCATTTTTGGGAGGTGCATAACTACTAAAATATAAAAAATTTTGAATCGAACGTCATATGTCCTGAAAGGCGGCATCGCCACGAGTAATTCGAGACAAAAAAATTTTAAATCGGTCAAGCCGTTATGGAGATACAAGCGGTCGAAAAGTGATGATTTTAATGAAAAATTAAGAAACGTCTCCTTCTCTGTCCGTCTGTCCGTCTATCCGTATTTAAGAACTTTTTAACATCCTCTTTTACCTTTCACTCGCACCTCCATCTTTGGCCCACCGGACCTCCTCCACTCGCCTCCCCCACCACCAACCCCCACCACCCCTCTCTTCCGCTGTAATTCACTCTTTTTCGTTATTACAACTTTTTGACATCCTTTCTCACCTTTCACTCGCACCTTCACCATCATCGGCCTACCGGACCTCCTCCACTCGCCACTCCCTCTCCCCCCACCAACCACCCCCGCCTCTCCTCTCTTTCGCTGTATTTCACTTTTTTCGTTATTACAACTTTTTGACATCCTCTCTCACCTTTCACTCGTACCTCCACTATCTTCGACTCACCGGACCTCCTGCACTCGCCCTTACCTCTCCTCCACAATCCACCCCCACCACCCCTCTCTTCCGCTGTAATTCACTCTTTTTCGTTATTACAACTTTTTGACATCCTTTCTCACCTTTCACTCGCACCT
>NW_017275234.1:4454-6942 GCF_001594065.2 Cyphomyrmex costatus
CAATACAAAGTGAACATACGTAAATTGTATTCGACTGTCATGGGACATTTCGACTGCCCGCGGAGCGGTGAGAGGGACAATGCAACATTTGGTTGATTTTCGAATCGCCTCCGTCTAGCTTTCGCTGTCCCTCTCACAACACCGCACCGCGCATAATATATTACCAGGAAAAATTACCGTTTTACATTTATTTAATAATTTTTATTTTTTTTGTTTTGTAATATGCATAATATGTAGTACATTGTTAGTCTATTCATTAAGTAAAAATTAGATTTAGCATTTATAATTGCGTTTCAAGACCGAAAATCCTTCGGCGCGCAAATATTTAGGAGGGGGGATATTTCAGATTATTAGAGTTGCGTTGCAAGACCGAAAATCTTTCGGCGCGCAATAATTAAGAAGAGGGGATATTTAAAAATTCAGATTATTAGATTTGCGTTGCAAGACCGACAATTGTTCGGCGCGCAATTTGGAGGGACTACATACATTATATTAATAGAACGTTATTTCTTAACTTGGATAAATATTGCGAAGAATATTACTACGTCGACGTAGTACGTAGTACGTCGACGGCGTTCCCGGATCCCGGACCATTTAATCGGGACGTAAATATTTCATCGCGAACGATGGGGCCGCCATGTGTTCTGACGTCATGCATTGGTGTCGAGATGCCCAAATCTGCTCATTTCCTCCAGCCAATCACGTAATTGGTCACGTGACCAAGTTGGCGATTCTCTCTACTAGAAAACATGGCGTAATCTTCCTTATGTCGCCACTCTGATTATAGGCTCTCTACTCTCTACTAGAGGTTCTCTAATATAGATTATTTGATCGTGTAGAAACAGGAAAAATTATTAAAGCTCAAGACGTTGTTTTTCTAGAAGATCAATTCACTAGTAATGAAGAAAAAATAAAAGAAAACATTAATACAAAGGTCGCTCAAAAAATTAACTTAATAGGAGAAGAACAATCAGAGGTTTTAGAACAAGTAGAAGTCTTAGAACAACCAGAGGTCTTAGAACAAGCAGAGGCCTTTTCAAATGCTGAGTCAAATGCTAATTCAGAAACTGAAGAAAGGCTCTAGCAGGTTAAGAAGGGGTCAATCAGCCCCCAAACGGATTATGACCAGCATGTCACCAAAAAGTTCATTGACCCGAAAAAAATATTTGGAGAAATTTTTAATTCCGTATACCACCCCTTTTCGGAGATATTGCCTTATGAAGTATTTTCATATTTTATTTTTGTCACGAGACCTATCAGATACAATTTTATTTAAAAAATTTGGGCATACAAAACGTATCAAAAGGTATGTATTTGAAAATATTTTTTGCGAGATGTTCCAACCTAACCATAATTTTTAAAAAATTCCTGAATATTTATAAGTGACCCCCTTTTGTTAGTTTATGATTGGCCACCTCGCAAAAATTCAAAAACATGTATTTTTAAACTTATTTTCACCCTGAATTTTTTCAGAATTTTTTGAACCCGGCATCATGCCTAAAAAAATTAAAACTCGCCTAAAAAGGCAAAAAATCGCCATAAAATATATATCAAGTAGCCATAAAGCCCTAAAAGGCTCATAAGATAGCCTGCAGACACAGGTAAGATAGCAAGATAACCCTAAGATAGTTCATCGCTCTGATTAAAACAATTATGCAATATTATGGAAGTCTTAAAACACTAAAACATCCATAATATCGCCTTAACCCTTTCAGTCACGCATTTTTCTATTCACTGAATTCGCTTGAAACTCGTTACTCAGGGGTTTTTGGGGTCGCTGATTACGAATCTGATATCATTTTTCAGGAATTCAAAATGGCGGATACAATATGGCGGACGACTTTTTAAAAAATGGATGAATTTGCTTGAAAGGAGTTACTCGGGGGTTCTCGGGGTCGCAAATTACGAATCTGATGTCAGTTTTTAAAAATTCAAAATGGCGGATCCAATATGGCCGACAACTTTCTAAAAAATGGATGAATTTGCTTGAAACGAGTTACTCGGGGGTTTTCGGGGTCGCAGATTACAAATCTGATGTCAGTTTTCACTCATATATAAGCGTCTTCCACTTATATTCAATCGTTTTGAATCCCAAAATCTATTTTCATTTTCGTATTCAGCAACCCTGCGAACCCCCGAGTAACTTTTTTCAAGCGAATTCAGTAGATTTTCAATTTTCATGTCCGCCATATTGGATCCGCCATTTTAAATTTTTTGAAAACTGATATCAGATTCGTATTCAGCGACCCCAAAAACCCCTGAGTAGCGTTTTTCAAGCGAATTGTATGTGATTATTTTTCACCAACGGTTTTTTTTTCAAAAAATGGCCATTTTTTGGTATATTATTGTTTATAATTAATGAACTATAGTATGTTAATATGTATGATGTCTTGTATTCGACAAATAAATGCCTCAGCTATGTAGAAAATTAATCACGACGTAAAAAACATGAGAAACTGATTTTTAAAGGTGAAAAAATCAACGGATA
>NW_017275234.1:7642-15590 GCF_001594065.2 Cyphomyrmex costatus
ACATCTCGCAAAAAATATTTTCAAATATCTTTTGATACGTTTTGTATGCCCAAATTTTTTTAATAAAATTGTATCTGATAGGTCTCGTGACAAAAATAAAATATGAAAATACTTCATAAGGCAATATCTCCGAAAAGGGGTGGTGTACGGAATTAAAAATTTCTCCAAATTTTTTTTTCGGGTCAACGAATTTTTTGTTGACATGCTGGTCATAATCCGTTTGGGGGCCGATTATGGTGGAAGTATACATGGTGTGCTTAGTTTTGCGTTGTCTCATTCTAAAATCTCCCGACTCTCTCTTTTCTTGTCGCCGAAAAAAATAGGCCTGCCACCACAAAAAATATTCCTAGAATAGTGGGTATTTCGCACTGTTATGTTGCAAATCACACTAGGAAGCAGCACATGTATACACACAGACACACAATGCATATAAACATTGACATCTCTACTTTAATATCTAATAATTGTAATTAAAGTATGTATATATTCACATGTGCATAATAAGCTAAGCTTATAAACTAAGCTTACATGTGCATTGCAGCATGAATCGGTGTCTTCTTCGATACTAGCTGTATTTCCATTGCCGAATGTAGACTCCAATATTTCAGATAGTTTTAGTAGTTAATTTAATATAAGTAATAGACATTATTAAGAAAAACACTTTACAGATTTTACATAAATTGTCTATATCAATTTTACTCAATGTGCATGTATGCATACGAGTAAAATGTATATTTTTGGAGTCTCAAAAAAAGTAGCAGAAGAAGACAATATTATAATGTTTCAACAAAATCGAAGTAAAAATAAACATTGACATAAATTTGACTTAAAGTTATTAAATATTACTATTATCAACACTTACCATTTAGAGTATTGGATGGAATTACACTTCCTCCTATGTTTTTAAATGTGGAAGCTTACTTCCTCCGGAGTACACGTTATGTTGGTGTTCTTACACGCTTTAACAATACACCGCACCATTTTACTTCAAATTTTCACTTTAATTTCAAAATAACAGGCCTGCACGTTTCTTTCAGGAAACGGCTAAAGACAGACTGAGATAGATGCTCCACGGCGCATGCATAAAAGAGACACTACTAGTTCAGTACTGCCAACCTTTCTAAGTTGGCCGCCCTATGTTTTTCGGTTACAACCGCGTTGAAAAGGGGCGTGGTTTACGAGTTCTGAGCACACCATGTATACTTCCACCATGGGGCCGATTGACCCCTTCTTAACCTGCTAGAGCCTTTGTTCTGATGAAAGTTATTCTGAAGAAGAAATTGAAGATTCCAATAATAAAAATACTACAGTCGAAGTTAAATTTGATGAAAAACTTAAACCAATTATCTTCGGAGAAGAGAGGAAGAGAAGAGATATCCTAGCAGAAGAAGAAGTAGTAAGAAATTTTCAGATTTTGTAATATATCACACCACTCATACTACTCAGGAAGCTAATGATCCCAAAACTTTTGAAGAAGCCATTAAACGAGAAGACAGCTTCCGATGGAAACAGGCAATGAAAGAAGAGCTTGAGTCAATGTCAAGTAACAAAGCCTGCATGGTTACTGGTGGATCCTCCGAAAAATAAGAAAATTATCAAAAATAAATGGGTGTTCCGGACCAAACGAAATTCTGCTGGTGAGATTGTCAGATATAAAGCTCGACTTGTTGCGAAAGGCTTTACTCAAGAATTTGGTATAGATTACTTTGACTTTTTCACCCGTAGTAAGACATTCGAGTATATAAGATTGTTATTGCTTTTTCAGCAGAACTATGTTTAGATATGGACACGGCCTTTCTAAACGGTGAACTGACGGAAAATATATACATGTTTCAACCCGAGGGTTTTGTGAATCAAAATAACAAAGATAAAGTGTGTTTACTAAAAAAGGCAATTTATGGTCTAAAACAGTCTTCTAGAGTATGGAATAAAAAAGTTGAGAAAGTACTGTTTAAACTTGGTTTTCAGAAGTCTGGGTTTGAGGCATGTATATTTTTCAAAATCACAGACGAGTCTCTCATAATTATTGCATTATATGTTGATGATTTTTTGATTTTTTCCAATGATAACTCTGAAAAAGTAAAGTTGAAAGAACAATTGATGAATAATTTTAAAATCAAAGATTTGGGACAGGTCAAAAGATGCTTAGGATTAAACATTGAAAGAAATCAAAATATGATAAGTGTGAATCAGAAAGATTATATTTCAGAACTACTTTTAAAATTTGGCATGTCAGAAGTAAAATCAGCCTTAACTCCTATGGAAGTAAATGTAAAATTTAATTGTACTGACGAATTAAGCATTGATGTGCCCTATTAGCAATTAATAGGAGCTCTAATGTATTTAGCTGTAAATTCAAGACCAGACATTGCTTATGTAACTAGTTTCTTAAGTCAATTCAATGTTAATCATACTGATCAGCACTGGAAAGCAGCTAAAAGAGTTTTAAGGTATTTGAAAGCTACAATTGATTATTGCTTAACGTACAAAAGAACGAATAATATGCACATTACAGGCTTTGCAGATGCTGATTGGGCGAATGATTTTGATCGAAAATCTTATAGTGGTTTTGTTTTTATATTAGTAAATGGACCCATATCTTGGGAAGCGCGTAAACAGCGTACAATAGCGCTTTCTAGTACAGAAGCGGAATATGTTGCTATCTCTGAGTCAGTCAAAAAAGCAATTCATTTGAAAGGTTTGTTAAATGAACTAACAAATTGTAATGAGTCTATTGTAATCTTTAATGATAATCAAAGTGCTCAGAGGTTGGCATCTAATCCAATATTTCATAATAAAACTAAACATATAGATATTAAATACCATTTTATAAGAGAAGCCATTGAAAATGAACAAATAATAATTAAATATGAATCCACTGATAAGAGGTAGCAGACATTTTTACTAAATCATTAAGTTATGCAAAACATTCTTTCTGTCTCAGAAGCACGAAGTAAGAGAGAAGGAGATCGAACTCTGTGAAACGTAAATGGTCCTAGTTCGTGACCCCTAATTGGGAGGGAGTCCGCTGAAAAGAATGAATTCTTATGGTTGGGCGCTATTTGCAACTAACCTTACCCGAACAGTCCGGCCTGATCCATTGCTTGCATTAGACGGAGAGGTCACGAAGTAAGAGATCGTGGGAGAGGTTAAGAGTTCCAAAAAATTAAAAAAGGTGAAATATTGAATATTTAATATTAAAATGAATATTACATTATTATATTATATTATTGAATATTTAATCGTTTAATTTATAATATTTATATGCTTTAATTCTGCTAATTTCGTGCACAGTAGCTTTTAGTACGTATTAATCTAGCGTAGTGCAAGTGATCGAATTCACTATTAATTCTTATAAATCTTTACCTTTTTTAATTTTTTGGAACTTTTAGTCTTAACCTCTCCGTATAATACAAGCACGCTCTTACTTCGTGAATGCAAGCCAGGCCGGACTGTTCGGGTAAGGTTAATTGCAAATGGCGCTCAACCATAAGAATCCATTCCTTTCAGCGGACTCCCTCCCAATTAGGGGTCACGAATCAGGACCACTTTTTCAGCTTGCGTTCTATTAAGTTCGGTCTCCTTCTCTCTTACTTCGTGCTCAGAAGTCTAGGTTTAGAAATTGAATGCAAACAATAATTTATACTCTCTAGATTGAGGGAGTGTTGGTAATATCAGTAATCTAGTGAGTTGTCATGATTAGAGATCCTATAATAAGAGTTAGGCCAAAGCGGACCAAAGATGGCGGATAAAAGAAGATAACAGATATTGCTTTCTTTCTCGTATTACGCTATCTGTCTCTTTCTATTCATCGAACTTGTTTTCCGACAATGTACAAAGCTATCCGAAGAATATTGAATGGACCAAGGTAGAGAACCAATTAGAAGTTGTGCCCGCTTTGGCCAAACTCTTATTATAGGATCTCTAGTCATGATTGTATGAGAGCGCTGGAAGAAGTATGCGTTTAATGTAAACAGCGCTTAACGAAGTTTTGAGGCTCGATTATGATGTATTCTTTTGTCTACTTCCTTCATCTACGTTCAGTTGTCGACCGTTTAACGTTTCTTGGATTAAATAAATATTTAACTCAATTATAAAAGGTGTTAAATATTAATTTACAACACATTTGTAGCGAGACTTTGACCACAGCCTTAAGACGCAAATTCTTTATGTATGTTCTGTGTGCAAATATCAGCAAGATTATTGTGTGTGAGGTTATTTTTGAAGGATTATAAAATCGCGTGTCTATACAAAGCATCAACATGAAATGCTGTGTGCCTGGGTGTAAGCAGAGAAGTAAAAAGGGCCTTTCATTTCATAAGTAAGAATTTTTTAATAAATATATCAATTCCTGCATGTGTTGTGACGTGACATTTTGTCAGTCACTCGGAAAAGCAGCATAAGGCGAGATCCTGGGTCCTTCAGGGTCAACGGGCGAGCGCACAAGTGAATGTGCGACATTATTATTTATTTTTATTTCCTTTTTGCGATTATTGTATTACTTATTTTTATTTTCTTTTTGCGATTATTGTATCATTTTTCTTTTTTTCTTCTTGTCGCTATTGTAAGAAACTGTCTGCTTTCGGTGAATGAATGTTGGTCATAAGAATGTCACTAAAGGTTGGCAGCGCTCTGCGCTTCTCGTGCTGATTGGCGGCGCCAGCAGCGTATGTATATGTGAGAGAGA
The DNA here is from genome assembly GCF_001594065.2 of Cyphomyrmex costatus. Classification (NCBI taxonomy): domain Eukaryota; kingdom Metazoa; phylum Arthropoda; class Insecta; order Hymenoptera; family Formicidae; genus Cyphomyrmex; species Cyphomyrmex costatus. The sequence continues at coordinate 12,330 of NW_017275234.1, forward strand.
GAAGAGAGAGACGCGAGAGTTTTGAAGAAAACGTTACGTGCACGAAGCATACTGCGTGTTTGAACTGTGATTCCTTGTACGTATCATTTATTCCTTATCCTCTGAGTTTTTAATAAACGTGTATTCCAATCATCCTTTAATCAACGCTTACTTCCTTCATTTCCTTTTTTCCGGCTATTATCCTGACAGTCAAGCCTTTCCTTCGTAACCGTTTGTACGTTGTCCGCGAGTCGTTCGAAGTGAACTTCGTGGTTAGAGACTCTTACAGTTTCAGAAGTGGGATATAGATCATAATAGAGTTTTTGAGTCATCAATCCCACGGAACACTCTTATTCCGTGTCGATTTATCTGTTCGGAATCGAGTGGACTCTTAAAAGCCTGTCGACCTGTGTAGTGTTGTGAAGTGCGCCATTTTTGATGATTTTGAACACATTTGCGCTTTGCGCCGGCAGTTAGCTTATGCTTTGTTGGTGGCGTGCATATTTGCTTTGAGAGGACTGTGACTTTTTTCGAGGATTAAAAACGGTTCGTTGAGTGCGGATTCTCGCTTTCGTGAAATTGAGTGGTCGCGTTCTTCCGTGAGTTTTAAAGCTTATCGTTCGTGCGTCAACCTCATAGGGTGTGTTCAGATTCCTTACTCAGAGTAGAAATATTTACCCGACCCCGTTCAGATAGTATCTGAGTAATTATTTTTTGACTCGGTAGACTGCGTTCAGATCGCTAAGTTAGAGTAATTGCGTTAACTCTAGAGTCGACTTTTCAACCCATCATTTTTCATCGGTTAAAGAGTTACTCGGCGTATTTTAGCGGCAAGTTTGAAATTGAGAATACCAAAAAGAGTTCCGAAGAACCATTATTAATAGGGTCCCCTGCCAAAATAGGATGAAGACGATTTTCTAACAGTTCGAACGTACTAGGCAACATTCTATAATGTTCACGGAATTGTTTTGTATTAAATCTTGGGACTGTCTCTTCTACATAACCTTCAATTCGTATAGCTTTTCTCAATGGGCCACGTAGCCTTAGATGGGCTTCCAATAAAAATGCCTCGACCAACTCTTCCTCTTCATCACTATTTTCCAATGTTTCACTGAATATTGATCTGAACAGTTGTTCAGTCACATTAATGGCCATAAGCACAATGATATTTTTTTCGTAATCCATCTTTTTCCTTTCTTTTTATTCCTTGCCACCATATTTTAACCCAAATGACAACCCGAACCGTTCAGAGCCACCTGTTACTCGGAGTGAATCAGCCGAGTTAGAATCGAAACTCTAGATAACTCAACCCTGGGTCGTCAGGTTGGGAATCTGAACACACCCATACAGCTTTCGATTTTAAGATTCAATCTCTCTTTGTTACGCCGTTAAGCAAGATGGATCGACGTCGATTGGATTCTTTATTGAATGATGAGCTGACGGAGGTAGCACATAAATACGGTTTGACTCTGCACACAGCACGTCCTAACGTTATAGACCAGATTATGACGCATCTGGAGAAGAACGGACTTCTTGGTGGGGAAGATTTACATGAAACTTCATCCTCCAACGCTTTTGGTGCTCGCGCTGCAGAAGCGGCGTCGCGATTTCATTTGCCGTCCGCCATTCCGCCGTCTTCAACCGCCATGACAGATAATGCTGTACCACAACTATGTACGTTCTTTACTGATTTTCTACGACAGCAACAGGAATTTCAAAGGTTACAGCAACGCGAGTTTATGAGTCAGGTTACGCAGCTCGTTTCGGATTTTCGCATTACCGCATCCGATAAATAATCGAACACCTGCTTCAGCCAGTGACTCAGTTGATTCATCGGATCGATCTAGAAGACCGGTATTATCCTCCGTGTCTCCTGCTCAAGCCGTTCAATTGCTCATTTCTCAACTTCCACTGTTTTTTGGCTCTGAAGATGAAAACATCGACTTGTGGGTCGATAAAATTCAACGTGTGTCGCAAATTCACGGTGTCTCTGACGATGTGATTTTATTGGCGGCATCCAGCAAGTTAGCGAAGACTGCTGAAGACTGGCTAGATTTAAATACCGGTTCTGTTAATGAATCCTGATCGGTTTTCAAGAATGCAATTCAACGTAGATTCAAGAGAATCATTCCATATCAAACGATTTTGCAGAAAGTTGAAAGTCGTAAATGGAATTCTGCAAAAGAGTCTTTTCAAGATTACGCAATGCAAAAATTAAAGCTTATGCAGAACCTTGGCCTGCCTGAGACGGAAAGCATCAATTTCTTAATCAGCGGCATCGGGAACGCATCGCTTAGAGGAACAGCCTCCATGATTGAGGCGGACTCGTTAGATCAGTTTCTGCATAAAATGCATATTCTGACGTCTGCATTTAGTGACCATGATAAAAAAATCACCTCCTGCTTCCAAGAAGCTTGATAAGGAGAAAACTGGTGGTAATTCAACGTCTGCTGGGAAGACAGCTCAATCATCTGACTCGGCGAAAATAATATTCTGCGTGTACTGCCGTGCCAAAGGACACACCCGCGTCGACTGTCCTAAGCTGAAAAAGAAGGAACTAATGAAGTCATCTTCCTCAGGTGCCCAGTCGTCGCCGGTCTTGGCTGTGGAGTCTTCTACATGCGCGACGGAGGAAGATTCGTCGTCGCCGTCAGGGATAGTGGCTTTTGCAGATGATTGCTTACAGTTGAGCATGGCTGATAACAGAGTTAAAGTGAATTCGTTTAATAATTGTAACTGTTCTCTGAGAGCATTCGTAGATACCGGAAGTGCCGTTTCATTTATTAATCCTTCGATTTTTAATAAATTCGTTAAAGCGGAACCGAATTTGATGAATCAAATTTTGCGATCTTATGTTGCGTTGAATAAAACACCGATTACGGTCCGTGGAGAATTTTTTACTCGCATTCGAATTAATGAGTTGTCTGATAAAGATTGTTGCGTTTCATTTCTAGTGCTCACTAATGATCTTGATTTTACTGATGTTTTATTAGGGCGCGATTTTTTCAGATGTAACGAAATTGCAGTTTTGTTTACACCTTCCGACGATGATCGTTTTAAGCTTAAATTATTCTGAGTTAGCGTCGAATGAAGTCGTCGCAGTTTCAGATTCTGCTTCGATTATAGCAATTAACAAGACTGATTTCGATACGTCAACAGAACAGAAACAGTAGAGTATATAAGGGGATTCTAACTCAGGTCCTCTGAGGGGGGGTGAGGGGTGAGGGGAACCCGTGGCGCGGGGGGTCTACGTCACGGCAGGGGAGGGGGATGACGTCACGG
>NW_017275234.1:15636-15966 GCF_001594065.2 Cyphomyrmex costatus
GAGGGGGTATGACGTCACGGGGAGGGGATGACGTCACAAGGCGAGAGGGGTATGACATCACGGGATGGGAGGAGAATGACGTCACAAGGCGAGAGGGGTATGACGTCACAGGGCGAGGGGGTATGACATCACGGGAGGAGGAGGATGACGCAGTAGGGGATGACGGGCAGAAAAACTGACGTCACAGGGTGCTGACACATTCGCGCGGGAAAAATTGCGGGGTCGCCGCGTGGTCAATGGCCGCCAGGGTCCTCCGAACGCGGTAAGCTAACGCGCGCGGTCCTCCCCCATCGCGAGGTCCATCGGGCGCGGTCCCTCCGGGCGCGGTCC
>NW_017275234.1:16257-19791 GCF_001594065.2 Cyphomyrmex costatus
AAGAATTGAGAGACATGCTATTTAAATTCATACATTTATTTATTTGTCATGTTGTGCATGATATACAATATCACCTAAAGCGTACATTATTAACTCGCATTCAATATTAGAATTTCTATCATATATCTTATGCAAAGCGTTTACAGCTTCAAATTTATTCACAATACAATTTTGACGTAAATAAGTCACGAAATATTTAAATTTATCACTTACACTGTTCGTATATTGACACAAATTGAAATATGCATGATCAACACATTGTTCGAGTTCGAGCATGAATAGTACAGTCGACGGTTTCATATACATACACTTGTCACATAAAGATAATTTCACAGTGTTCACATCACGTATTTTGACAAGTTCCATTACAAGGTCTTGAATCATCAACGATGATGATGGTGTAGTCGATTGCACCAATCTTTCTATATCCGCGCGTTTTTCGATGAACGCTGTCCACATGGCGTGCGGTAGGATGATGCGGTTGCCTCGGGTATCACTAATCGCAATTTCCACGTGAGACATCGATCCCACGGTGATCCCAATCTCAAGAAATTTGTACGCTGTCGGAGTCAACGCAAATGTTCTACCCATGATGTTACGTGCGCTGCAATAAAGAATAAATAATATAAGATATTTTCATAGAATATTTTTATAGATTGTAACCGTTCTTTTAAGTGTCGGCACAACTTCGTCGCGTTCTCCAAAATAAATCTAGTGATGCGAAAGCTCTTATTTAAGATGAACAATACTTATTGGAGCAATAGTGTGGTTCGTCAATAATTCTCGCGTGATTCGAGATTTTACAAAAGTTAACGAGTTATCTCGCTCAGCAAAGATCTTAGTCGCTATTAAAAATTCGTTGGGCGCCAGGTACGAGAGAGCGTGCCACTCTTCGCACAAATTGTTAGATAAATTGCTCGGACAAAGATTTAAAGATTACGCGAAGGAACTAAACAACTATCTCAGCCAACGGAATTGGCAGAGGGGAGTGGTTCGCGGTAAGCGGAAAAGAATGTCGGAGAAAGACAGAGAGGCTGAAATAAATGCACCAAAATTAATGAGAACAATAAAGAGAAGTCAATATATTTGCTAGAGACTGTACAAAAGTCGAAAGAAAGTACTTTACAGCGTTGACCTTCCGCGCTCTGGTATGCGGCACCATAACAATGAACCGACTATTAAATGGCCGTCGACAATAGGAAGTAAATTCGGCAATAATTCGCCGAGAAGAAATGTGCGACAAAATCTAGATCTTATTACATTAACAATAATTACTTCGTGAACAATTGAAATATACAATTTTACATTAGACGGCAACGGTTCTCAAATGCGCAATAACGCTAGTCTCGACTTTAAAGAATTCTGAATAATTTACAATTACACAAGTGACTTGGCAGCAACGAGGGCGAGCAACTACACTATTATACATTCTCAAATTAAAGCATCTGAGCGGAGAGCACGCATTCACGGCAACAGTGACTCGAAACGCCTATAGGCGACCGATCCGGAATCGGCTACGAAAAATCGGAGTAAAGCCTAACGTGTGCTCCGCTCGAGATGCATATCACGTACCGCGATCGGTGGTTTTACAGAATTATAGGATGACGCCCGCCTCACCACACAACGATCCTTCGACGTTCCTTTATCGGAAGACTTCTCTATCCTTTCTCGGCAACGGCAAAAGTTCGAGCCAGATCTCAAATGCTCTGGAGATTCTGCGTCCTCTTCACAAGTACTCGATCACCGCGCAAGTGATGATCGGATCTACGCAGGCCGCTAGACCCTCTCTTATCGGGCCGCTCCTTGCTCTAATTGGTCTATTGTAGTCGCGCAACCCCGCGACCAATTACAGTGCGTCCTGCGGGTTGCGTATCCTTTGAGTGTTCGGCGCGCTTTTCCAAATTAGCTGGCCGAGGCTTTCCGTCTTTATCAGCGGTCTTCTATCGCTCTCCTCAGAGGTGGAGGCGACTGCCAATGTTCTGGCCGTGCTGGGACGGTCCCTTATTATGTCTCTCTCCGAGTCGTCTGCAATAAAGGTGCGACAATCACCAAATAATACCATAATTATCAGAGGTAACCAAAACAATACGACCTGCGTGTACCACGCTCCTCGAGGACACGATCGGGATCTCCTTTGGTGGTTTCTTGCTTCCTCGGTGTCGTCTTCTTTCTTCCTTCCGTGAGTGAGACGGCAACATTACACAGATTTAAACAACCACCGCTCACGCTCTAAAGTGACTAATAATCGTTCTTTAAAAATCTGAAAAATTACTAAATATCTTATATAAAAGAATATACAAAACGAAACAAAAGATACAAATTTGGGACGCTCGCATGTGCCCTCGCCCTTCGAGTTTAGAGGACACAGGATCTCCGTGCCAGTGCACTTACGAGTGACGGACACAAAGTGTCACGTCACAAGATATATAATTTTTACATAGATATATGTGAAATACTTATAGTTCATACTGAACGTGAGAATCCATGCTGATTGAAATCGTTTGAGTAACTGATGCAGTAACGTTGCACGAACCGCTTTTAAACTGTATCCCCCTCCAACGTTTTTTTTAAAAATGCAGCGTTTGCAAAAGACACGTACGGTGATGAAATCATCAGTGTAATTCAATAATTTAAAAATGCAACGTTGCCAAATTGCACATTTAATAGTTAAGAGATGCGACGTTGCCAAATAGATTGATATAAAACGTAAAGATTTAGACGCATCGTGTCATTAGTCAATCTAGCGACATGGAGCGAGATTTGATAGAGCAAGCTACCCTTCTTAGTACCAGAGAAGAGTACGTCACGTGGGAACAGCGATGCGACGAATTCATCGAATCTTTGGAAGAACAGAGTCGGATCAAACGACCGCGATTATCGATCGGTAATAGACAATCAGTGATCGCATGTATCGCGCGGCTCGAAAGTTTGAAGGATTCAGTGCGCGGACGATTCGTGCACGTGGGCGCCGGATATGGACTCCGATGGCGTGAGATCGAAACGGCGTTCGAAAGCCGTATTCTAACGGGCGCGGTGATAAACTCTAATCACATCGACCCTCACCGATTCCTCGAAGACGCGAGTGAAATTGTGCTCGAGCGTGTACAGTGTATTATGCGGAGATATGACTCTATAAAAATAAATACAGTATTTAATGGTGAATTCGTGGCAGGTGACAAACGCGCAAACAAGAGCATCGCCACCCGGAACTTTGAAATATATCGATGCACCGATCAGCGTGAGTGGTACGTGTTGCGCGTCGTCGAGTCAATCCTCACATCGCTCCAAGAGTTTCAAGAACGCGATAACGGCTGGGCACTGTCGCGTATACTAAATTTAACAGTGAACGCGAATAAACTAAATCCTCTGCGCGCGGGATGTCACATCAAACTCCCTGAGGAAATTATGTTAAAGAGAGCGGTGATCAATGTGCAATCCAAAGACAATGCTTGTTTCGCATGGTCGGTGGTTGCAGCTCTACATCCCGCCAAAAAAAATGTGGAACGGGAATCTTCGTATCCACACTACTTATCG
>NW_017275234.1:20912-21296 GCF_001594065.2 Cyphomyrmex costatus
TACAATTACGTTTCATAGATTCATATAGATTTCTCGCTTCTAGTTTAGACAAATTATCATCTTTTCTCAGCAAAGATAAGCTGCGGGTACTGCGACGCGAATTTTCCCATTTATCGGAAGAAAATTTTAATCTTTTAACTCGAAAAGGTATCTTTCCGTACGAGTACATAGATTGCAGTGAAAAATTGAATGAATCATCCTTGCCGCCTCGCGAGTCATTCTATAGTTCATTGACAGACGGCACGGTATCCGAGAGCGATTACGCGCACGTTGTCAACGTGTGGCAACGGTTCTCCATCCAAACGCTCGGTGAATATAGCTACCTGTATCTAAAAACGGATGTATTGTTGTTGGCCGACGTCTTTGAAAATTTCCGCGACAGTT
>NW_017275234.1:22484-33533 GCF_001594065.2 Cyphomyrmex costatus
ATTTATTTATTTAATTAATAATTAAATTAAATTTTTATATTTGTATTAGGAACAGCAGCTTAATCACATATATGATGACTGTTTTTTGAATGTAGACATTGTGAACAGCAGCCTGATGGACAAACCGGTTTACATGTATGTGTTACACGTACGATTAAAAAATACATGTATGTGTCACACGTACGTCTTCTGAAATAACTGAAACAGTCCCTTTTCGGGACTCGGTCTCTAGATCTCTGTATCGGCTGCACCAATTTTATTCGAACTGGTCGCAATCGAAAGATACCGATGACATTATGTAATAAAAGTGTTTTTAGATTTTTGATTGGGCTTTTAAATTTTGAATAATTTTAATCTAAAGTTTAAAGATGTGAAAACTCGAGATAAAGCTAGTAGTAGCGTCGTGAATTTGACAGCGACATGAACATATACACGCATCAATCAAGTCAAGCGATCATGTCAAGCAGTCAAACGGTTATATTTTTATTTTATGCACTTGGCGTCGCGACGCTATCGCGTCGCTTGATTTGATCCTTATTTTGTAATGATTCACAATTGTTATCTAATTACACATCTTTTATATTGGTAGACAAATTTCGAGTTTTTTATAGGAAATGTCGGTTTCGTAATTTTATAACGTTTGCTTTTCACAAATCAACTTTATTTATTATTGAAAAACTGTATGAATTGGATTTTACAAAGTAACGCCTTGTCGAACGTTTCATCGCAGACTAATTGATCACGCTCATCGACGAATATCGAATAGATTATCGAATTGACTATCAATTTAACTCGTGGTATCACTGCGATAGTTTATTAGTGTTGCGTTTCAAGTCTGAAAAGATGACTGTGCGCAATCGAAAGCTTGTTAACATCGAAAGATTGTTAACATAATATTTTCTGGATGAGCAAAGAAAGCATTACGCTGAATACTATTCAGCGTAATGCTTTCTTGAGGCCAGAAAGTTGAAATTTACAACTGTTCGAATTTTTAAATGTCCAGCTCTTAATTTCGAAGCTATTGTTTATACTGATTTGGTTGATTGGTCTTCGGTCACAATTTACAGCACCACCGTTACTACAGCATATTTCGTCCCAAAGTATTGAATCATTTATTGCGTCTGAAGGTATACCAGATTGGGAATGTTTGAAAATTCCGTGTCACACGTAAGCTGTCGAAAGATGCGTGAAATTAGTGACTAAGGCATCAAGCATAGTGTGTGGATCGGACAGTAGAGATGGCTTCATCAGATCGAACTTAAAATCGCAATCTATTATGTCGAATTTTGATAACAGATCAGAATTCAATATGCAAGATTTGCAATAAAACTTTTTGCGATTGGTTGGTAGGGGAGGGTGGGTGGAGCTCACAGTGCAACTACCTTCACGTGGTGAGTTCTGAGTCGTCTTCTATTTAAAATAAAAACGGGCAAAAAGTTGTACAATTGATACGTTATTTGTTGAGGAAACGTTAAATACACATTGATAGGGGAAATGATAGGAGAATTGATAGGGGGGAACGCAGTGGTGGGATAACTTGCAAAGGTTTTACGAGACAATAAAACCAACTTAGAGCCTTCAAGGTCTTGCAAAAATAAAATTATTTCTCTATCACACTTTTCAGTAATTTATTTTGTGTTACTTTTAGAAATAAGGAAAGTTATTACAAAATGTCGAAAAAAGTTAATTATTTTAAAAGTATTCAAAATAATTAAGAAAATCAGGACACAACTGTTTAATGTATCTAATATGTTTTAGTATTTTTCTTGCTTGTTTTCCGTTCCTCCGTTTCGAGTAAACTTCCGTTGTCACTCCGCCGTCGCTTTTCACTATCAATACAACACCGCGTGTCGCAGCATTGAGTGAATTGAATGTGGGGAGAGCTAGCAATGATCAACGCGATTTCAGAACTTTGATCCGGGTTTTAATTATCATACATGTACTCTAGAACGGAATACTCTAATATCACAAAAACATTATTATATTATATATTATACAATAAAATTTGTAAGTATAAAATATCACAAAAACATTATTATTATATATACAATAAAATTTGTAAGTATAAAATGTAGCAGTAAAAGAATAAATACAAAATTTTTTGTATTATAAAATATGAACAGAAACAGAAATGGAAGCAAGCGAAAGATAGGAAGGAAATACAGATTGCGATTTCTGTTTTTAAATCAATATAACTTAGTCTATGTATTAATATGTACTATTTTATTAATGTCTTGATGAACTTTATATTCACAGTACAGTCCTATGTCATTTTAATAATAAAAAGTAAATGTAAAGTACACACTTACGCAAGTACAGCACGTCCATCGAATGATTCTTTTTTAAGGGAACGTGTACCTTCATATTTTGTACGTAATAAAAAATGAAATGCTTGCGTACCACTTTTAAACTTCTAGTTTTGTTTTAAACCTATAAATAGCTCAAGTCATGGTTTTATTTTCTAACGATAAATAAAATTGCTCATATGTATAAGAAAACACACAATACGGGATCATAATATTGTTCTGAATTTTAAAATATGTATGAGAGAAAATATAGTTTTTATTCCACCATTTTATGCACTTGTAGTGCAAGCAGATGACTGACTGGATAAGAGACAATTTCCATAATGAAATGTTACACTTATAATTTTGAACCTTATTCATATTAATAATGACTTTTACGTCACACGGCCCGTTCCATATATACCTTTTGTCGTTAATCTCTTGAAAAATGTCACTGTCGGGTCGATATATGTACGAAATAAAACGTTCGTGATTCTCTTTAAAAACATTTATTAAAAAAATTAAAACTGACTATATTGTATGATCTCTGTTTACTTTGCCCAATTCATCCAATCAGGTCGTTTTTATAAGAAGTCGTATCATGTTACAAATATTGTTACCATAATTGATAAACTAACTCTACTGATAAACTAAATAAAACAAAATGTCTTTTGTATGCTCATCATCGAGTTGTTTTGGATTCTATTTGCAAAGTTGCTGAATCTAACAACATAAAGTAAGTTTTTATTATATTATAAGATGTGAAAACCATTTGACCAGTTGAATTCATCACGTGATCATGTTAACTCCTTTTATAATTATGTTTCTGATAAATTTCATAAATTTTTAATATTAAAATTATACTGAAGAGGATTCAAAATCGGATTAAAACGTATATATGTTTAATTAAAAAAAAATATATATTCATACACTAGCAACTTGTGTTGACTCTGAAAGGCTTCTCTTAATTTTTGATGTATTAATTCATTCATTAAAATCTAAATTGAATTATTTGTTTAAGTTTTTATACTTATCGCATACTACATAATATATTGCAATTATGGTAATTTCTAGATACATAAGAATTGACGGCAGTACTAATTCAGAACAAAGGAAACATCTGATTGACACATTTCAAAAACGTGATGATATTATACAGCGGTGATTCTGTCAATCACCGCTGCAAATGGGGGTTTTACATTAACGACCGCAAATCTTGTGGTCTTCACTGAATTATTGTGGAACCCCGGTGTAATTAGTGTTTATCAAAAAAAGAAAATCTTTCATAGAGTATATATAAAATTTATCTCACGTTAACGTTTGAAATCATTTTTAGATTTTGTGCCAAGCGGAAGACAGAGTGCATAGAATCGGACAAAACGATACTGTTACAATACAGTACTTGATAGCGGAAAACACTGCGGATGCGGATGATTATATAGTATAGGGCCGTTGATCAAGAAAAAAATGAACGTTCTAAACTCGGTCGGTCTTGATCAGGATTTCTCGGTAAATAACGTCGATATCATAACGCAGAAAAAAAGCAAGCAACAAGACTTGACATCTTTCCTGAATATTTCCTCGTCTTCTGAGAAAGGATCGCAGTCGCAACATGATATGGAGATTTCTCCAGCAATTCCAGCATCTCTCCCAAATGATGTTAAAGACTTACTTGAAATCGATGATGAATGTTTTGACTCCTGCGATTGGGATAATATTATGTGAATATGCAATAATTTAGTATTCTCTTGCCATTTTCAAAGACGATGTATTATTTTATATAAAGAAAAAATAAAAAGATCTATGTGTTTCTCTCATCTGGAATTTCATTCTTTTTTATTACTCTTAGATGAAATTTCATCGAAATTCAGTATCAGAACAAGTCCAGAATTTGTCCTATTTTAAGGTGAAGCTGGACCCGCTTGTATTATCGATAAAATTAGCGTTTTTGACGTTTTCGTTCCTGACTAGTTTTTTTAAAAACTTATTGACTTGCCCCCGTAATATTAATAAATTAACTTTATTAAATTCGAGCGTGACATTGATTGACGACCATTGATTGGACCAATTTTTTTTAATGCGTTACAAGCATTATATTACATACTTCTTTTGTAATCTTTAATTTACAAAAAAAAATGTAATATTGTGAGCATTAACTTCTATACACTACGTAAAACACTTTATCAAAGTCATCTCTACTTAAACTCTAGTCGATACGACATTATAAAAGTGTCGCATATAAATATCATCCATGAAGTACAATATTTTGCAACCTAGTATAAAGAATTAATATTGCAAGAATAGTTACGTCTATAGTAGATTGTGCTCTTGAATAAAGCATACGTACAAATAAAAATTTCACTAGAGCAAAGCAATTTACTCTGTATCATCTGTGTACTTATATTCGGTCCCTCAGTACTTGTTAGTTGAAGCAGGTATGTACTTTATCCTCCTATATAAGCACTTCGCAGTGCAATTCTCCTGCAGTTTTTAAAGGATCTATTTCTGAAATTCTTATAAAAAGAATTTAAACTCGTACGTTTGATTTCGTGCAGCAAGAATTGATTCAAGTTACTAGTCGACGATCGAAAAATTATGACAAAATCGCTACAGTCAGCGTTGGCACCATTATTTATTACAAGTTCGTTTCATAGTTTGAGTTTGTTTGAATATCCAATTGGACAACCGAGATTGTATTCCTCTTGCCTGTATGCTTTGGCTAATTGGAGCATTGTAATGTACCTTTCTTATCCTGCATTCATCAACACCTGGCAGAATCATTTCGGACTGTTTATAAGATTCTTTTTAAACATCCTCATCGTCTCTATATCTATTTTTGTCAGCTTATATCGTTATAAGGTAAAAATTTTTTAATTATATACTCTTTTCCTGTCCCTAATATTACTTGATCTTTGAATATTTCTTAAATTCCGTTTAAACGGATTTTTGATTGGAAGTAAAAAAAGTCTTGATATGCAATAACAAATTGCTTATTTTGGATGGATATAAATTTGGAAGTTTTTATAAAAAAATGAATTTTGATTTTCATTAATACATATTTAGTATATTAATGTATAAAAATTCATTGTTAACAAAGTTTGTTTAATAAAATTAAGATTTGTATTTATATTATTACCATATAAGCTCATTTTTAGAACAATTTATTTATGTCTTGTGTATAAGAACTAATTAAATTGCAATAACACTTGAGCTATCATCTTCTTGTACACGTTTTAAAAGCAATTTTTATTATTTTAAGGATACACTTATTACAGTTTCTATTTTATGTTTCATAAATAGCCTAAATGATTTTTTAAAGGAATTGAAGGTATGTTTACATGAACTCTCCATAGTAGACGATACGTTGGAAGCACTTGATGCTCCAAAGAAATATCGAGTGCTGCGTAAATGGATACTTCGAATAATAATTGGATGGAATACATACATTTTTATTGATTTCGTGAGAATTATTGTTACTAATGGTGTTTTATATTCATTTGAATCATCATTTATACATTATATTATATACTTTATCGTCGTTATACACTCAAAAATAATTGCTTCGAGTGTTTTGATTTGTGGAACTGTTCTTGGGTTAGTACATATGTCAACATTTATAGTTTGAATATGATTATTTATTAATGATTTTAAAGTATACGTTTATAACCTATATTTTAATTTTGCTGATAGATTTAATTGATTCCCTTCCATTGAATTCAGATACACGAGCTCCAGATTTCATCGAGTCAATAATCTATTACGTATAATTTATTCAGATATTTTCGAAAATAATGCAGATTACAGATGTACAAGACAAAACAGATCCATTTTAGTCAGCCAATGGATGACAGGAGCTAAGAATCGCAAGCAATATATGTGGCTTATAATGTAATTTTTAAAAAAAGTTACGGGGTACAAAAATGAGCTTCCATATTTGTATGCTTAAAGTGTTTCTCGTTTTAAATTTCGTAGTATATCGAATACTACATAGGATATTTAGAAAACATTTAGAAAGTGCAACTCATGTTCGAAAGACGCTGAGTGCATTAAGCTTTGTGTATAAGGTACTTGAATTTGATACGAATTCTAGTATCAAAAAATGTGTAGCCAGTCAACTTGTAGTCTTTCCATAAAAACCACATATTAATTGGCTACATATTTCCGAGGTCCAAGAACTCAGACCGCGTTGTAGAATTATGAACATAGTGCTATAGAGTATAGACACGCAATAAGTTTAGATATACAGGCGTTAAAAAGATTAATTTCGCTTCTATTAAGGAAATTATATGACTTTTTTACGTTATATATTTTCTCTAATTATTTTCATATATATGTTTAACGTAACGCGAAAACGTAAGATAAAGTTAAAAAACTAATAAATTATGAGATTCTCCACGCCTTCTTCTAGATCTGACATATCGACCTGAAATGTTAAAAATCTAAACTGAAAGTTATTTTTTGATATGTTTATATTAGTTTTTATATGTGGGCTAATTAGAAAGAAATCATATTATATAAAAATATATGTATATATAAATAGGTATAACTGAAAAAGTGTTGATCTTCATATTAGGCCCTAATCTACAAAAATAACAAATGCAACCAAAATGCGTACCTCATGTCATTTTTATCTAAAACATTTTTAACACCATCGAAAATGAAAGAAATATTTAAGTTTTCAAGTGAAATGTAGATCATACGCACATCATGTAGCTACATAAATAATGAACTTCATCTGAAATAATCGAACATTCCAAACTTATAGCAAGTTACAACTATTGTTTATTTAAAATTCTACTCTAAAAATATGTTTTATGTAGTATATTTCATACGTCTCTTTATGGATTGATTAATTATTGACAAACGTGATTTAATTATAGGCACGTCCATCTACAACTATGCCTTATATCACGCAAATTGAATAAAATATTCAACATACAAATGTCATTACAAATACTGTGGTACATGTTACACGGTGCGCTACCTTTTATCTACAATATATATGTGATACTTGATTGCAACGTAAATCACGCTGACTGTTGGCCATTTAAACATACCGTTGCCTTTATTAATCAAATTTCAGAATTTATTCCGATTGTGATCTTATTTCTTACATTAAATTACTTATGTCAAACTATTTATAACAAGGTATGGTAAAATTAAAACATTAGTAATTACTTATAATTAGAGAAATAAGCATAAACAACTATTTTATATGAATAAAGCTACATACGTAGTTTATCCCAAATAACATAACATATAGAACATTTAATTATAATACAGACTTACATGTTACCTCTAATTACGCTGTCCCGATGACAAAAAAAAATAAATTCAACAGGCATGGTAACGTCTCGGCATAACACGCGCCAAGAACGTTACATATATGCATGTTCGTGCTGTTGTCAAGTTCTAGACAGTACCACTATGGTTCAATCTCGAGTTTTGTCATTGGCAATCTTTAAATTAACATTACTTCAGAAACTAAAACCATAATAAAAAATCTAAACACACAATTATTATTATTAGATATTATCGGTGTATTTTGATTACGCGACTTGTTGGAATAAAATTGGACAGTAAAGACCGAGATCTAGGAATCTTGTTCCGAAAAAGGTCATCTTAGATTTTCAGATACTTTCGGTACAATTTATGTAATGACCATTTTGTTATTAAATTTTGCAAAGAATGTCCGTACTATAAATCATATTTTTTATGTTAGAATTTTGCGTTAAGCGACCCGTGCACGTCAAGTTTTTTTTTCACTATAACCCAGTTGACAGTTTACTTTCAGATTATTTTATACGTCTTGCGTTATGAAATACTTGAATAATAGCATTTATTTCGTATACGTTTTCTATGATGCAGAACTTAACGTTCTGGATACCTTATTTATGCACTTGGAATATATTTTCTTTGTTCTACTGATATTTTTATAGGTATAAAACAATTTCAGATAAGCGAGACGGTAGAAATTCTGTACAATTTGTCCAATTATAATCTCGATGAAGATTTACGTGAACAGGTAATTATAATTATAACAGAATTTTCATAAGATTTTAATTATTCTACGCGGAACGTTATTAGCGCCTACAGTAGTTCGGACACCTGTATAAATTTCATGGAATTATTATGTAAAAAACAGAAGCATTGTAAAACAACAATTGTATTAAGCTCTTATGTATACCAAGTAAATATGATAATGAAATCGGATCTTATGTATGTTAGAAAATTTGTGCACACTATGTACTATCACCATACTTACATAAATACATATATACATCAGGGATGGGAAAGTTACTTTGTAAAAGTAATTAATTACAGTTACAGTTTTTTCTTTCAAAAAGTAATTAATTACCGTTACTAGTTACTGACTCTGAAAAGTAATTCGTTACAGTTACAGTTACTGAAGAAATAACTTTAAGTTACTTTTAAGTTATTTTTTCATCAGAATTTTTACTAGTAGCATGGATACTATGGCTGCATTCAGAAACGTTACCCAACTGCCTTCGTGTATCGTTTTACCCTTGTTTTTCACCTAATATTAAACAAGAATGATACTCAGGGTCATGAGAGTAATTAGGACAATTAAAAAACAGACTGGTTTACATTTACATGTCATAAAGATTGTATTGAAGAAGAAAATTGTATGGGAAAAACGTTTTTCGTTAAAGTAATATAAATGAATATGTAATAGCACATACACACAATGTTTTCTTGCAAACAATATTCTTTTTATATTCTGCTAAAAGTTGCAAATAAATTCTAGATTCCAAATTCCAGCACTAATCCAAAATATTATAAAAATTCTTATTAATTTTTAACTGAATTTGGTATTCCATTGTATCGTGTAAATTCCCTCTCTGTGGCATTACTACGGAACCACCAATGCCGCACATTCGTTCGACAGAAGCACTACTTGGAAGTGCCGAGTTATATTTAATGAAAGTAACTATAAAAGTAACTATTAAATTAGTTACTAATTACTCAAAAAAATGTAACTAAGTTAAGTTACAGATGGAAAAAAGTAACGGAGTTAAGTTACAGTTACTGAAAAAAAGTAACTCTAACTATAACTTCGTTACAAGTAACGAGTTACTTTCCATCCATTATACATATGTATATACTTTCTGTACATAGCTACTGATTGCGCTCAGTATGCCCTTAACTTATCTGAAACAATGGATTTGAATAATTTTTTTCAATGCAACAGATTAATTTTGAGTCAAATTTAGTTTATTTAGTTTTAATTCTTGAGGACATACACAATAGAATATAAATTTAGTTTACTTTGGAACTAAAAAATGACTTGAATTTTAAACATATTGCAGTTAAAAATGACATATTATTATATTATTTAACCTATAAGATTGGTGATTGTTGTTTCACATATGACACATTTTTGTTATTTTCTAATAATGTCTTAATTACACTACGCAACAAAATTATCGCAACAAAATTTTTCATCGAAATTTTGTCATTTTTCAAATGCGCATAACTTGGTCAATTTTCATCATATCAAGATAATTTTTTTTCATTTTGTAGGTAATTATCTGTACTTTAAGAAAAACTTGATACGAAATTAGTACATGTCGATGCCGCATCTCCATGTTTTGATAAAACCCAAGCATTTTTTTTCTTAGAAAATTTGTTTGACGCGTTACCTGGATCGCCTCGATTTTTTTTCAAAAATACCACTTAGACCATCGTAAATAGAGTCAAATCATGCCGAAACCTCATTATGGGGAAGAATCCGTATTAAACATTAATTTTATTTTAATTTTATTAGCAGAGTTAATATTAACAAAAAATACAGAAAAGCACAGGATATTTTATTTTCTTTCTAAACATGCCTCGGCTTGCTGAAATTTAATCTTTATTCCAGTCAGCTTCATTGACAATGTTGCGATTCTCCCGATTAGTAATTATCCTAGGTAATTTGACCAGGTCTCCGACAATAAGAATTTGTTTCTTGGTACCGACTAAAAACACGCGATACCATCGGAGCGATTAATACCGATTCTTATTGCTACGGCGCTTTGACTCAATCCCGCCTCTAGCAGGGCCATCATTTGAGCAGATTGAATTTCAATTAGCCGAGGCATGTTTAGTAAGAAAATAAAATATCCTGTGCTTTTCTGTATTTTTTTATTCACTCTGCATAATAAAATTAATGTTCAATACGGATCCTTCTCTATAATGAGGTTTCGGCATTTGACTCTATCGCGATATTCGTTAAAAACGTTTGAATAACTTCAAAATGGCATTACTCGGTCAAAAAATATCATAGAGATTCGAATTTTTTTTCAAATTGTTTGTTGAAAAGTACACTTTACGATGGTCTAAGTGGTATTTTTGAAAAAAAATCGGGGCGATCCATCAAGTAACGCGTCAAACAAATTTTCTAAGAAAAAAATGCTTGGGTTTTATCAAAACATGGATATGCGGCATCGACATGTACTAATTTCGTATCCAGTTCTTTTTTAAAGTACAGATAATTACCTACAAAATGAAAAAAATTCATCTTTATACGATGAAAATTGACCGAGTTATGCGCATTTGAAAAATGACAAAATTTGGATGAAAAATTTTGTTGCGATAATCTTGTTGCGTAGTGTATTTACAAAACCATTTCATAGAATTTATACAAGTGTCTAATATGTCGTAAATGTTAGTGTCTATTTTACATTTCTTAAATCATTTATTTCTATTAGATTTTACAATTTATATTGCAAATAAAACAAAGGGAAGTGAAATTTGGCTT
>NW_017275234.1:34037-35841 GCF_001594065.2 Cyphomyrmex costatus
AACATGTTATTAAGATCCAAGATGCAATGAGCATCAAAATTGCTAGATCGTTAGTCAATTGAACTCGTGAGAGTACTGCGGTAGTTTATTAGTTTGCGTTATAAACCTGAAAAAATTTAGAGAACTACATACGTAGTATATAAATTCACACAAAAATTATATTAGAAGCATTCTAGATCCAGCTTGACTGTAAATGGCTTATTCTCGGTATTTAGTTTAAAAAATATTTATTAAAAGTATTTATCTATTTTATCATGAACATTATTATATACATTTAATTTGCATTATAACGTTTTCAAATTAAGCTTATTTAAAATATGTACAACATTTTTATGTCTTACTCTAAAGAATGTGTAACTGTAAATAGCTATGAATACTAATTATATAAATATTCTGTGCTGTCAGGATCATTCTTTTATGTGAATTGTTTCCGATTAAACACAAACATTTTTATCGAGTATAATGAAAGCATACTTGTTTCAGATACACATTGCAGCTTTGGATTTCCTGATAATTATATTTCAGGTATGTGATCCAGACCTTCGCTATTGTCTCTAATGCATAAACATAAATGATTTGATTATTGTTTAATATCAATATGTGTATAATTAAATGCGTCTTGGTCCTTCATACTCACACTTTAAAAAATTGCAATTTATTCATAATATTATTCATTAAGAAAATGGAATAATATCCTAGAGTAGTGAAAAATTTATCTTTAATCCTGAAAAAATGGTTATGAGTTAATTTCAGAAAATCAATTTTTACTTAAAACTATAAACTTTTATATTTATTTGATTTTTTAATTTTTGATTTTTGATTTTACTTTTAAAATTTATATTA
The DNA here is from genome assembly GCF_001594065.2 of Cyphomyrmex costatus. Lineage (NCBI taxonomy): Eukaryota > Metazoa > Arthropoda > Insecta > Hymenoptera > Formicidae > Cyphomyrmex > Cyphomyrmex costatus. The sequence continues at coordinate 34,881 of NW_017275234.1, forward strand.
TGCTCAGTTCATTTTGACCCATAATGAGTATAAATGGTTAAACTATATAATATTTTTGATTGTTATAAAACTATTTCAAAATTTTAAAATCGAATATTTATTATAGAATATATTATATTATAAGGTTTACATTATATTATATTATAAAAATTTGTATAATCCTTTTTAGATGAATTTAATAGATTATTTTGTGCAGAAATATTAAAATTGAATTTTGATTTACATTATTCTCAGCGCTCGCTAGCAATTCGATAATTGTGCCAGTCGACGCATGTCGTGCGAGAATGCTATTTTATTTTATGTTAAGCGTGTTGTAGCCTGTATTGAGGTAGAACAATGTGATATGTGTAATGACTTACGAGAAAACGTCTTTTCTTATCCGTCAATGTACAAATTATTTCAGTTTGTGTACAAATTATTACAGTTGATTAATTCGAATTGGAGTTTCTATTATGTCGCTGTGCAAGTACTTGGTAGCTTAAATGATGGTGCATTCTGTTTCACATGTTTCATTTATACTTTTTTACATTCATTGAACAACAAAGATGAATGCATCATGTATAAAATAAAATACACTCATAGTTAATAATAAAACATTTGGGCTGTTATCCATTGAACGCTGCAAATACTTTATTATTATAGCAAACTAATCAAAGTATAATTTAAAGCATTTGCAGGGTGAAGTGAATCGCCACCCTTGATCAAATTAATCTACAAAATTTTGTAGATATACAGAATGACCAATGGGACTATAAAGTAAAACTAAATGATTAATATTTTGCAACAAGTCGAATGAAATGAATTAAATGTGATTAAGGAGAAAAATTGAAATTTTACTGTTACCATATCTATAAAAATGAAACGTAATTATTTAACAGGTGAAACATTACAATAAAAAGGGCAACAATATGTTGCACGCATGAGTTAATGAAATCGTCTCCTGCACGTGTGTTTCGTGTTC
>NW_017275235.1:0-735 GCF_001594065.2 Cyphomyrmex costatus
TTGGCGTTGGTGAAACTGGCCGAAATGTTTTTTGACCAGCAGCACCCACTCTTAGCGCTTTTTATACTTTTTTTTTTTTTAAAAAAAAGGTAAGTTTATAAACATAGTACCAAATGGGTTTTACTTTTTAATTTAATAGAATTTAAATAATAGTATGGTTTTTTACATGATTTTCTAAAGATAGAATTTAACTTGGTACAACCAACTCAAAACCGGAAGTTTAAACAAAAATTAGAATAAAGATAGTATCACATGTTTAACATACACTTCAAAATCTTGAATCAAATATAGTGTTGTAGGTGAGAGATCAAACTATAACGGTTTTTTATATTTTAAAAATCCATAAAATATCAATATTAATTTTAAAATTCTTATACCAAACTATTTTAACGTAATACATTTTATTATTGAAAGATAATGAAATGGAAATGAATATATACAAGTACATGTTCGAGTTAGTATTACATACCTATAATCAAATACGATGTTAATAAATTTTTTTGGTATAATGTTATTACGAAATTGATTATCAGAACAATCCTTTCTTACAGTATTAATTATTAATTGGAATAATAATTTGTAAACGTATACTTATGAAGATATACGTGATTGAAAACTGGTTAACTTACATTCCAAAACCTTGAAATAGGTCAGAGGTCAAACTATAACAGCTTTTTATATTTTAAAAATAAATCACAAAAGATCAGTATTAATTTTAAAAGAATTCTTATGCCA
>NW_017275236.1:0-228 GCF_001594065.2 Cyphomyrmex costatus
TGTTAATCTCTCTTAAATTGAAGATAATTGCTGACGGTGCGATTTACATAATCTTGCGCACTATGTTGGACAGCGGGCAGTATTCGATAACACGATCAAGTATGATGAGGCAATAGGCGGTGGTATTGGCGGGTACATTCTCCTTGCAGTCAAATTCTATTCGTACATCCACGGTAGCGCTCTTGACGGATTCGTTTTGTCGCGAGCAGTCAATGACAGCAAACGGTC
>NW_017275236.1:1088-7944 GCF_001594065.2 Cyphomyrmex costatus
GCAAAAGCCCAACAGCATGTTGAGCGGTACGCAAAAGTTAAAGTAACCTTCCGTTATGTCGGATCTAGAATTCCACCCAGTGTTTAGCGCAATCAAAGACTTGTCATACGTCAACGACACATACATAGTTCTTGAGGGTACTGGTAATTCTAACATTTCTGTTGCGATCAATCTCCACACTGTTGAGTTCATACCGAATTTCATCAAACATGAACGCTATGCACTTATTTCCAAGCGTTGTTGGCGTCTCATCATCCTTCGTATTCACGGTCAATCTTCCTTCAATGTAGAGAAAACTTTCACATGGCAACGTGTATAAATCCTGCTATAGGTATTCGTATCTCTTCGTTATGTCCAAACGTTGTATTGGCGTATGGATTGTACGTATGAAATTTAAACTTGACGATGCGATCGTCAAAGATCGGCTCACCGACAATGTTCAAGATATCAGCCATTTTGTACGATAAAACCCAACGACTTTAAAAATGCAACGTTGGACGCACTGAGTCTTTTTCTAGATAAAATTCTCCGTTATTGAGATTTTAACGTTAAAATCTCTCATCTGTTTCGGTTGTTGATTCAGCACAAGCATTTCACGTTAGCGCCGTCGTCTTCGTACATGCAATCTAACGGTAATCTCCTCTCCACGAAAATCGAGCAATCGGCCGTCTTGATCCACCACGCGAATCGTCAGATTCGTAATGCTCCGTACGACGATCGGAAGGTAAATGATTTGCGTCGGCCTTTCCGATATCGTATATCCTGGTGGGACAATCGGTGAAAACTCATGTATCGTGTGCACGCACTTGTCGTTGCTGTACGCACCCGCGGTCACGTTGCACTCGATACGAATAATGTTTACGTCGATGATATTTATCGGCACGTCTGATTCATGCCACTGTTGCGGTTCGAGCACACGATTCGATGAAAATCCCAACAGCTGTCCAATGTTGTAAGGTTTGGTGAAATTTATCGAAGAGGCGCATTTGATCTCATTCCTCATCGTATTGTTATTGGCGCGAATCACCAGCGGAAACTCTTCGTCCTCCTTACTCTTTATATCACGAGAACGTAAAATTTCACGCTTTAAATACCGTTCTATATCGCGCAGTTCGTATGTTCCTTCGGGAATCACAATTTTCTCATTGTCGAAATAAAACTTGTTGTTTGTTGAATTTACATTCGGTAGAGTATAATACGTTTCAAAGTCAGTTAGACCGAGCTCGTAATCGCTATCGCTCAAATCTACCGCCGGAAAATAGCTCACGGCTAGTACACTACTTTTGCCCGTCAACGTAAACGTCAGCGACATGTTTGAACGAATACCGAGTTAAAACGCGCAATGTCTTTAAATTGTTTATCACTCGTCCGTAGAAACTGTAGACACAACTGTCCGCAATTGCTTTGATTGTAGCGTTGATAAGGTATGTGATTGTATTGGATTACACAGTTTGTTAGATATCGCTCGAGTTCCTTCGGCGGTCGGAGGTTACCAAAACTGTCAAAATATATCACACGATTCCCCCTTTTCGCGTACGCTACTCAATGCGTACCGGGTCCCTCTGCGTTGTCCAGATTCACGATACCGCTCTCGTTTCGATGTACTCCTTCTACCGGTAATGTCGTACGCATAAAGATACTTCTGAAATACGGAATGCGCATACGTTTTGCAAGTTGTAGCAGTTGCACGTTGGTAGTTACACCCGTTGGTATTTTTAATGTCTCATCGACGTTTTTTTTTCTCTTTACTACTCCTCGTCCACGCTTGTAGGGAGCGAGATAAACACCGTGACCTTCCATGAAGCGATTATGACGTTGCATTTCTTCCAGCTGACGCTCCGCTGCTCTGCTATCATTTACAGCCTTGGCGACTCCCGCCGGCGCGAACGACCCGAGGACGCCCAGTAGCGGAAGAACAGGCAGGATACCGCCGCGTTTCGCTATCAGAAGTATCCTCTTACTCTTTCGCTTCTTTATTTTCAGTCCCATACCCATCATTGTTTTAGCCTTCATAGCCGCCCAAACAGCTGTGGCGGCGGCTCTCTCTGTGAGAGATGAATCTCTCGCGGTAATGCGTTTTCGCGCCTTTTCAGCGAGTATATTATCAGCCACGTGCCGTTCAGTGAGACCGTTGTTGTGCGAATACGCTATATCGTGTTCGCGACACGCCGTGTCCAATAGATTAATACCTCTATCGCCTCTAGCTAATCGTTTCTCCAAACGCGTCCCCGGTCCACAAAACTGGTAACCGGGAATGTGCAGTTCGAAAGGAAGCGCGTTTATCGCTTTATTTGACAAACCTCTGCTTCTCGACTACAATTCTTTATCAACGGCGCTGGACCGTCGATATGCGTTTGATGACTCGGCAAATTGTAATGCTTCAGACACCGACGGTGTCGTTGTACCTCCGAATCAGCTCGTATATGCTCGGATAGTCTATCCCACAGCAGATCTATACAATTCTCAAACTCTCGCAGTAAAACAATTTTCGGTATATATTCCAATTCTTTGGAGGTTAAATCATTCGACACGATGAGAAATATTTTGATTACTGAGCGATTACGCTCTACGTAGCTCTATAAATAGGCCTGCTCTCGACATCTTTTTCAGTTTCTTGTGTAACGCGAAAATATGCGGTTCGTGCACCAGTCGCAGCCTATTAAAGTGACGAATCTCGATGGTAAAGTGCAAACCAATAAAGAGATGCGCAAGCATGCTGCCGAGTTCTATTCGCGCAATCATTTGCGGCCCGTCGAATTGCGGCAAGACGAATGTACTGATAAGTTTTTTGGAGAGCCCGAACGGTGTACGCTTCGAAAACGTGTACGTTTATTCGAAATCTCTGCAACAACCAAAGCATCGATATCTCGAAAATTTATTAGCACCGATCGAAGAAATAAACTATTTTACATTCTCCAATAACAGCGAGATCATTCCACCGAGCGAGGCGCTTCCGAATTCAATCTTTATCTTTGATGACGTGGCATGCGACAAGCAAGACGCGATAAGAGATTATTTTGCAATGGGTCGCCACGCGAACATTGACTGCTTCTATCTCTGTGTTGTAGCCCGCGAGTGCTACCACAATTAAGTCTCACATTTCAGCCTAGCAACGAGCTGGCGGAAATGCAAGGCTGCAAATTCCATAACGCGTGCGGACAACGATCACTGATCGAACGCAAGCAATGACCGCACGAACATCGAACGATTATTAATAAAAAGCAAATCTTGCACTTCGACAGGACAACGAACTGCCAAAATGCAAGAGAACGAAGCCGCGTTGTACACGGCACGAATGCCGCTAGTTCGATGACCCCGCGAATCCTATATATTCGGCGGTCTAAGGACCGGCGATAGAGTCTTGTCTTGAAATCTAAACGTAACAATACGTTACGCGCGTCGCGAGAACCGAGTCAAGTAACATCCGCGATAACGTCGCCGACCGGTTTATTCATAAGTCACGAGCGATAACTTTAAAATATATTCATTTAACTCAACAACTGTATTAATTAAATGAAAGTTACAGTTACTAAAAAGCATTGTAATCTTTAGTAATAAATAATTATATGAATAAAGGGGTACAACATTTGTAATCAATTATCAAATTGTGAAATAAAAAGGGTTATTTTAAATAGAAGTGTGGTGAAGTGAATGATTGTTCGACGACCTTTTCACTATCCTCGTCTTTTCTCGTGGGTCCTAACTCTTTGAGCGGAACGAATCCCAAAATAATATCTTGTTGCACCGAGAGGTACAACATCTGTCAGACTTATGCAAAGATACCGAAGCATCTTATACGTGACAATGCAAATCTGTTGATTCTGTTTAAGCAGGATGGAACCAACCTGAAACGCGTGTACAACGATCATGTCAATACCGACATGCAATATAAAGATTTCTGTGATTTGTGTCGTAAATGTTGGCAGCAAAAGTATGAATTTCTCGTAATTGATAAGGACAGTGCGCTTGCTAACGGACGATACAGAAAAGGATTTAATGACTTTGCGGTACCGTGAAGCGATCAGTTGTCATCGATACGCTGACTGTGCAACATGGATAGCAACAAAGATCACGAGAAGATAGCCATGGAGATTGCGAAAACGAGCGATTCAATTCGTAAAAAGTATCGCGCTTTGAAGACTGGTAAAATGGAGGAGGAGATCGCGTTGGAGAGACACTTTAAACCTATTACCGAACCGTTGAAACAAATTGTTGAAAACACTGTTGAATCGTCCAAGGATCCTATCAACATTGAAACATTCTTTTCGGAGAAAGACGAGGAACCGAAACCGAAGCGAAAACGACCGAACGATTCGTACGATAGTCCTATACAGGCTTCCACACCTGTGAAATCAGCGTTGAATAGATCGAAAACTGTACCATCCACTTTGAACGAAATGTCTGAAATAACAGGATCGCGCGAGTTATCGTGCGACCACGTTCCATCCGTCGAAGAAGTATTCGAGATTGCCAATGAACCGCTCGTAACATCCACCCGACATCTGCTTCATACATCCGAGGGGCAAGAAAAACTGCATGCAAACTATGGTCCTTTGGGACAGAAATATCTGAAAGCGGTCTTAAGCGGTAAGAAAACTGTCAACATAGACGTCGTGTATGGAGTATACTTTAGCGATGAGGAAACGATGCTCGGTGACAAACGTATCACCTTGAACAAAAACGATGACATAATTATAGATGGACAAAGATACGATGGAACACCGGGACTGTACGAATTGATCTTTATGAAATTTTCCAACGAAAGTATATGCACTGATGACGACGTACAGACTTACAAGAGCATTCTGTTGATCACAAATGCTTATCGGCGTGGTCATAACGCTGGTAATCAAGTATTGGGTAACAAGGGACACTAGTATATGGTAAGAACATCATTGCACCATTGGTGCTAGGTAAAAAAGTTGGGACCGGTATAAAGAAAAAATTTGCTTTGCCATGCGTCATGTCATTAACCGACAACAGGATTGATTACGTACACTGGGACGATCCCGACGAACTTGTAGATCGTCTTCGATTTCTCGAAGCCTCGCCCTGGCGTCAAGCAGGTCATGGTAATGAAATTCTATCGATTATCGAAGAACTTCGCGAAACCGGACTTATTATAAATTGATCACGATCTATACATGTCGATCAATCGACATCGAAATGCCGATCATTAAGTTTGGATTGTCGCTCGGAGGAGGAACCGAATCGCACTATCAGTGGTGTGGATTATTTAGAAATTACGTGCGCGATAACGCTCTTTGTCGAGTTGCAGCCGACTTTGACGCAAAGTCGCGTAAGATTCAACGTCTAGCGGTACCAGTGGATGATACTGACGCAGCAAACAAACGATACGTGCAGCAGAGTGTTCTAGATTTGAAAGATCGTCTTGATGAAATTGAAAGAAAGATAACATCATTCCAGAATAACGTGCAAATTATGTTAAATGAATTTGAAAAGAAGATTCGAGAAGCGAAGAATGTTTGAGAAACGAACGCTGGTTGAGGAGTTACATGCTCCGGCGAGAAGAAATTTCCCGCGAAGACGTGTCATAGTAGACGGATACGATGATCTGTGGCAAGCGGATGTAGTTGAGATGCGTCCGTATACGCGCTTCAACAAAGGTTACCACTACATTATCACTATCATCGACGTGCCGAGTAAACATGCATGGGCCATACCGCTCAAAGCCAAGAGCGGGAATGAGGTGACGCGGGCAATTGCAAAGATAATTCGAGATAACCGAAGATGTCCGAAAAATTTGCAGACTGACAAAGGAAAGGAATTTTACAACTCACATGTGCAGAAACTCTTGAAGAAGCACAATATCAATCATTATTCTACGTATTCAGTAATGAAGGCATCGGTCGTTGAACGATTCAATCGTACATTGAAGAATGACATGTGGAAACAGTTTACATACAACGGAAACTATAAATGGATCGAAATGCTACCGCGTCTCGTGTCGGATTACAACGCTCGTAAGCATCGTACTATCGGCATGCGACCTGCTGACGTAACTCACGCGATCGCCGAAAGACTCCTGGGCACAGTGTACAATGCGATAAAGATCGCTGGTCCCGCAAAATTCAAAGTGGGCGATGCGGTACGCGTAAGCAAATTCAAGACGATATTTGAAAAAGGTTTTACACCGAATTGGACCACGGAGGTCTTTAAAATTATCAAAGTGCAGCAAACTAATCCAGTGACGTATCTACTGGAGGATTCCCGCGGAGAGCTCATAGCTGGAGGATTCTACGAATACGAACTGCATCGCGTCGCTAATCTCGATGTATACCTTGTTGAAAAATTGTTGAGCAAAATGTGAAACGAGGTTTATGTGAAATGGTTGGAACTTGACAAATCACACAATTCGTAGATTCATAAAGACAATGTATTATAAAATTATACATTACACATTATATAAATTATATCTGGAGACACGGTAGTGTCTCGGCGCTAAGCCAAGCACGCGACACTACCGTGCCTCCTTTACGCAAAACTGAGAATTTTTCGGGGTCGAGATGATCAGATCTCAGAAACGGCTGAACCGATCAAGTTCTACATACGCTCAATCGATAGGAAAAACTTAAATTATATCATAAAAGTGCTTTCATTTTTTTTCTACGTGCCCTACGAGCGGAGATATCGCGATGCAAAGTCCGAATCTGTGAATTTTCACGTTTTATTTTTAAGATACGTCATCGTCGTCGACCAGAGAAAATGTCCATCTCGTTTTTTCGATAGAGGGCCTTTGACTTTATGTGTTATTTCACTCATTCACTCTATCCATCATCTCACTCTATCTATCTATATCTAATGTTGCATTGTGTATCACATATGACGCGCGCGC
>NW_017275237.1:0-1095 GCF_001594065.2 Cyphomyrmex costatus
TATCCACCGCGCCGATTGCGATTCACACACACGCACACGCACACGCACACACCCGCTCTGCAGCGTCAAATAAACATCGCACCGACTGCGCTTCGTACACACACAACACACGCACACACACACACACACACACACACACGAACACGCCGCTATACCTGCCGATTGTCTAGGCGCTAAGCCATTTCTTATATTTCGTTCCGGCAGAATATAAGCCATTTCGGCGAATTTAAATAAAGTAAATTGTTTGGTTATTATACGCACCTGTCTGAGACTTTACTTGCCTGACACTCTCCCTCCGATCGAACCTCTTTCGAATCCTCGGACAAATATTCCGACGAGCTAACGCCGCGCAAATCGAAAGCTAGGTAGTTACACCTTCATCTACGTATGCTCTTCTAAAAAAAAAGCAAGAATAGCCGCCAAAAATGTAGGATATAAGCGCGTTTGGGCACGCAATGGAAACGTTTTCGTTCGCAAGGATGGTGGCATCAGCGAACTACTAATTGCTACTGAGCGTGATCTGGATAACATTAAATGACTAACGCAGCGCAGCTCATTTACTCCGTTTACTTCCTTGGTAGTCTAGTCCATCAGATTATCACCACTAACCAGCCATCATATCTGTCATCTAGATTCGTTCCTGTCGATAGTACACAGCGCCGCTCATCTTGTCTTTAGTCCTCTCACTTCATGCCACCAACACCTCGCACAAACATCTTCGCACGCTCATTCTGGATCACGGCCTTGTAATATTGGAACTTATTATCATCTCATCAACAAAGCATATCATCTCCAGCATCCTTTCGTGCACAACTCCTTTCATTCTTATTCACGGCAGACCTAACATAGCGACCGATTGTACGATGTATATACTACGACTATATGCTTATATTACCATGTAGTTCTGATTCTGCGCGTGTATTTACCAAGTGTGCACTTTAAATTAGGCTACTTAGTTCTTTCTCTGTGTTGTAATTCTCTTATATTCATTGTCACATTCATTTATGTTTATTGCAAGTGTGAGGGAGTTGTATGTATATGTATGTGTATATATATATATATATATATATATATATATATATGTCTTAAGTCACT
>NW_017275237.1:2120-3409 GCF_001594065.2 Cyphomyrmex costatus
ACTACTGTTAAAAATAACTTCAACGCTTAATATCTCAAAAATGATAAGAGTCCGCCGCCTAGTTGTTAAGGCAAAGTTACTCAGAATCATGACCTTGACAACATATGTCAAGGTCAAGGTCATCGGTGAGGTGTCCCCTAATGTAAATAATTACCACAGCGTTTTATACCTTGTAGCCATTAGATTATTCTTATTCAATAATTTTTTTTATTTCGTTTTGAACTTAAATAATTTTTTAATTCAATTATTGATTTTTGATTATTGAACTATGAATATTTCATAACTTACGTTTAAACGAATTTTTAATTAAAAGCGTTAAAGATGATTTGTCAATTACAAATTTTTTTTTTTGAAAAATGTGAAGTCATAAACTTTTTTTTCAATCAATTTTAATGTTCATAATAATATTTATTGTCGATAATGTATTGTTGGTAAAATTAAGATTTGTATTATATTACGTCTAGAATTGGTCTTTGTAATAATTAATTTTTGTTATTATTATTAAAATGCAAATCATTTGTATCTAACACATTTTCCGAACACATTGCTATATCAATCTTTATTAAGTATAAAATTATAATGTTTTCTCTCTATTATGTTTGTTAAGCAATAAGTCCCACAAAGATCAAGACAGCACCTATGCCAGAATTAAGTGCTACTTGTGTGCTAATAATGTGCTCTAATTTGTGTGCTCGAACGATTTAGCAAAAAATTACAATTAATGGTGGGAATGCTAGCTTAATGATAAGTTGTTAGAATTTCTTTATTCAATCATAAATAAAATCAAAAAATTAGTACAGTAAATTTATGTGCTACCAATATCATACATTAAAATTATTTGTTTCGATACGTATTATAACAACGGTGCAAGAGTAAAGTGCCAGTTAAAATGCAGATAGCGAATTGGTTTTAAGCTTCAATTGTCCCTCCATTTATGTGTTTTCAAAATATGCATAACGAGATTTTACTGCTCATCCTCTTGGACCGGAAAATCACCCCCGAAATGAGCACTCACCTTCTCCTTACAAGAGTGAAGTGCTAGTTAAAACATTTGATATATGCAGGGAATGGAAAGTTACTTTTTAAAAATAACTAGTTACAGTTACTCGTTACCGAGTAAAAAATGTAACTAGTTACAGTTACAGTTATCGCTTTTTAAAAGTAACTCGTTACAGTTACCGTTACTTGAAAAATAACTTTTCGTTACTTTTCCGTTACTTTTTTAAAATCAATTAAAAAATGTACTTTTGCATTTTTTTTTTATATGTAATACTGACAAATATATAGTT
>NW_017275237.1:4550-6256 GCF_001594065.2 Cyphomyrmex costatus
TAAAAATAAGAAATGAGTAGGCAGAGACCTCAGGAAAGGACAGAGGAAGGGAAAAATTAAGAGGTGGAAAGAGAATGTATCATGTTAGTATAACAATCTGGCAATGACTCGGTATCATTTTGTTTATTTATGCCATGTGTTTGTTTCTTTATATGAACCATTTCGGATATCAATCTTTTCTTATAAGACGGTTCCATATCTAAATTTTCAACTTTACTCCAATTAAAATCATAATTTTTTTCTATTCTATGATTAGATATTACGGATGGAGATTTAGAAGTTTTATTAATATCCGAAGGATGTTCATGTATTCTTGTTTTCAATTGTCTCTTGGTCTGGCCAACATAACTTGCATCACAGTTGTCACAGGAAATTTTATATATCACATTTTGGTTGTGTGTGTATTCTAATTTATCTTTGCCTCTTTTTATGAAGTTTTTTAGTGTATTAGGTATTGTATACGCCAGTTTGCAAGTAAAAATGTTGGCAATAGGTTTAAATTTATCAGAGACAGAATTGACAAACGGTATAGCAAAAAATGTTTTCAAACCATTATTATTATTAGAAGAATTAATTTTCTTAATGTGGAATTTTAGTCTATTTTTTATTGTTGTGAAAATAAATTTAAGTGGATATCCATTTTGTAAGAAGCAATTAATAGCATCAATCAAGTTATTATTTTGAAACTTTGGATGACATAATCGAATTATTTTGTCAACGACACCATAAATTACTCCTCTTTTGTGACACAATGGATGATGTGAGTGAAAATTAAGGAATCTGCCTAAAAAAGTAGCCTTACGATAAGCGTCAAATATCAAACCGTCTTCTTTAATTATAATCAAAGTATCCAAAAAACTAATCTTTCCTTCATTGCCAATTTCCATAGTAAATTTAAGCCTTGTGTGTAATGAGTTTTCGTGTTTTAATATCTTTATCTTGATTTTTGTAATTAGAATTAGAGGAATTATAATATACATAAATTTATAAAATTATATCCGATGAAGTGATGACATTTATACATATATGAGGCAATTGAGGCATCCATCTACAACGAAAACAACGTGACCAAAATATATTCCCGTTAAAAACGTGCCTTTTTTATTTAAAATATTTTTGATACCTTCAAAAAAAGGAATGGAATATTTAAAGTTAGATGTGGGTCACACAAACATCTTGTGCCTACAAAAATAATAAACTACAACTGTATGAAACAATCGCACATTCTAAACCAATTGCATTTTACACTCAACTACAAATTACACACTAAAAATTCTACACTAAAAATATGATCCGTTTTTTACTTTTTGTACGTGTGTTTATTGTTTGATTATTTGTAGCAATTATGATTTATTTACAGGCACGTCCATCTACAATTATGCCTTACGTCACGTAAACTCAACAAAGTGTTCATTATACAAATGTTAATTATAATGCTATGGTACTTTCTCACAGTAATCCACACATTTATCTATATATATTTAATACTTATTGAGAAGAACAAAAACCAACTATGGACACTGGCTAATGTTGCCATAATCTTGCAGCAAATTATCTTTTTTATTCATCAAAGTATCTTATTTCTTACATTGAACTATTTATGTCAAAGTATTTACAATAAGGTATAGTAAAATAAAATCATTACTAATTATTTGTAAGTAAAATAATAGGCACAAACAATAATTTTACATGAATGAAGTTGCATA
>NW_017275238.1:0-833 GCF_001594065.2 Cyphomyrmex costatus
GCGCACGACTTCTACGATTGTACTGTCGGGGCAGACCTCTGACGACGGTGTGGGTGCGGGGGGTGCTACGGCCTTCGGCCTTCGGCCACCCCCTTGCACCCGCCCGTGTGTGTGTGTGTGTGTGTGTGTGTTCCATTCGTTATGTAACGATTATGAGTTTATTACTTGATATTTTACACCCCCCCGCACCCACACCGTCGTCAGAGGTCTGCCCCGACAGTACAATCGTAGAAGTTGTGCGCCCCTCAGCATGGGGGGAAGGAGAGATGGAGTAGGAGTACGATAATGAAAAATTAATTTATTTTTTAATCGAGCATGGTGTATTAACAAATATAATTAAGTGTAGTAATTGTGGTAATGATGTTTGTTTGTGTTCGTGACACTGGTATCACCTTGTAATGGAAGGTTCGCACGCCAAGGCGGCGTGAAATCACGACGATTCTTTTGTTTGGATTAATGACTGTTCATTATTTAAAGTCACAAAATTAATAAAGTCGTTTCGCGCACTTATTCCGGTTACCTTACACCTATCTCGCTAATCTTATGCGAGACGGCAACGAGGTTGCGCGTTGCGACAATTCAGCTTGGTTCACTTCGGTTAAGGCTCGTACTCGAATTCGAGAGGCACGAGAAAAGACTATTGATTCGTATCGATCTGGATCGGGAAGTGAACTGAACTCATGCACGCGAAACGTATGCGCGATAGACAGATTTTCGGGTGTCGCGCAAGGGGTTCGCGTGCCATCTGAGATAGACAGCGTGATTAGAATAAGAGCGAGACAACGCGTGTTGTCGACGAGCCACTGACTCTCGGCTTGGAGAATATTTAAAGT
>NW_017275239.1:0-9178 GCF_001594065.2 Cyphomyrmex costatus
CTGTTGCTCTTGCTGCTGCTGCTTTTGCTGCTGCTGTTGCTCTTGCTGCTGCTGTTCTTGCTGCTGCTGATGCTGCTGCTGATGCTGCTGCTGCTGCTGCGGTTGCTGATTTTGCAGCAGCAAATTAATTTGCTGCTGCATTATATGCAGTTGCTGCTGCATTTGCTGCAGTTGCTGCGGTAGAGACATTCTCTGCAGCTTTCGTTGTTCTAGCATTAATGATATAAATACATATTACACAAAGAAAAAGTATATAAATATTATAAATTGAAAGATTTATCATATTTTATAAGAAAATGTTTTTACTTTAAAAAGAAAATCCAACATATTTAGAGATCTATTATTTTGTGTTTCTAATGTGAATTGTATTCCATTGTGATATCTCAAAAGATAATTCTTTTGAGAAATTTATAGGTTCAAAGTAAAGAATTTTTATAATTTACCAATCAAATGTATTGAAATGCTAGTCAAATAACAATAAATTGTATATAACAAACCTGTCATGCTCTGGTGTTGCAAATTTGCTCCAATCGTCTAGCACTTAAATGATGTACTGTCGCAGCACACAACACACACTGTGTTACACGGTGTGCGACAGCGTACACACTTGCAGAAAAGTTCTTATGCGTTGTTTTGTTTTTTTTCACATGCATAGTATTGAGTCGCGTGATATTGAAATGATCATGGATGATCGTTGATTGTTCCTTCATTATTTTCGGAATGCTACACTGCGCATACTATTTACACTGTGTATTCGTTCCTGTGTAGACCTTAATCCTCTCGAGCTTACAAATTCTCAACGTACATTAGTATATACCAAAAATAGTAAGTGCAATTTTAATATACACACACAAATATACACACACAGATCTATTTACATACACGCAATTTCTTTTATTTTTCTATTTCTTTATAATCGATATAGTGTGTAATGGGTGACGAACCATCTAAAAAATGTAAGCGAGGCTTTGTTGAAGCTTGGCTTACTGATGATCGGTACAAATATTGGATACATAGAGTACCATCCGATAATAGTGTTTATTATTGTAGTATATGCAATAAAACATTTTCGTGTCTATCAAGAGGTATGTCGAAACATGCGGACTCTACGTATCATAAAAATAATATTAAAAAATCATGTGATAACAACGAAGATAATTCAATAAAAACATCTAAAGCATTCCAATTAAAATGGTTAGATACTGAGGAATTTAAACATTGGTTACGCGAAGTGCCAGGTGATGACAGTTTATGTTATTGTATAATTTGCGATAAGTCTTTTGCTTGTGGATTATCGCAAATCTATCGTCACGCCGAAACAAAAGCACATAAAAATAAATATGAAAGTAGTGAAGTAAAACAATCGAATAAAGATTGGGATACAGAAACTAATGATGAATCGCTGTTACCGTTTGATGAACGTACAAAAGAAGCGGAAATCAGATATGCCGCACTAATTGCTGAAATGAATATTCCTCATCAAAGTGCAAACAAAATTCTTAACTTTTTTCAACACGTGGGAAAAGACCCTCATGTATTGCGAAGTATGAAAATGGGTCGTACAAAATATAAATGTATTATTGCTAATGTTTTAGCCAAAGTTGAAACGGAACGTGTTGTAGACAACATTCGGAATACAAAATTTTCAATATTTATAGACGAAACATCAGATATTTGTAACGAAAAATGGATGACTTTTCAAGTGCGATACCCTGATCCTGGAACATTAGAAATTCGCACGCAATTAGTTAAATTAATTAATATCGATGCTAAAGATTCCAGCGCAGATAAATTGTTTAATGCATTTAAAAATGAAATGTACAAATTTCAGGTACCATTTTCGAATATTATTGCTCTGTCATGCGACAATGCGTCTGTCATGACAGGGAAACACGTATCATTTCAAAAAAAATTAGAAAAAGAATGTCCACGTTTATTAACATTTCCATGTCCTTGTCATTCCGCTGCGTTAGCAGCGCATGCTGCAAGTGATAAAATACCCGAGATTTGTGATCGATTTACTAAAATGATAGTTAATTACATAAACAGTAGTCCAAAACGTTTAGCAGTTTTTAAGGAATTTTGTGAATGTTTCGAAGGAAAATCTTTAAAATTATTAAAATTATCTGATACACGTTGGCTTTCTCACCATGCATGTGTTGAAAGACTACTGAAATATTGGGATTCAATAAAAAATTTTCTTCACGAAGCAGTTGTAAGCGAAAAAACAAAGCCCGCGGAAAATTTATTGTCTGTAATGAACAGTGTAGAGACAAAAGCATATTTTCTCTTTTTAGAATATGTTTTAAACTTTTTTAATCAATTCAATGCATATTTTCAAGCATCACAAACGCGAATTCATGTACTGCAACCAAAATGTATACAATTTCTTTACAACATTTGCCGACATTTCTTGAAAATTGAGTATTTAGAACCTTTCTCACTAAATATAACATTTTCTCTAAAAGAGAATCAAAAAAGTCTTAATGAAATTGATGTAGGATATGATTGCGAAGAATACCTTAAAGAATTAAAGATGAAAGGACATGAAGACGTAGTTACAATTGTTCGACAAAACTGCTTGATGTTTTATGTGACTGCTGCGGACGAAATTCGAAAAAGGTTGCCTATAAAAAATATATTTTTATCAAAATTAAAAGTTTTCCAATATTTTGAAACTTTATGCGATACCGATAGACAAAAATCATTCAATGATGTTTCTTTCATAGCTAAAACTATCGGTGGTTTTGATGAAGAAGCTTTAAAGAAAGAATGGACTGCATTGCCATTAAATTTCACAAAGGAAGAGAAACAAAATTTGTCTACATTAAATTTTGATAATTTGTGGATAAAAATTTTGCACCCAATTAATGTTACTAAATATCCCAATTTAACAAATCTTTTGAATGCTATACGATCACTTCCAAATTCAAATGCTGATCCAGAAAGAATGTTTTCCCTTTTAAGTCATGTGAAAAATAAAAACCGCAATAAACTTTCGTCAACTTCTGTTAATGCTAGTTGCGTTTTTAAGTCAGCGTTGAATGCGAAAGGAGAAACATGCTTAAATTTTATGATTGACGAAAAGCATTTGTCGCTTATGTCAACGCAGAACTTATATGCTAGTGCAGCTAAAAAAGACAAAAGTACTTTAACACTGTATGCTGCAGATGATAATGATGTTGCTGGACCTTCGTGGGCAAATTGAAAACATGTTCCATTACATTATTGAAATATTGTCCATAAATCCTTAAATACTTTAAATATAGTAAGCCTTTTCAGCCTTAAAAAATAGATGAATTGTAATCGATTATTTTTCTCAATTTGCCTATGACTGATCAATTTTCTAAGGCCTAAGCATATATATACATACATATATATACATATATATACGTATACATATAAATATATCATAAAATATAATATACTAAAATCATTACGCTTAAAAGCGTGTAAAAAATATTATCCGCGAAGACATCACGCTTAAATAGGAAAAGGATAAGCGTGTAAAAATATTGTTCATGGAGACATCATGCTTAAAAGCGTGTAAAAAATATTGTCCGCAAAGACATCACGCTTAAATAGGAAAAGGATAAGCGTGTAAAAATATTGTTCATGGAGACATCACGCTTAAAAGCGTGTAAAAAATATTGTCCGCGAAGACATCACGCTTAAATAGGAAAAGGATAAGCGTGTAAAAAATATTGTAAAGGAGCACCATTCCTATTGGAAGGGCTTGTAATGCGGAGAAGGCTCATAGGATCAAATTGTGCCCATTGAGACATTTGTTCAGAATGAAGAAAACTACACATATTCAAAAATTAGCCAAATCCGCAGACAGACATTTTCTCATAAGAATGATGCGAGGTCTTTTGTATAACGAAATTAGGGTTGATTTGTACGCTCGAGATCCTTCCTACCCACCTTACCTTCCTTCACATATACATAAACATACATACACATAACATACACAGGGAAATGTAAAAAATTACATTTTATCATGTAAAAAAATGTAATTTTTTACATTTCCCTTCTGACGGAAGAGACCACCACCTTCTCGCGGTTTCCGTCGAGCAACAATATGTACGTTATTTCAAATAAATCTGCAAAACAAATATAGAATAATTTTTCAATAATTAACGTTTAAGTGATATCTAAAATGCTAAAAATTAATTTTTTATTATAACATACTTTTTAAATGAAAAGACGTATATGTTGGCCAAGAGTGGATACTGTCAAATTTACATATGTTGTGCAATTTATCATATTTCGTTCAAGTACACATCATAATATTATGTAAAACATCTAACTTTGTTCTGATTAATATGTAAAATAAATAGGATAGTAGAAGATAGCAAAAGAGAGATTTTGATAATAAAATCGCGCGTGTCGCTGCAACAAACCGAGCTATAGATTCTTGAGAATATGCGAAAACGCAAGAGCGATCATCATGTGGATTATATACCGCATTTGTAAACGTTAAACCTATTTATTTGATGTGACAATAAATGAAATGCGTAGATAGTACGTTGATGAAAGCCTTTACATGTTATTTAATTTTACAATAATTTTTCATTTGCTCATTAAAAAGTGAATCGGTTTCTTCCTATAGTTATTGCTTCAAAACTGTACATATACGAACGAAAATAGTATATAATTACTGCAATTTATTAAAAATAAATTTGTGTGTGCGCATGTGTATATAGTATATATAATTTTAAATAAACTAATTTATTGATAATAAATTAATTAATTAATAAGATCATTTTTAATAAATTGTAGTAATCATATACTACTGTCGTATATGCGTAGTTTTCAAGCAATAACTGTAGAAATATATATCTAAAATGTTCCCTAATAAGAATCTCGATATGATTGACATACGCGAATCGTTCGAGAAAATATTTCGGTAGCCTGACGTTTGATTCCGAGAAATTAAGGTTGAAGGACACAACAGCGAGACGGCGAGAAGAATTCTCTCTCTCTCTCAGATTTTCTCTCGCTGTCTCGCTCGCTCTCAGCGCGCCGAAGGGGAACAAGGAGAGTACTAGTGCGACAAGGACAGAGCGATAATCGTCACGCTTCTGCTATCAAGTCACACGTACACGAGCTTGTGCTTGTGTGAGTGCTGTTTGTTGTGCCATGCCACCGACCGATAGCGCTAGTACCGATGGCACGAATCGTCCCTGAATTGGCATCCTTGCCCGCACCCTGTATCGCAAGTAGCGGCACAACAATATATACTAACAGTACAAGATTTATTAACTAAATATTCTCTCGTTATTCTATTAAAACAAGCAAATTCAAGCGAAATAGCTGAAGCATTTACACGAAAATTTATATGTCAATTTGGAAGCCCTAAAGCAATATTAACAGATCAAGGAACGAATTTCACAAGTGCTATGATGAAAAGATTTGCTAGATATTTTAAAATAAAACAATATAAAACTTCTGCATTTCATCCACAATCAAACGGATCATTGGAAAGAAGCCATCACGTATTGACAGAATATTTAAAACACTATATATCTGATGAAAAAGATTGGGATAATTGGCTCGAACATGCAATGTTTTCATACAATACAAGTGTACACGAAGGAACAAAATTCACTCCTCACGAATTAGTATTTGGACAAATAGCAAGACTACCTTCAGAATTTAAACCGAATGAACTTTAGAAACATATATAGATTATGTCGATGAATTAATTGACAAAACGAACGACCTTAGAAAGCTCGCAGCAACAAATTTAAATCAAGCAAAACATAGATCAAAATATTACTATGACAAGAAAATTTTAAAACGACGGAATTACAAAGCAGGCAAATATGTCTATTTAATTGAAGAAAAGAAACGCAGTAAGCTAGACGATAATTACGACGGACCTTTTCAAATTTTGGAAATATTAAAAAATCATAATGTCAAAATAGCCCTCACAAGAACAAAAACAAAAATAGTGCACATGGATAAATTAAAAATTGCTCGCGCCACTGGTATAAGATGATGAATCATCAATCGGAAAGAAGGCCTGATCATCTCGCGACCACCCCTTATCACAATTCCGGGAGTCGCTAATCAATCAATCTGTATCAAGTATCAATGGTAAGACAAAGGATTTGCATTGTCCCCTCTAATCCTCCTAATGACAATGGGAAACGAATCTCAGTTCACTTCCGACCAAGCTGAGAGTAAGATCACCAAAAAGTAGCACAAAGAACCAGGAGACCGTAAGTAAATGGATCAAAACATTCTTAAAATTGACTATAAAATCTATTAAACTTTTTTATATAAAGATGCCAAAAAGGAGACTTTCCGAAATTATAGAAGAGGGTATCATGGAAATAAAACCCGAGCTTAATATAATATTAGAAGATGCTCAAGCAGCAGATGGAGAGCAGGCGTCAATCCAAGCAGCGGCCTCAACACCAATCCTAGCACAGGCCCTGGCTCAACCACAGACACCAACATCAAGCGAAATCCAGCGACTAGCTACAGCACCGATACTAGAACAGACGTTAGCACGAGCACCAGAAGGTGAACCTGAAGCATCAGTACCAGCACCACGGACAGTCTTCGTCATTCGCACAGAAAGTCAGACACCAAGAGCTACACCAACTCACACACTTATTTGCCATTTGACGCGGTACGTTCAAGTGAATATTGGACTAGAATTATGTGAGGAATGTGCGATAACTGAGCATATATTCTGTGGACGTGACTATTTGCATGCAGCTCGACGGTATCGAAAACCTTTCGAGATACGACTCATTGTAACATATGTTATAAAAATCTGACCAAGACTCAACGCGGCATAGATTGTACACAGTGTCGACATGCAATTTCTAATATAAGACATATCGAATCATTCGAACATCGTGTAATATGCGACACAACACTGTACCGTAACGGCTAACAAAATAAAAACATAATACACGCTATATCATACACCGCGACAATAATCTAAAATATAATCCTGTACGTAAATCTTCAAGGACGATACCTAGAAAAAAAAAACGTACCTTCCGCGACGAATGTCCAATATCAGCACTTACCTAAAACAAACATATAATCAATTATAATATACTTATCCAATCATAATCAATTTTCAGTTACAAATACATTTAATACTTATAATTGTAACTACCTAACTTTCGATTTGCACGGCGTCAGCTCGTCGGAATATTTGTCCGAGGATTCGAAAGAGGTTCGATCGGTGGGAGAGTGTCAGGCAAGTAAGGTCTCAGACAGGTGCGTATAGTAACCAAACAATTCACTTTATTTTAATTCGACGAAATGGCTTATATTCTGCCGGAACAAAATATAAGAAACGGCTTAGCGCCGAGACAATCGTCAGGTATAGCGGCGTGCGCGCGCGCGCGTGCGTGCGTGCGTGCGTGCTTGTGTTGTGTGTGTACGAAGCGCAGCCGGTGCGGTGTTTATTTGACAATGCAGAGCGGGTGTGTGAGTGTGTGTGTGCGTGTGTGAACTGCAATCGGCGCGGTGGATACTGCGAGCAGTGAGTGTAAGAGCGTGAGCCGCGGGTAGGAATGCGAAGGAGCAAGTGAGAGCGAGTGAGCGGTGTTGCTCGAGACGATATTATGACGGGTCGCAGCAAAAAACGGACGACTGACTATGCTCCCTTTTTCTTCCTCGCGGTCTCGGCTAGCGAGGCTGATCAGCTGTGCCTGGCTTATATTTAGAACTGTCAATACGGCAGTCTGTAATTCGCGACGCGTGGTTGTTCGGGCGTTATCGCGGATTTGCGTAGATGCGCTAAGACGGGTGATGACCAGCGGCCGAGAACGCTCGGCAGAGGTGGAGAACTCTCCACCCCGGGCGACTGTTGGTCGATCGCAGTGCGTGATGCAGTGGTTGTTGCACGTTGCACCGAGACGGCTGCCGAGAATGCTCGGCAGAGCCAGAGCACACTCTGCCCCTCGGTTCTTGCCGTTCGGTGCACTAGGATGCCTGATTAGAGACCTGTCGAGAACGCTCGACGGAGCTAGAGTACGCTCTGGCCCGTTTTCTCGGTATCGTATAGGCTTTCTAGGATTTCGGGATTCGTTGTCTGGAGCAGGTCGGGACAGGATTCACCTCTTTTCTCGTAACGCGGCATTTTTATACGAACGAAAATGCCGCGTTCGTGGTTTTTCGCTTTCGCTCGCGTTTTCCCGTGCTTTGCGGTGTTCGGGTCTGAGTCCCAAGAAGTGGGAATCCGCGGCGATCGCTCTACTTCGGTCTCGATCGGCGGTGCTCGGTGTTACGCGGCCGTTACTGCCGCTTTGTACCTGCGAATTATGTTTGCTATTTTATCGGGCGCTATGCGCCCTCATCACTGCATCGCAATCAGCGATGCAGCGGCGTTCGGCTGGGTGGTGTTAGCCAGAACGATGGGGGATGCATCGTTACATAATTATTCAACAGTTGACGATTAATCTAAAAAATATATAAATAATTATAATCATACTTCAATAATATTAATCGCACAAACGTCGTTATACTTATACATACAATATAAAAATGTTAATCTCATAATACACTACGCTTAATTACCTAATGCTAACTCCTGCGACGAACCGCTTATCGAAAACTTAGAATATTCATACTCAAATCACTCCACATCGAACCAAGCTTTATCGATCACAACTACTCTCCTCAGATCCACCTAAATTGAAAAACCTGTTGAAACACATTAAGAATTAATAATGATCCTTACATATTGTGACGTGACATTTTGTCAGTCACCCAGAAAAACAGCATAACGCGAGATCCTGGGTCCTTCAGGGTCAACGGGCGAGCGCACAAGCGAATGTGCGACATTATTATTTAATTTTATTTCATTTTTGCGATTATTGTATTATTTAATTGATATTCTCTTTGTGCGATTGTTGTATTATTTTTCTTTTTTTCTTCTTGTCGCTATTTAGTTAAGTTTTAGTTAATATTAAGACGATCCTGAGCTCGGATTTTGCCGGTAATTCACCGGATCAGAGCCGGTGGCTACGCTGTATTCTTGTGTTCGGCCGCCTCACCTATCGCTAGAAGAGAGAAGACGTCGCCTCCCACGAGGAAGAGATTGCTGTATGAAGAATTTGGCTGAAGTCACGAGAAGCGCGGCACACGCAGGTCGTATTATTTCATATTTGTTATTAATGTCGCTATTATTTGGTGGATTATC
>NW_017275239.1:10370-14229 GCF_001594065.2 Cyphomyrmex costatus
CCGTTTCCCCAAAAGTACGGTCACAATATATATATATATATATATATATATATATATATATATATGTCAAATGGTCGGTTCCAAGACAGTATCCGATATTTAGCGTCATATTCCAAGACATTCGTTTGGTTCCAGGCCTGACTTGGCAAAATTCTATGTCAAATGGCAGTTTCCAGGACAGCCCTGGAAAAATTATATACGTACATAAGTAAAATACGTACATAAGACTTCCAAGTCATTCCCGGAAACTGCCAATATGAAAAGTACGTACGTACATAAGACTTCCAAGTCAGTCCCGGAAACTGCCAATATGAAAAGTACGTACGTACATAAGACATCCAGGTCTGTCCTGGAAACTGCCAAAATGAAATATACATATGTACATAACTTTCTATGTCCGTCCTGGAAACTGCCATTAACACATAAGTACGTACAAATATATTTTACAAAAAGAAACGCATAATGATATTATGCAATGATGCGAAATGAAGTAAATCGTCTAGAAGTTACAGCCTACAAAGTGTCGGTTTGGAATATAACTAACTCATAAAGACAGAGGGGTATAAAAAGAATCTTTTAGAGCAGAAACTGTCTGGGATGCAACATCCAGGCAGATAAATTCCAAACGGGTAGGATGTTATTCTTTTTTGTTCGGGGTTAAGTAGACGTCCCAAAAAAGTAGCACTACTGTCTATGCATCACATTATCCACAGGACTAATTTCCTGACATCAATAATCGCGAAATTTAACGCTCAAAATCTTAGATCGAGGGGAAAAGCGAAGCCTTTCTAACAGATTCTATCGTTTCATGAAAAAACATGTCGTTCATGCGTAATTTCACTGATTTCTGATCTGTTCTATATAACTTTTCCTGTCTAATGTACGGATGTCTTGGAATACCAAATTTTTTCAAGACTGTCCTGGAAGCTGCCATTATTAGTATCCAGGAAAATATTAAAAACGTAATATCTCAACGAAGAACAATATTTGATCTTAAATTTCAGTATAATTAGGCTTATTCGACGTGATTCCTTCTGAAACGAAAGGATCTGGCAGAAATAATCATCGATTATTTCTCTGGGAACCGAAATATTAAGCGTTAAGCGGGGAGCACAGACTTTTGCATAACGCATAAACCATATACAGTCGGGGACTAAAAGGTTGCAACGCTTTTTAGTTCCATGGTTTTCGGAACGCGCAAAAATTCTGACAGAGCAGTGCAGCATCTCTGAACGTTTATATTCAGTGTTATGATAGGTTACGATAATTGTCAAAGTGATAGTGAATCGTCTTGTACACGGTGAAATGAAAAAAATGTATTTGGCGCAGCGGACAATTCTTAAGATACCCTTCGGATACCATAAAATATATCGTAGTAAGTAATAATGAAGTAAACGCTAAATTTGTTTTATAAATTTATTTATATTTTCAAAAATAATAAATAATAAACAATAATTATTAACATTAATAATTATTTTGAATAATAATAAACACAGCAATAATACAACAATAATTATTTTTAATAATAATAAATAATAATATACAACGATTGATTGCTTTTTTGTCGGGACAATCAATTCCAGCAAGCCTGTGATATCGAAGCAAGTGGAAGAACTTTACGCATCCTTCGCCTACGCATCTACCTCCGATGCCAACAATTTTTCTGCACATCTCCAGAGGAACAGGAGAATCGACCATCTAAATTCCATCGAAATTACGTATTAATATAATAATTTATTTCATGATATTGTATTTGCTGATATTTTATATTTTAATTATGTATTTTTAATTTACAGTAATGCATTAATTAAGTTACATATTTCTACCTGCAACGTCGATGAGTATATAATAACAGCAATGGACTTCGTTAATTCTTTACTGGGCATAGGATACTATGATTCTATTAAGTAAGTATTTAATATAAAAAATAATATAAATAACTTATATACTATATATACTATATATGCTGTATATATAATAATATATAAATAACTTTAATATATACTATTTTATTCAGAATATCTTACCAAAGACGAATGCTGCTTAGATGCCGACAGGAAGCAGATATAGTGACGGTGAGATGGTGGTAATTAGATCCAAAAGCATTTCGAGAAGCATTTTCAAAATTATTTTATTGATGTGAGAATAAATGATTATCATTGAATGATTGCAACATAAACAACTCTCGTAATGAATGAAAAGGATGAATGAAGGAAAGAATCTTGAATGCATGTAAAAAACGAAAAAAGTAAAAGCCATTTGAAATGCTTTTGGATAGCAATTGCTCTTTTTCATATACGTATAATTACCACCATCTCGCCGTCACTATATCTGCTTCCTGTCGGCATCTAAGCAACATTCGTCTTTGGTAAGATATTCTGAATAAAATAGTATATATTAAAGTTATTTATATATTATTATATATACAGCATATATAGTATACATAGTATATAAGTTATTTATATTATTTTTTATATTAAATACTTACTTAATAGAATCATAGTATCCTATGCCCAGTAAAGAATTAACGAAGTCCATTGCTGTTATTATATACTCATCGACGTTGCAGACAGAAATATGTAACTTAATTAATGCATTACTGTAAATTAAAAATACATAATTAAAATATAAAATATCAGCATATACAATATCATGAAATAAATTATTATATTAATACGTAATTTCAATGGAATTTAGATGGTCGATTCTCCTGTTCCTCTGGAGATGTGCAGAAAAATTGCTGGCATCGGAGGCAGATGCATAGGCGAAGGATGCGTAAAGTTCTTCCACTTGCTTCGATATCACAGGCTTGCTGGAATTGATCATCCCGACAAAGAAGCGATCAATCGTTGTATATTATTATTGTGTTTATTATTATTGAAAATAATTATTGTTGTATTATTGCTGTGTTTATTATTATTAAAAATAATTATTAATGTTAATAATTATTGTTTAATATTTATTATTTTTGAAAACATAAATAAATTTATAAAAGAAATTTAGCGTTTACTTCATTATTACTTACTACGATATATTTTATGGTATCCGAAGGGTATCTTAAGAATTGTCCACTGCGCCAAATACATTTTTTTCATTTCACCGTGTACAAGATGATTGTCCATCACTTTGACAATCGTAACCTATCATAACCACTGAAAGTAAGAGTTTAAAGATGCTGGCCTGCTCTGTCAAAAAAATTTTTGCGCGTTCCGAAACCATCGAATTAAAAAGCGTTGCAACCTTTTAGTCCCCGACTGTACATAAAGAATTTGATTCGTCCATTGACTCATGTATAAGAAAATGTGGTAAAACTTTACAAAAACTACATCACCGCAAAAAAAATATTCAGGACATGTTTTCGACGTATTTTTGCCTCCTGATTACGAATATGATAATAAAATTTGGCGATCGGACATATTGAAGCCGCCATCTTGAAAAAACAGTTTAAAAACACGTTCAAAACATTTTTTCAAGTTTTTTGCATTTATTTCAAAAAATGCGCATCAGACAAAAAAATGTTTCAAACAAAAAATAAAGAACATCAAATTCTCTACAAAAAAGGCTATATTCATTTTCTTCGTAATATCAACGTTAATGAGGTGACGTAGTTTTTGTATGGTTTTACCATTTCTGCTATATACGTATGATATCAAGTACTATTCTACACATTTCCCTGTTCAAAAACGTTAAACTTTCTACGCAAAGCAACTGTTACCCCCCCTCCCCTGCATAGAGGTACACGACTTCTATGATTGTACTGTTGCTATGATAGGTACTGTCGGGGCAGACCTCTGTCTACACCTTTCCCTGTTCAGAAACGTTGAACTTTCCAAGCGAAGTAACTTCCTCCCCCCCCCCC
>NW_017275239.1:14274-19413 GCF_001594065.2 Cyphomyrmex costatus
GACGGCGTGGGTGCGGGAGGGGTGGCCGAAGGCCGCCCCCTTGCACCCGACCGTGTGTGTGTGTGTGTGTGTGTGTTCCATTCGTTATATAACGATTATGAGTCTATACTTGATATTTTATACGCACGCACGCACGCACGGGCGGGTGCAAGGGGGTGGCCTTCGGCCACCCCCCCCGCACCCACACCGTCGACAGAGGTCTGCCACGACAGTATTATCATAGCAACAGTACAATCATGGAAGTCGTACGCCCCTTTGCAAGAGCTGGGGGGAGGGGGGGTGAAAGTCGCTTCGCGTGGAAAGTCAAAACCTATGTAGAATAGTATTTAATATTATATATTGCAGAAATAGGACGTTATTTTTTGACAATTTTTTCAAGATAGCGGCTTCAATATGTCCGACCGCCAAATTTTATTATCATATTCGTAATCAGGAGGCAAAAATACTTCGAAAACATGTCCTGAATATTTTTTTTGCGGTGATGTAGTTTTTGTAAAGTTTTACCGAAAATGGGCCAATGAAATTCCTTATGTACATGCTTTATGCGTTATGCAAAAGTGTGTGTTGGGGCTCTTAAGCTATATCCACACAAACTTGTATAACTGCATAAACGTATGCATAAAGAAAATTATCCAATCACATTTTACATGCATGTCTAGGTAAATGAGATTGGATAATTTTCTTTATGCATGCGTTTATGCAGCTATGCAAGTTTGTGTGGATATAGCTTTAAAGTTCATGATTATTAAAATTAGCAAATCTATCATTAGTACAGAGGGGTGCATGACTGTAGTGCTTATTGGTTCGGGGTGACTACGCAAAGCCACGGACAAAAAAACAACATCCTACTCGCTTAGAGCCTAATCGCTTAAAAGTTACAGCCTACACATTGCCCGCTTGAAATATCTCTAACCCATAAG
Source organism: Cyphomyrmex costatus (assembly GCF_001594065.2). NCBI lineage: Eukaryota > Metazoa > Arthropoda > Insecta > Hymenoptera > Formicidae > Cyphomyrmex > Cyphomyrmex costatus. The sequence goes on from NW_017275239.1 coordinate 15,195, forward strand.
GACAGTTGTGTGCGAAAAATATCTTTTTAGAGCAGACACTATCTAGGACGCAATTTCTAGGCGGTAAGGCTCCAATCGGTTGGGATGTGTCATTCTTTTCTGTTTGGGACTACGTAGCCGTCCCGAACCAAACAGAAGTACTATCTATACATCGCAATATCCACATGACAGATTTCACAACTTCAATATTCGCGAACTTTAAGGCTGCTTTTATATACAGTGTAACTTGCGTAAGCGTAACTTGCGGTCAAATTGTATCAGCCCTACGCCATATTCTAATTGAGACAATTTGATTGTCTGACGCAAGTTGCGCTTACGCAAATCAAGGCCATCACACGTACAAAAATTTTAGTAGTAATCGTAAGGTCTTAAGCAAATCGACCAATCACAATCAAGATTACGATCTCACATTTTAAAACTCTAAACTGTGATTGGTCGATTTGCTTAAAACCTTACGATTAATACTAAAATTTTTGTACGTTTGATGGCCTTTACGTTGCATGTAAAAGCAGCCTAAAGCCGTAATCACACTACGGGTTGCGTATTCAACCGTAATCTCAATCGCAACAGAGCGCGCAACCCGTAGTGTGATTACGACTTAACGCTTAATATTTCGGTTCGTGATGCAGATTCACGCTTTTCTCTGCCAGATTCATTGGGCGAGTTCAAGACGACAAAGCGGCTAGGTACGCTTGCCGAGCGATCGAGTATGATTGGTTGGATCTATAAGTAATAACCAATTATATTCAATCTCTCGGCAAGCGTACCTAGCCACTTTGTCGTCTTGAACTCACCCATTGTTTCAAAAGAAATCACGTTTAATAAGACTAATTTCATTGACATTTGAAATTAATTATTGCTCTTCGTTGTTGAGAGGTTACGTTTATTTAATGTTTTCCTGGAAACTAATAGCAGCTTCCAGGACAGTTATGAAAAAATTTGATATCTCAGTACAACCATACATTATACAGAATACGTCCCGCAGCATAAGAAATCAATAAAATTACGCTTAGACGGCACGTTTTTTCTTGAAATTACAGAATCTGATAGAAAAAGCGTCGCTCTGCACCGCGAACCGAGATATTAAGAGACAAAATTCGCATTTATTAATGTTAGGAAATCTGTCATGTGGACAGTGGGATGTATAGACAGTAGGCTGTTTGGTTCGGAACGGATACGCAGCACCGAACAAAAAAATTACATATCCGCTTACCGTCTAATCGCCTAGAAGTGAATTGAAGCCTGATTGGTTGTTGGATTAACAACAACCAATAGTAATCAGTAGTTATCAGTAAAAGAGAAAGAACGATAATATTATTTCTGCCTCTCACTCTACTCGTCTTTCTACCCCCACCACTACCATCAGCGGTCCATTCTAGATGTCGATGCTTAGGACTACTGACTACCGACTCATTGTAGAGTCAGTATAATGGGCCTTCTACAATAAGCCATAAGTCATAAATCGGAAGTAAGAAATTAAAAATTGACGACTGTGATTGGTCCATTTCTAGCTTATGACTTATGATTTGTGACTTACGGCTTATTGTAGAAGGCCCATAAGCGTTATGGGCCTTCTACAATAAGCCATAAGTCATTACTCACATGACATAAGTGTTAAGTTACAATTATAGTCATAAATCTTAACGAATTTGCATCTACAATAAGTCGTATTAGATCGTTGCATCATAACAGTTCAGCAATTAGATTCAACAATTAGATTCGACAAGTTTGATGAGCTCCATAATAGTCATAAATTTCTTGTAAACATTCATATTCCATTTTTAATACGATATAAATCACTTCGATCTCAATATTCTCGATTCAGTTTTTAAGTTATACGAAATCAGTTTTCTCGTAAAAAAAAATAGCAGATACATACTGCTTTTTGATTGGTCAGTCATAACGTAATCATAAGCTCTAAGTCAGAAGAGATGGAATTTGGCCATCTCCACTCACTCACAAACTGCCGACTTATTACTATCTTATGACGCATTACTGACCCGCTTGCAACTAGCTTCTGACTTCTGATTTATGACTTATGGCTTATTGTAAAAAGCCCATTAAAGTTCATGATTATTGAGGTTAGCAAATCTGTCTTTTGTACAGACGGGTGTATAGACTGTAGGGCTTATTGGTTTTGTGAGCGGCTACGCAAAGCCGAACAAAGAAAATAACATATCCTACCCGCTCGGAGTCTATCCGCTTAGAAATTGCAGCCTAGACAGTGTCCGTTCTAAAAAGATTCTTCTCACACCCAACTGTTTTTATGGATTTAGAGATATTCCAAGCGGACACTGTCTAGCCTGGAACTTCTAGGGATGCGTTCCAAAACCTAATTATTATATTAACCAAAACTCTATAGTTGATGTCATGTAAACTATAAAGTTTTGGTCGCTATAATTAGGTTTTGGAACGCATCCTAGTTGCTTAAGCTCCAAGCGGGTAGGATTTTTTTTTGTTCGGGGATGAGTATCCATCCCGAACCGATGAGCACTACACCCCACTGTCCACCGATGAGATAAGATATATAGGCACGCGTTTGCCGTCGTAGGTACATACATTGTTTACTAGAGACATTTAGCATTAGCGTGGCTAGTGAGACGGTGAACTCGCACCTCGTTGGCAATAGGGGGAATTTGGATATCTTCATGAATTAATAGAACTCGCTAACTAATGCGAATAATGTAAAATGGTATAAAGCCAGCGGCACACGATGCTTGTTTTCCTGCTGGATTGGCTAGTGGGATTAAAATCTTGCCACCGTATTGGCTGCGGTGCTGACAGTGCAAGTATCGCAGCCAATCCGATAGCAAAAATCTGATCCAGTTAGCAATCCAACAGGAAAACAAGCATTGTGTACCGCTGGCTTAAGACTTTTGTGTTTATTTCGATCCCTCTTACCTTCCTATTGGAGAAGTCTCGCAGAACATTCTGTATAAGTGTATAACATAATTATACTTGAATCAGTTTTCTTTGGTTCGTCTCTTTTATTTATATTCAGTGTTGTTAAATAATTAATAACACAGGACCACAAAAAAAAATTTTCGGAGAGCAACTGGGATAGTAGAAGGTGATTCTTGTAGATTTTTGGTCGCTAAAATCGATACCAGAACCCATTTTGCTGTAACACGTCAGGATTATGCGGAAAGTGAGGTTATGTAGGGGAAAAGTAGTTATTTTTGAGTGGATTTTGTTGAAACTTGTTATTCGAGGACTTTTGGCGTTGTAGATTACGAATACCATTCCGGAATAAAAGCTGTTTAATTCGAAAAGTCTGTTATACCGCTGGCGTTAGCGTCATCCAACATGCACCCCATGGAGGTCGCACAGTCGGATTTGCATGCTTCGGGGTGCTTTGATCAGGTGATTCCCCTTGCCGTCACCTGTTTGCGAGTTGCGTGCGTGCGTGCGTGCGTGCGTGCGTGCGTGCGTGCGTGCAGATATTATTGACTCTTATCAGTTTATACCGTTTTAAGGTAAAATTTTTTAAACATTTTTCTCAAATATTACTTGATTTTTTAATATTTTTTAAGTTTTGTTTAAGTGTATAATTAATTGAAAAAGTTAAAAGAGAGTCTTGAATAGACAATTACAAATTTTTTATCTATACATGTATCTGGATTGAAGATTCCATCGGGAGCCCGTAATTTCGAATAGATTTGTAGTTATTTTGATAATTTAAAAACTTCACGGTTCGTACGTTTCGGAGATTCTGCGTTTCGTAGCTGTTTTAGCAGAAACATTAGTAAATATAAGTATAGCTCGATCTCGCGTTCGCAAAAAGTGAGATCACTAATTTCTCTATAGAATATTGTGACAAGATAATCAAATAAGTGCATTACTCAACGCAATTAAAAGCGTTTGTCTGAATCGATCTATTATCATCGCTTGAAGAGTCCACTCTATCTACATATCTCTAAATAACTTCAGTCATTTCACGCTCTCTTTCACTGACAGAAGTTAGCACAAAGTTTAATGTTGTATAAAACGTAAACAATTATAGACAATATATGTTTCGTAAAATTAAAATTTATATTTACATTACATTCCTAAATTAGTTTATAAAATAATTTATTTCTTATGTTTAAAAAATGCTAATGTTATTTTAATATCATTTTAATATCATTACCTTATTTGTCATCACAAATCAGTGCTATCATTTTGGTTCGTTGCAAATTATCTTATATAATTTTCAATTATAATTTTTTACTATTGTGAC
>NW_017275239.1:20576-32771 GCF_001594065.2 Cyphomyrmex costatus
CACACATACGCACGCACGCACGCACGCACGCAAACTCGCAAACAGGTGACGGCAAAGGGAACCACCTGATCAAAGCACCCCGAAGACATGCAAATCCGACTGTGCGACCTCCGCGGGGTGCATGTTGGATGCGCTAACGCCAGCGGTATAACAGACTTTTCGAATTAAACAGCTTTTATTCCGGAATGGTATTCGTAATCTACAACGCCAAAAGTCCTCGAATAACAAGTTTCAACAAAATCCACTCAAAAATAACTACTTTTCCCCTACATAACCTCACTTTCCGCATAATCCTGACGTGTTACAGCAAAATGGGTTCTGGTATCAATTTTAGCGACCAAAAATCTACAAGAATCACCTTCTACTATCCCAGTTGCTCTTTGAACATTTTTTTTTGTGGTCCTGTGTAATTAATGTTTGATTAATTTATTAATTAATTAAAGTAAGTTATTATGAACAGTATATTATAATCTATGACTTTATTTTTAATTACAAATACGTGATGTTTGTTCGACGTAAACCGATCACCTTGAATATTTCACTTATTTTTGCTACGAAAGTTTCAAATGGAAGTGTAACTATTTGGAGGGAAACATACATATTTTGATAACTTTGATTTTTTTCTAAATGGAGACACTATAAAGCCTCAAAGTTACCTTCACTTTTTTAAATGCAACACCATAATTTTTTTTACATAGTATGATGCCTCTAATTTTTCTGCATGTAAAAGTATTGAGATAGAGATATCGAAAAATGAATAGCTTTTGTTTATTTTATACTTTATTATGTGACATTATGTTGACATAAATAAAACATAAACTATTAATTTTAATAATCATATCTTAATGCTTTTATACAGTAATGAGGTGAATTAATTGCTGTAACTAAAACACATAATTATTCAAAATATATGTAGGCAGATAATTTTTTAATAACCAATCATGTGTTTTCTTTACATTAATCGATTTATATTATTATTCTAATCATAAAAATATTAAGATATTTTCAAAGTCAAATAAACATTTTTTATAAAACTTCTTTCATAATCCATTAAACACTAAGTAAATCAAGCTTTTGTAAATGATAAAAAAGCATTTCTATAACAAAAATATTTCTTTTATGCACTATAATATTATTAAACCGATATAAAATATTGCATTTAATAACACATGCGGATTATGAAAATCGAAATTTTGATATTTTCAAATATCAACATAAATTCTTTATCTTATATTTAAATGAATCTTCTCTTAACATTTATTAATAAACTGAATATATATTTCTGAATAATGAATAGAAAAAAATTTAATAGATAATAAAAAATCTTTAAGTGATATAAAGTAATTTTTCTGCATTTTTATCATTTTTATACGGATATTTATGAATATGTATCTATATTTCATATTGCTGCAATTTTTTATGTTTATTTTGTTTAGCATTACGAATTTGATTGTGTAGCCAGGACTTTATTGTTGCGGGTCGACGATTCTTCAAAATATTATTGCGTGTTTTAGACGTTATTTTTTTAAAAGATGGTAAAGTTAAGTTGTTAATATTCTTTCCGAACAAACATAAAGCTGTGTCTATTTCTTCTTCTGTCCAACGTATTCTATTTGTCTTCCCGTAAGGAGGTGCTAAAAATATTAATTTTTTTATTATGTGCATATAAAAATATATTGTTAGAAAATAAGATAAATAATAATTTTAATAAGAATTTTAAAAGTTGTGTAGAGCTCATTTGATTACATTGCAATTAACCACTTAACCATTACTTATAATAATGCTTGAATAATAGAAAATCTTATATACCCGATGCTGTAAGTGGCTGTGATCCATCACAACTTGATCAAATGGCTCCTATACACTGAATGCAGAAATGCTTGCCGCGCGGAAAAATATGACGCGGTAGCCAAGCTTACAATTCCTAAGGTCCTAAGATGTTCATTGGTTAGGTCGTCGTATTTTGCCGTACGGAAAGCATTTCCGCGTTTAAGGCGTATTCACAGATATTGCTCAAAACTCGAGATGATCTTAAGCTAGTGCTTAAGACGTCATGATCAAAAAACCGTATTAACGTCTTAAGATATAATATTGCTTAAGACAGTCTTAAGATTAAGAACGGATTCCTAGTGTGCAGAAACCAAAACTTGGTGATGCTCCCAAAGAAATTATATAGTCTTATAATATATTTATTAATAAATAATTTGTAATAGTTGCAATATTAAATTACTTACTAAACTGTTTCTTCTTTATACCATTTTTATCTGAATTATATTCGTCTTCTATAGCACGTTTATTAGTTCTCCGTTTCAACGAAGTTTTCTTTAAATCTTCAATATGTGGTGATGTGTCAGTTTCTAATGTTTCATCTTAATTACATTATTAAGAATAAATTTTATATAAAAGAATATAATTAAAATTATAATAAAATTTTTGTTTTTTCGTTTATGATATACAGTAAAAAACATTTTGTATTTATGTTAAAACAGGTCCTTGATAACATTTTTGTGTTGTAATATGAATGTTAATTTAACATGCGATTATATATATTATTTAAATATTTTTCTTACATTAACATTTAATATTCGTTAGTGTTAAAATAACACAATTATGTATAAGTAAATAAATAATATTATACAAAAATGATATTTTAAAACAAATAGTATTTTAAAATAAATGTTAAGATAAATGTATAAAATGAATAACGTATTATAAATACTAATTTATATTATATTTGTAGAGTAGGCAAGAATAATAGAGACGTATTTTTTTATATCGGCAATGATGCAGATTTAAGGAGCGTAACACTCTTTTGAAAAAAATCGGTTTTTCTCTTTCGAAGCGAATATCTTCGTAACTGTAAGAGGTAGAAAAAAAGTTTTACAATAAAAATAGAATGATTTCAAGAGTACTTGAGAAATATAATTAAAAAAAATTTTTTTTAATTATATATTTATAATAAAAATTATTCATTTATAAAAAATAATTTTTAAATTACATTTTTAAAGTACTCTTCAAGCCATTCAATTTTCATTCTAGAATTTTTTTTCTATCTTTTATAGTTTCGAAGATATTCACTTCGAAAGAGAAAACCCGATTTTTTCCAAAGAGGTGTTTTACCCCTTAAATCTGCACCATTGTCGATATAAGAAAATACGTGCCTATTATTTTTGCCTATTCTACAAATATACCAAGTTTCACATTAAATTCGGCGAGCCACGGGAAGATAACTTTACTTATAAATAGTGCTAACGGATTGCTCACTCTATCGGAAGTATTTGTAACAACAGCGTCTGAAACGTTTAGTGGATTGCAGCTTAGTAGATTGTCTTATATTATACAGGGTGTCCCATTTTAATATTTTTCGCATTGAAACATCCAGAAAAGTATAAAAAGTATAAGAAAATACAAGCAAAAGTTTTATGAATTTGAAGGAACATAAGATGGTACCATTGTTTTGCTATTGGATGGAGTTATGAAGTTCATAGCAAGATCACTTTAAATTTTTTAAAATAGTATTCTCAGTTTTTCTTTGCATATTCTTGTAACCTACCTCAAGACATAATAGAATATTTTTTAAGACATAATAGAATATTTTTTCATAAAGTACTTTTCCAGTTAAAAAGTTTGAAAGTTACACTATCATTAGCATTAACATTACTCAAGGTGTTCAACTAACTGCTAAAACTTTTCAAATGTTATTCAGAGTCATAACCTTGCGATATGTGTTAAGATCAAGGCAATCGAAGAATTCTTTTATTTTCATTATTATATTAAAAACAAAGATAAGAGAAACTTCCAATAGTCTTCATCGACATTTGTTATCAAGGTTATGGTCCTGAACAACATTGTAAGGTTTTAGCACTCGGTTGAACTGATTTTATTACCTTGGCTAATGATAATGCTAACGGTATTAAAAGTTCTAAGTTTTGTAACTTGAAAAGTATTTTATGAAAAAATAGTTTATTATTTTGAAAAGCTCTCGAGATAAGCTATAAGAATATGCAATTAAAAATGGGGAGTTCCATTAAAAAATTTTAAAATGACCTTGTCTTGACGAATGCATTTGACCCAAGGTCAAACTAATGGTACTTTTACTTCCTCCTCGAAGTCATAAAACTTTTGTTTGAAACATTTCTCCGTATCTTTTATACTTTTTAAGATATCTTAATGCAAAAGTTAAAATGGATATCTTGTATATTATAAAATTACCCTTTCTATATATTAAAATAAAAATGATGTTTATTTTCAACAAAGTAAATTCTATATAATCACAAAACGTTATGCGCTATTAATATTAATAGTTGTTCATTAATATAATACCAAATTGTATATGTATATCATTTTAAAAGATCCCCACGTAGCACACCAGCGCGTGTAGCGCTTTCGAAGCGCTGTTCAGATTGCACCTCCCAAAACTGCTGTTAATTATGCAGTTTTATTGCTGCGACTAATTTCAAGTCTTGATTAAGAAATGAACATGCGCGTAAAAAGCGCTTTAAAAGCGCTCGCTCTTCCTTTACTGCACATGAAAAGTGCAGTAAATGTACTATAAAACTGTATTTATTCTGCGCTGATTGTATGCGCTTAGCGCTTTTTATAGTAGATTTTGAAAGCGCTTTTAAAGCGCTAATGCGCTTTTAAAGCGCTAAAAAGCTGCTAAAGTAATGCACCTGCATACGCGCTTTTTTAGCGCTTTTTAAGCGCTACTGTGCTACGTGGGTTCTAGAATTTTTTTAGAAACGAAAATAAAAACGAATTATCAAATATATATATGTATTAATAGATATATTAAATATCGTTAATTTTGTAATGATCATTTTATAACGGTATACATAATACACAATTACTAAACATAATATTATAAAGTTATTTCACATAAGTCATTCTGAAATTATACTAAATTATTATTACTATTAATTGTACTAACAAGTAAGTTGTAAGTTTCAACTGTATAAATTATTATTAAAATACCTGTGTTTTGAGTTTTGTTAATATTCCCTGAAGAATTAGTATCTGTTGTACTAGATTTGATCGAGTTATTTGTAGCATTATTCGTAGTATATGTAGTATTTGCAGAATCTGTGTTGCTATGTGCAGATATATTTTGAGTTTTCTCTAAAATTTGTGCCATATTTAAAATATCTCTTTCTGCCACAGATTGTCTGTAAATGTTTTTATGTATGTCCTTATGGTGACCCATAAAATCAGCAATAAGAGAAATATCAGTATCCGGTAAACGTGCACACTTTGTTGCCATATCTTTTCGTAAAATAGTTCCTCGTAAGTTTTTCTTATTCTCTGCCCCACATAAATAATAAAATTCACGCATCAATTTACTCGCCCTTAAATATCGAAATCGATTTTTATCTGGACTTGGTAATCCGAATATATATGGATTTTTAGAGGTTACTCCTGCTAATTTGCGATACTTTATAATTACATCTATGGTTTCCTTCATTTTATTGTTTAAGAGGACTGGAACATTGCGATTTAGCTTGCCACGAATGATAAAACGTACGTATTTTAAAGCGGATTCTTTTTCTGTTTTTGGTAACCTCTTATATAATTCATCTTCTTTTGTAATTGTCATTAAATTTTCATAATCAGCAATATAAGCTCTCTCTGTTTCTCCTGCACGGCGCCGATTAAAAATTTGAATTATTATCAATGTTGCTTCAGCGAGTAATTTCCAAGCACGAAACGTGAATTTACTTTTCATTTTTCGCATCCAAGATGTTCTTTCTTCTTCTAAATAGTTAGTTAACTTTTTGATATCTGATGTTTGTGGAAGATTTATTACTTTCTTTCGACTGTTTCTAGTTTGCGTTTTTAGAACTGTTTTATTAACAGTACTGCCATATTCAACTTCTAAAATTTTCAAAAAATTTTTTGCTAATTTTTGTTTTTCATATTCATGTTGTTTAATATATTCATTGATTAATATCTTGCATAATTTTTTTAAACATGTGCCTAGAGCCGTAGCATTATATGGTATATCATGAGATTGTGTGTTTTCATTATATTTAGCAATTATATTCACTGCTTTTATAGCGGTATCATAATACTTTGGATCAAATAGCATTTGTAATTCTTCTATTTCTGATTCAACTGATTTTAGTGCTTCCAAATATCGTCCAAGTAATCGTAACTGTTGTCGTATGTGATCTCCTAAATGTTGTAATCTATGAATTTGACAGAGATAATTTCCAAATAGTATAATAAGTAAGTCGTATCTAACTAAATTATAAATGTTGTCATTTCGCATTACTGGAAGAATGATTGTCCTTAATTTAAGACTTGCTCGATTATGAACAGATTGTGCAGCGCTTCTTCCTAATTTTAATACATTTCGAACTGTATCTTTCTTCTTAGCGCAAATGCGATAATGGTGCCTGAGATTATTTATTGCGTAATATCCTCTACATTTAGAACATGGTAAACAATAAGAACCTTTTTGTTTGTCCATTTTATTAGGTCTCCTTGTAACAATCATCGTACCTTTATTTAGATGTTCTTGTGTATTATATTTAAAATTACCTTTTTTTCTTATTCGACTTATTTCTTCTCTGCGTTCCACGGATTTCTTTGGAAATGATAAAAACTTTTTTACAGCTTCTTCATTTTTGTGTTTCAATTCTAGGTGCCGAGCAATTTTAGTTTGCATACTGTTACAATAAAAGCAAAAATTAGATTTTTTATCTCCTTTCCGCCCTCGAGAAAGTTGTACAAATAATTCATTATCTTTGCATGTTCTTATTTCTTCATTTGTAATTTCATTTTCCAAAGTATTTTGTAATATGTTGGATTCATTTTCAATTTCTAAATCATTAATTTCACAATTTTTCCTGTTTGCATTACTAACAAACGTATCACTTGAACTCTGACTATGAATAGATGGTTCATAATTAGGATCTTCAATATCGTTTTCATTAACTGAAATTTCATTTTCTTCGAAATCTGAAATAATTATTTATTTTCAAATATTTAATTAAAAAAGTACATTTTTAGATGTTAAAATATGTTTAATCAAATAACAAAAAGTTAGATATTTAAAAACAGAACCTTACAAAAAAAATTAGTATAAAAAGAATAATAAGAGTCAGGCGCGGTAGTTCTTGTGCAAAATAATATCTACTTATACAACATAATAATTTTTATTGAAACAATGCGCTTACATGTTTCGGCTCAATTTTGAGTCCTCTTCAGAGACAATAACTTAAAAATATAAGTACAGTATATATATATAATTAATTTGTCACAGCGAGCCACTCTCACTTAATCAAAATTATCTATTATACAAATATAAAACTAAAAAATTTTAAGTTGTAAAGAATAAAAATTAATTGAATAAAAAAAGCTCACTATAACAATCAACCACCGTATCGCAAACAATAAAATTATACTAATATAATATTAATTATTGTTATATAAAAGAGTCCTTGAATTCTTCAATTATTTATACTAATATAATCAAAAACTACTGACTTTATAATTATTAAATCTTATATATTATCGCAGAATAATGTAATGCCTATTCGAGTCTTGTAAACAAGATGTTAGTGTTTATTAAATTGTGTGAATTTATAAACCGCGTATGTAGTCCCCCCCCGCGACGCTGATAGATTTTCAGCCTTGACGCATATTCACTACCGCAGTAATATCACTAATTGTAAGTTAAATTGACAAGCAATCTAACAAATTTTGATGCCTATAGCATCTTAAAGATCTTAATATTATGTTGAAAGACATATATTAAAATTTAACGATTTTAATTATTAATATTAATGTAAATGAAATTAACAATAAATCATCAATTTAAAATTGTAAAACAATTACAATAAATATGGACATCAAATTAATGTCACGAATATGTTAATCTATCATTATGTTTTAAATTCAATTTATATTATTGAGGATGGAGACATATTTCAATTTTAACTCATTTGACTGTTGAACGTTGTCCTGTCGAGAATTGATATGTACATCGGTTAGACCTGTCTTTTTGATGTGTTGATGTATTAGAATATTTTTGATGATCATGACTGTGTGGGTGAGTCTGGCTTCATCAATCTCATTTATTTATTCATTAACCATTAAATAATCACATGTTGATTCAAATAAACTGTCGATCTTTGGCTTCTCGCATGAACTTCTATCCATGTGTCAATTGAAGATTGGGGAAGCAACTACTTTCCCATCCACCGATCAATATCTAATTTTTGCGATTGGACTACTGAAGATAGCTGAAAAATCTAGAAACTTAGTAATTTTATAATTTATATTATTAAATAAATCTTTTGTTCGCACAACTTATCGCGGAAGAACACTCACTAGCCCCTAACTATCATTTTATTTTTAGTTGTGACATTTTCGAGAGTTTATAATATTTAGATTTCATATGTTATTCGGTGATTCATTCAGATCTTTCTAATGTAAGATGTCTATAAGCATCAAATTATAATTTAATAATTATTCAACTGCTAAACAATTTATAACTTGTGATATTAAATACTACTGTAGTTCAAGTGAGTTTGCGTTTCAAAACCGAAATATCAATTCATTGTACAATTTAAACGACTACATACTTATGTAGTAGGTTATAATCATATCGAATTATTTGAATTCTTAAGATCCAGCCGTATACGGTTTTTCCTTACTTGTTATGTTATTCACATTTATGTTCCTAAAAAATTCCTTTTTTAATATTGAGATAATACACTTTTCAACAAAATTAAAGGATTACTTGTTCCACCTTGCAAAAATAGGCAAACTTTGAGATAAAATAACTTCGTGAAAAATCATCGTATCGAGATGTTTAAAAAAGCATTTTGAAGCTTGAAATATCTACTTTTCAGACCTGTACTTCAAAAAACAGTCTTACTGATATTTTGTGAAGTTGCACAATCATAAATAAAAGTGTGTCAAAACTAAAAATTGTTTACAAAATTTGACAAGTTCCACGGAGCCAAGTAAAAATTGTGCACAAATGCGGTTTACAGCTTTCGAAAGAGTGAATCTTTACCTTCAATTTATTTTTTTGTTGAGCCCTGTACAATTTTTTTTCACCGAGTTATTCAACGTTCAAATAAAAAGGCCATTTTTACTTAAACGTTAAATAACTCGGTGAAAAAAAATCGTGAAATCAACAAAAAAATAAATTGAAGGTACAGATTCACTCTTTCGAAAGTTGTAAATCGCATTTGTGCACAATTTTTACTTGGCTTCGTGGAACTCCTCTTTCGTATAAAATTTTCAGGTTTGACGCACCTTTATTTATGTTTGTGTAACTTTACAAAATATCAGTAAGACCATTTTTTGGAACAGTCTGAAAAGTAGAGATTTCAAGCTTTAAAATGCTTTTTTAAAAATCTCGATACAATGATTTTTCACGAAGTTATTCTATTTCAAAGTTTGCCTATTTTTGCAGAGTGGAACAAGTGCTCATTTAAATTTATTGAGAAGTGTATAATTACTTAAAAAAATATAAGGTAATAAGAATGTTACATATACATATATACCTGTATTTTGTGAGACATTTGCAACTTCTGGGTTGTCGTGATGTAACTTATCATTGTTGTTGTTTATGGAACAATTAACATCATTTAAATCGCTAAGTGTTCGTAAAGTAGTATCAAGTACAGTATCTCCACAGGCAGATGTAGATATAGATTCATTTTCATCTAGCATTTCGTAATTCATTTCCTTACTATTATTTATTATGTTTGTTACACTTATATCAGAAATATTTATATCAGAAACCTCTAAAGATTTTTCTAAAATAGATGTATTGAATGAATCATCTGTTGTTAAGTCCATACCTTTTGGTAAAACAGTTATTTTTATTTTTTATAATTCGAGAACAGTTTCTAGAATATGTATTGTTATATATTCATTATCCTGTTCTCAAAACTCACCATTGTGATTTTTGAGAAGATAGTGAATATGTATATACAAAATACACTCATATTACAAACAATACACGCAAATAATTACTGCGATGAAAGCTTTCATTTGTCCTATTATACCATTCGATTATTATTTGTTTAAAGTTAAAATTTTAATTTTTGTTCAATCAGCAATCAATGTATAGTAACACTATATCAAATTAATTACTAATAATACACTGGTTTTTGAATAATTAGTATTGTTATCAACCTTATGTCACCATACCAACTACATTCAAAGGATAAAATTCTTTAATCATATTCTTACTGTCAGTTTTACTATTTGAACATCCCCAGACAGCACAGAAAAATTATGTTAAATGTTTTTTACTATTTATTTTTTGAAATGTTGCATAAATATTTAATATTTTGAGTATTATTAAAATACAGATTTAATATTTTATGTAATATTTACTATAAATAAATATTTCTAATAAGTATGTATTACTTGGGTTAGAATATGTCTTACTAAGTATTTTCATAGCATTTACTGTAACATTTACAATAAATATTCCATAATTCCAAATGCCCATTACATTATTGTTATTTAAATTTATATTATAATTTTTGTATCTAACGTCTATACGTATATTCTAGTTTTAATTATTACAATCTCCTTCTTAAAGTGTTATTTATTGTATTGCGTTGGCTTGTAGCTTTTAATTTTTATAAAGCATTTTTACCAATTAGCTGCTATCTCATTTCAATTTTATTCCTTAATATTTTATAATAGTTAATGAACTGTACAATCTAAGACTACAAAAATATATATAAAATAAAAAATAATAAAAAGAAACAGAGCTACGAGCCTAAAAATTCGTTAAAATTGTTAGTAAATAAAATATGTCATTACGTTAAAAATATGTAAAGTTTAATAAAAACATACGTTTCGAACTCTATTAGATTATTTTCAATGTTAAATAAGTCGCAAGATTGTTGACAACGTACAAACTGGTATATATTGTAAGATTTCAAAAATACATATTTTTAACGTAATGACATATTTTATTTACTAACAATTTTATATTTTAACGAATTTTTAGGCTCGTAGTTCTATTTCTTTTTATTATTTTTTAAATTTATTGAGTCTTATTATAATTATATATATAAAATAAGTTAATAAAAATGTTATAATACATATACAATATACCTGTATTTTGTGAGACATTTGCAACTTGTGGATTGTCGTAATATAATTCATCATTGTTGTTTATGGAAAAATTAACTTCATTTAAATCGCTAAGTGTTCCTAAGATAGTATCAAGTGTAGTATCTCCACAGGCAGATGTAGATATGGATTTATTTTCATCTAGCATTTCGTAATTCATTTCCTTATTATTATTTATTATGTTTGTTACACTTATGTCAGAAATATTTATATCAGAAAGCTCTGAAGATTTTTCTAAAATAAATATATTGAATGAATCATCTGTTGTTAATTCCATACTTTTTGGTAAAACAGTTATACTTATGTTGCACTTTTTGTCTTTATAATTCGAGGATAGTTTCTAGAAGATGTAATTTTTTATCCAATAAAGAATTTTTTACAATTTTATTAGTTACAATATTTGTCTGTAAAGCCAGCGACACACGATGCTTGTTTTCTTGCTGGATTGCTAGCTGGATTAAAATCTTGTTACCGTATTGGCTGCAGTGCTGACAGTACCAGTATCGCAGCCAATCCGATGGCAAAAATGTGATCCAGCTAACAATCCAGCAGGAAAATAAGCATCATGTGCCGCTGGTTTAACTTATCATTATAATGAAAATCAGATTCTATATTCAAATTCAAAAAATATTCGAAATAAGTCTAAAAGTACCGTCTCATTAATTACTTATCAGAATGACTAATCAGATTTCTTATTAGAATTGAACATTATTCCGTTCCAATTCCATTCCATAACAACTTTCTCTATCAATCCCATTCAGCAAAAACGGAACAGAATGTATTGATTCATCAATATTTTGTTAGATAGTTGAAAAGATAACATAGTATACATATAATTTGTACAATTATCTTACTGATAATATTATGTATTCTCTAAAATATTGAACGGTGAAGTATATTTTGTAACCAGATTCTGTTCTGTTTTTGCTAAATGGGACAGGTAGAGAAAACTGTTGCGGAACAAAACTGGAACAGAATGCCCAATTCTAGTGAGAAATCTGACTCTCATTCCGATCCGTGCTTAATGGGAGGGCGCTCTCTCTCTCTCTCTCTCTCTCTCTCTCTCTCTCTCTCTCTCTC
>NW_017275239.1:33113-35025 GCF_001594065.2 Cyphomyrmex costatus
CTCTCTCTCTCTCTCTCTCTCTCTCTCTCTCTCTCTCTCCCCCTCAATTTTTTTTGCGAGGATGTGCCTTTTCCGAAGGTTTACCGTCAATTTTGACCATGTGATCCTTTTTGTTGCTGAGACGGCCGAATGACAAGCTCGTGAAAATCTATCTTGAACCAATCGTGATCCCTAGTCCAAGAGTATGACTGTCGTATCACGTGCCACATGCTCGGTTTATCAATACTTATGTCTATGATTATGCCCTTCAAAAGTTCGAAGTGGATGTCAAATGCACAAACATATTCTTTTTGATGGTCATATTTATCTCGTCGCAGAAGATCAGGGCCAATATAATTAAAGAAGAAGAAGAAGATATCCTTTTTGCGGTACTTCTCGATTCGCGGGGCAGAGCGACGCCTTTTTCTGCCAGATTCTTACGTTTCATGCAAAAACGTGACGTACAAACGTAATTTTATTGATTTCTAAGAAGCGAGACATATTCTGTATAATGTACGGATGTCCTGGAACATCAAATTTTTCCAAGACTGTCTTTGTCCAGAAAGCCACCATTTGTGTCTTGGAAAACGAAATATCTCAATAACGAAAAGAGATATTTGATTCTAAATGTCAATAAAATTAGGCTTATTCAACGTGTTTATTTTCAGAAACTAAAGAAAATGGCAGAAATAAGCGTCGCTCTGCACTTTGAATCGAGATGTTAAGCATTAAAGGACGCGAATACTAAAGTTAGGAAATCTGTCATTTATACAGAGGGGTGTATGAATCTGTAGTGCTTATTAGTTAAAGGCAAAGACATAGAGAATGGACTGCGCGATCCCGTATCTAAGTAGTATCAAAATGTGATCGACGAAAATGATAGAGGGTCCGTGGAAGACGGCCAACTCTATCTTTTACCGTTCGATGGTGTAATGGAAGACAGAATGAGAGGGAGATGGCCGTCTTATACGGTCCCTCTCTCTCATCTCTATTGATCATTTTGACACACGCGCAATCCATTCTCTATACTACGTTTACACGGCACGCTTTACGCCGAAGTTACACATCGATGTTATGAAACTGGCCAATCATAGCTATTCCTTTGAAGAATGGAATGACTGTGATTGGCCACTTTCATAACATCGATGTTATAACTTCGGCGTAAATCGAACCGTGTAAACGTAGTGTATGTCTTTGATTAGAGGCAAAGCCACGAACAAAAAAAATGACATCCTCCTTACTTGGAGCCTAATCGCTTAGAAGTTACAGTCTAGAAAGGGTTAGCTTAAAATATCTCTAACCCATAAGAAGTTGTGTGTGAAAAGTATATATATCTTTCTATTAGGATTAATTATGCATACGACACCAACATTGACTGATTTTTATTGAATTGAAATTGTTATATTTAACGAAGAGTATTTGCAATTGTTATTTTAATGTAAAATAATTTTTATTGTATGATTATTTGAATTAAATAGTTCGTTAATTTAATTGACGGAAATATTTTCTTCGACTGTCTATCGATTCCTCCAAATACCCAATGGCCTTCAACTATTCGCCCACGGTTATATTTCCTGCGGCCAAATTTTGCCTTGTCCACTTCAACTATGTGTCCTGGGCCTCCAAGCTTTTTTTCATGTTTTTCTGCCCAGTACACACAGACCTTTAATATTAATAAGTAAATATAAATTTTATCCATATTAATATCTTATATATTTTTTGAAAAAAAATATTCCTGTACCTCTCTGCAAAAATTGAGCCAATCAATAACCGTGGGCTTAGACAAGCCAGTGTCCAATGTCAGGAACTGTACACGTGGTGGTGGAAAAGTTATAAAATAAGCTGTGAGTCTACAAATTAATTCTATATCCGTATGACTTTTGTGAAACCACGTTCCAACTCGAGCACTTCTTTTAAAATTGCACTGTTTTTT
>NW_017275239.1:42735-43326 GCF_001594065.2 Cyphomyrmex costatus
CTAATTTTCACACAAATAAAAATATTTGGTATTTGTAACTATAATTGCATGATTAAAAAAATTATGATTAAGAGGTCCATTTTTATGGTTATTACTGCTATAATATTAGTAATAATAACTTGATATATATAGTTCTTACAAATATGGAAAAATGTACTATACATTATGAAAAAATCTGAACTATTAATATAGTAAAATGTTAATAAATATATATATATATTATACATATATATACGAAAAATAAATAAAAATAACCATTTTTATGTAATAATAAATGCAATCGTCATTATAGTGAATATAACCATTTTCTTAACATTCGCGAACTATTTACATAGTAATAATAATTAAGAAATATGGTAAGAAAAAAATTTAATACATGTTATAATTATAATGTTCATATTTCAATGTTGAAGCTATATTTATAATGTGCATGGTAAAATAATTAAAAGTTTATAGTTGATATATATATCCAAAAAGTTATACATTATAATTAAATTATAGTACCGGTAACAATTTTTTTTCAGTGCAGCTTGGTTCCTGGTTCCTGCCTCTTACTTCATCAATGTATCTGCACGCAACCTAAATGCCTAA
>NW_017275240.1:0-2888 GCF_001594065.2 Cyphomyrmex costatus
TAAGAAGGATCAAATTTTTGCGGTTAGTTTTCAAAGGTTTAAATTTGTTGAGTTTTTTAATTTAATATTATTACTTGAATAACAGTTCATGATAAGCGAAACGTAAATTTCAGCTATATCACGTTGATAACAAAAAAGGGAAAACTTACATGGCACTTAGCAGTGATTTGAGCTGCACACAAGATTTAGATAATTCAACTCATGGTTACGAGACTTTGATTTTAAGCAAGAGCCTAAATCGGATGAAGATGCCAGAATACATGATAACCCATCTAGCTACGTGAGTACGCTACATTTTAAAATTATTTAATTTAATTTTATCGTCATACATGTTTCATTATCGTAGCTATATTGGACGAAAATTTTGTGTTGAAAGAGCGATGAAGAAAACTTATACTTCTAAAATATGGCAAGCCGTTTTACTTTTTAATACCATAAAAAAAATTTAGTCTAAAGTTAAATTCTTAAAAAATAATTGTCTTAAAAAAATTATGTTTTTTAAGTGGTTATACCTGTATGAAATTTTTTTTTTTCTGCGATTTTTTTTATTGGCTTAAAATACACTATAACATCCCTAGATTAATAATCAATAACGTCCTTGCATGAAAACAACTTGGAAATGTTCTTAAAATTATTTTTTCTGGAGCAGTTCCGAAGCGTAAAAATGCATAATTTTAACTTTACCGTTGACGCTGCATTTTTAAATCTCGCGCGCATAAAAACGCTTATGGCTTATCGATCGTCGAGAATATAGTTCAAAATTGAGTCACAGATATCAGCACATACTATAGTAACGTTATTATATACTGAGTATTACTTCTTTACCACTGTGATAACATGTGTTTCGTCACTCAGCTGTTCGTGGTAAATCAATGAATCAGAAGCGTGCTTGGTGATTTTAAAATGTGTGAATGTACCAAAGAGATATCAGGTCAGCAATCACGTCAGACGGTTTCATTAAATTAGGAAGATCCAAAATTCACTTCCTACTGTCTTGTAAAAATAATAAGCCTTTTCTTTCAATTTGAAAAAAAATACAGTACAAAGAATCAGTTCTTTTACAATTATATTAGGTGTAGTAAAAATAAATCCATTATGTATGCCTTCAATTTCATGCAAAAATAATAGATTTCTTTTTACTACATCTAATATAAGGAATAGTAAAAAAACAAATTAATAGAAATTCTAAACGTATCTGAAATGATTGGAATCAATATTGTATCAGATAATTTTAGAATCTCTGTTAATTTCTTCTCTCTATTTTTTACATAATTATAAATGAACTGATTCTTTGTACTGAATTATATAATTTCAGATTTATTGAAAGGAAAAGTCTGAACCAATTTGTCAGTATATATCATTTACCGACATCCTTAAGAGGCAATACTAAAACCAAATTATTGTATATTTGGCGTAATCTTGATTTTCTCATCACTGTGTTTAGTTTGTGAGTTGCCTTTTACTTTAATATTATTTATTTGTTTGGTAGTTATCTCAAAATTATTCTATGAAATAATGTATTATTTATCAGGATATACTTGTAAAGATATTGTAAAAAATAGAACAAATGTAATAGAGACCTGATAAATAATATAAATTATTTCATACGATAATACTGAGTTGTAACAAAGATTTGATAAATAATAAATTATTCCATAGAGTAATATTGAGATAACTATCAAATATAAAGTATAAAGGTATATATACAGACAGATTGGATTCAGGCCTTTTCTTTCAATAAATCTGAAAATAAAATACAGTATACAGTACATAGAACTTTTATAATTATATAAGGAATAGAGAATACAAACTAAGATATTGTTACGTCCAAGCCTCAGGATTTTTATTACGTGGGAAGTTCTGGGTTAAGGAGGAGGCCTCGGAAGAACGTAACTGACACCAGATGTGTCTCCCGATCGTCTCGTCCTGCGGAGGGTTACGAGAGACAGTCGGATGCACTAGAAAGGGTACGGAATTAGGTCAGTGTGCCATACTATAGTACTTGTATACGGCACACTGTGACTCTTATCCCGAACCGTACGCCCGTTGGTCCTTTAAATTTAGGCCAAGGAACTCAATCCTTATAGCCAGGGATATGGACCGAGTGCGATCTCGGGGATGACGGTTGGAATGCGGGGAAGGTTGCTTTTAAATCAAAATCACAATCGTAATCTTTAATATAATAAGAACATCGAAATATTATTTATTATATGAAATAAAATAATTACATATAGGTTATAGATTAATGATATAATTAACATATTTAATTTATTGTAACTTCTAAATTAATATATAGAGTACATATGCGTGTAAGTGTGTGGTGAATCGGTTAGAGATTGTGAAGAGTTGGTGGGGGAGGGCCCAAGGAGGAAGGACGAATTGCTAGGAGAGTAGCGATCGGAGTGGAAAAGGGATGGTTGATACCTGGGATGTAGACCACGACTCTACAGTCAGGACAGGTTTGGGTTACAGCGACAAGGTAACCTTGTATGTCATTCGGGTTTCGGATCAAGCTCGGAGGGGATTCAGGAAGAATAGAGGAGGATCTTGGAACTGTAAGGTCTAGTGGTTCTTCATCAGAAGAAGGATATGAAGGAAGTGGAGGATCTTCCTGGAATGAATCTGCGAGGAAAGGAGGAGGAGAAGGAAGAAGATCTAGGAGATCATTTAAGAGGGATAAAGGACTTGAAACGGGGGAGTAAGAAACGTCGAGGGGTGGAGGAATTTCTGGCTGAGTCTGATTTTCAGTTCCCCGGTCTTGGACAGTAAGAGGGGGTATCTGGGCAGTGCGGCGAGTCGGGTGCTCGGTCCCAGTGGAACAGCGAGGGGTTGCCCCGTCTGCGGTGGTATGTTCCACTAATAAATAAAAATCGAGTTCGATAGTAAAT
>NW_017275240.1:5023-10998 GCF_001594065.2 Cyphomyrmex costatus
TAATAGATTATTCGAGGTGCAAATTCAAAATGAACATACCTACATATAAGTAAAACAGATTACAATTTGCATATTACAGTTATCTAAAAAATCTCTGCAATATGTTATTCTTAGTGCACAAAATATAAAAGTCGGTTATTGAGATTTGATTTGAAATTTTTAATTTATACTAGCCCGTGCAATGAAAAATAATTGCTTGTAATTCCAGAGTACCAATCTGTTAATGACTCGGAAAAAGAACATGGCGGCCTGCTCTCAAAAGACTTTCTATGGATGGAATAAATGATTGAAATAGAAGTTATGAACATGTTTTGGATTAAAAGACTTTAATCTTTCTTTAGTCGAATTTCTAATTTTTGTTTGAACTTCAGGTTTTGAGTTAGTTGTATTATAGCATAGATAAGAAATTTATCAATTAACTCTGAAAAAAAGTGACATCATTCTTACGGTGCAAATACAAAATGTAAGTGTTTGGAAGATTGATTTAAATATTCGCATTAATGACGGCAAGCCTCGATTGGTATTGTTGAGAATGACATAAGTAAAAGGCATTACAACATAATTTTGTGTGTTCACATCGTTATCGTTATGGAACTTTTGAAAATACGGTGGGTCCTTATAGTAGGGGAGGCCGAGAGGCTAAATGTGGATTTACTCGAGCGTCGTGGGGACCTATTAGATTGTAAAGATTAGATGCTAAAAAGAAAAAAAGGTTATATGATGTATGCCGTTTCAGTGGTGGGGGAGCGTGTACAGGCTTTCAAAGAAAAACAGTGACAATACAATACTCGAAGCGTGTCCGATATTAATAGTGTAAGCGACCCATGTGTTTCTGATAACGGATAAATATTAATCTGACGGTTTACGTGGTGGGATTAGCTGTAGGAAGGGGTCAAAAAAGGGGGAAAAAAAAATTTCCAGAGCGCATCTCGAGCGCGTCAGATTTTTGAAATGTACACATTTTTACATGTAATTAACACACCATACCTTAATCTGACGCGCTCGAGTTTTCGAACGATCGATTTTTTTTATTTACTAATCCCCTGGACCCCCGGCTCTATATAGAGATTTAATATTTTGTGGGGGTACTTATTAGGGTGCATGTTTTCCCTCTTTATGTTATTCTGACGCGCTCGAATAAATCCCAAAATCCCCGTTTGGCTTCCCCTACTATTATTTTATTCTAATCTAATCTTACTATTTAAATGTAACACTTTTCGTACTCCAAGTGTCGTAATAGCAATTACTCTGTACATAAGAAAACGGCATTTCAACATAACTTTGTGTGTTCACATCGTTACCGTTATGGAGCTTTTTTAAAATACGGTGGATCCTTGTTTTATTCTAATTTAATCTTACTATTTAAATGTAATTACCTTTCGCATTTCAAGTGTCGTAATAATAATTACTCTGTACATAAGAAAAAGGCATTTCAACATAATGTGTTCACATCATTATCGTTATGTAGCTTTTGAAAATGCGGTGGATCTTTATTTTATTCTAATCTAATCTTATTATTCATTATTTATAAGTAATACTTTTCGTACTTCAAGTGTCGAAAAAATCACACCGTACAAGCTTCGACATTACTTCTAAGTGAACAACGAGAAACTCATTAGTCTTTTGAGAGCAGGCCGCCATGTTCTTTTTCCGAGTCATTAACAGATTGGTACTCTGGAATTACAAGTAATTATTTTTCATTGCACGGGCTAGTATAAATTAAAAATTTCAAATCAAATCTCAATAACCGACTTTTATATTTTGTGCACTAAGAATGACATTTTGCAGAGATTTTTTAGATAACTGTAATATGCAAATTGTAATCTGTTTTACTTATATGTATGTATGTTCATTTTGAATTTGCACCTTGAATGATCTATTAATTACTTTTCGTGGTACATATTCAACATAGAAATATACTTTATGTATGTTGATTGCAGTTATTTTCTAGAAAACTGTAATATGCAGATTGTAATATGTTTTACTTATATGTAGGTATGTTCATTTTGAATTTTCATCTTGAATAATCTATCATTTACTTTTCGTGGTACATATGTATTCAACATAGAAAATATACATAATGTATGTTCACTTTGAACTGGCACATTTAGTAATATATCAGTTACTTTTCGTGGTAATATATTATATTAGATAATATCATTTAAAGTATTAAAGATTTAAAATTAAAAATTAAAGTATTAAAGGTTTAAATTATTAGGTTACATTATTAGATAATCATTTTAATTTAGAAAGGTTCAAATTTTTGGGGTTAATTTTCAAAGGTTGTAATTTATTGGGTCTTTTATTTTGTGGTTAGGTAATCGTTTTAATTTAAAAACGTTTAAATTTTTGCGATTAGCTTTCAAAGGTTTGAATCAAAATCATTGTTATGTTGGTGTTGATATTGCTATTTATAGGAGGAAGCCAGTACTATCGTCAAATCCCCAGGAACAGAATAACTCAACATGAAGTTCTGTACAATTATTTCTGCACATACTTTCGATTATAACTTCTTTTTGTAATTCTACAATTCTTTGTACAGTATGGATTTAGAAGTGATTGTAATGGAACTTCAGCTATATTTTCAGTAATCAAAATCACATCTTTAGGAGGGCTGCATTGTGCTTTAGCACACCTAACATCATTATAAGATGGCCGTATGTCTGCACCAGATGATTTACATTCTAAACGCATATTTGTATATACTTCTTTGCTAAGTGAATTATCCAACATAAATGTAAGAGCTTCAAATGCGCTTTTTTTAATTATAGGTGTTGGTATACCTAACAATTTTCTGACTTCACTCGGACGATTTGGAGTTTCACTAATATTTTTTAAAACTGCATGTAAATCTTTCTCTCCGGATTTTCTTGTTGCGTGACAAGAAGCACTTAAAAGTTTACTTGAATCGTTTTTATTCTGAACACTTAGCATAGCAGCTTCTCGTCGTTGAGATCTATTCGATTTTTTGTTAAATTTGAGAGAAGGTCTGCCAGATCGCGATACAAAAATGGAATCTTCTATTTCATTTTTAAGACGTAAATTTGGTATATTAAATGCGGAATTTAGCCATTCGGAATTATTTAACTCGAATTTATCCATCTTTCTACTTGCTGCATTAAATCGGATATTGCGTTTGGTTCTCAGAGAGGATACAAATAGTTTCAATTGATTTAGATCTTCTGATCTCACATCTTTTGAATCAATTTTTAGCTTGCCAAGTATGCAATTTACACCTAAGTATCTTTGAGAATCAGTTGAAATTTTTGCAAGAACCTCTCTTTTTGTTATTCTCAATTTTGTTATTTTTGACATTTTTAAAACTAATTTTAAAAGATTTTAAAGGATAAAAAAGCGCTAACTAAATTTAGAATTACTCGGACTAAATCTTTGCTGTCTAATTTATACAGTTGAAGATGGAAATTTTTTAGCAAGATCAAGGTAGATTACACTTAGCGATCATCGAAAGGTATATCTCGCTGCTGCTGTTGTCCGCGCGCGCAAGTCAAGCTTCCAGTTTTCAGATAAATAATATACCATAAGTGCAGTATTGAATGGTGGGAAATTGTTGGGGATGATCTCGAGAGAAGCGGGCTACAGTCAGTGCTGCCAATCGGGCCAGGTTCTCCCTCCAGTGCTGTCCACAAATCAGGTAGTGTACACAGGAAATATTTAATACTTAAATCTTAATTTTTTAATCTTAAATCTAAATTTTTTAAAATATAGATTAAAGATTCAATTTAAAAATAGTGCACTGCCAGTTTATGGAAGGTACTGGAAGGGGAACCCGGCTCGACTGGCACCACTGGTTACAGTATCAATAGGCAAGCTTTTTACCGCGAATACACGCGATGAAAAATTAACAAAAACAAATGTTTGATTTTACGGCGATACATTCTTTAATACGGCATTTGTTTGGGATCGGTAACGAAAAGAGCGCAAGAGTGTTTTTTTGCAACCCTTACAGCACACAATTTCAAGAGAAGTAAACTCTCTAAATCTGAATCAATGGAAAATGACTGATTATGCCATTTTAGTGGATTTTGCACTGATTCAGATTTAGAGAGAAAACATTTAGAGAACTTCCATATGTCCTAAAGGCTAATTCTACAATGCAAGAGACAAACAGCAAAAAACAGGAAACAAAAAGCACATTGTAAAATTAGCCAAAAACTTTCTAAGACGTCCCTTGCATAAAGTGTACTGTATGAGAAGACTGTAGTATGATAAATTATGCTATTATATTCATTTCGTAAAGTTGATGGTTTTTCAATAGAAATGATCGATTCACACACATTTATAATATATTTGACATTATTTAAATATAAATAATTACTAATACACTAGTCAACAAAAAATAAGGAACACTTTCAAACACGCAGACAAAAAATTAAAAAAGCATTTTAAAGGGTGAAATCTCTACTTTCGAAATCTGTAATTGAAATTTCAATATGACTGATATTTTACGGAGTTTTATGGACACAAATGGATATCCGTCAAATCCAAAAATTTTTCACAAACTTTACAAAGGTGTATGGCGTAAAGTAAAATTTACCCGAAAATGCGATTCAAAGCAATCGAAAGAGTGAATCCTTACCTTTAATTTGTTTTTTTACTGAACGTTGTACGATTTTTTTTCACCGAATTATTGAACGTTGAAGTAAAAGTGATCACTTTTGCTTCAACGTTCAATAACTCGGTAAAAAAAATCGATCAATAAAAAAAGAAATTGAAGGTAAAGATTCACTCTTTCGACTACTGTAAACGGCAAATTTGTGTGACTTTTATTCTACGCCATAAACCTTTCTAAAGTTTGTACAAAATTTTATAGATTTGACAGATATCCATTTGTGTCCGTATAACTCCATCAAAAATCAGTCAAATTAAAATACCAATTACCGATTTCAAAAGTAGAGATTTCACCCTTTAAAATGCTTTTTTAAAAATCTCATTACGACCATTTTTGACGAAGTTACTCTATCCTGAAGTTAAAGGATCACTATGTAATGTCTTCTTTGATCGGAATTTTTGAAGTGCTCTTGTCATTTTCTGAAAAATAACAGTTACCGCCGACATTAGCGGACATTAACCCAGTGTGCACCACATGGAAGTTGTCGGTCGGAACTTGCACATCATGTGTGTGTGTGTGTTTGCGCGTGTGTGGTGTGCGTGCGCGTGTCAGAGGGAAGCAGTCCGAAATTCGTCAGTCCCCCGACAATTTACGACTCCAAACCCTCTTCGCTGTGTGTGTGTGGGTGTATGTGGGTGTGTGTGTGTGTGTGCGTGCGAGCGCGTGCGTGCGTGCGTGAGGCGATGTGATGATTATTTATGTGTATACGGATGTATTCAATATTGTGTTTCCCATTCTCTGATTAATAACCGCTTGTAATCGTTGTCGCATGTTCATGTATCTCTGGATCAAGGCTATTGGAATTTCGTTCCAGATCTGCCTAAGCGCTTCTCTCAACTCGTTTCACTGCCGAATGGCCGTCATTGCTGGAGGAGGCACAATTACTAATAACTCAGTTTGTCTCGTCATCGAAATGCATCCCCATACCATCACTGAACCGCCGTTATGAGCTCTTATTCTCATAACGCAGCATCGATCACATGGCATCACATTGCCCCATCATCCTGCTAATAGCCCGGATTTGAATCCGATTGAACACATTTGGGACGAGATGGAACGACGATTAAGACGCCGCGAAGAACAGCCGCGAAACGAGTTGGGAGAAGCGCTTCCGCAGATCTGGAACGAAATTCCAATAGCTTTGATCCAGAGATGCATGAACATGCGACAACGATTACAAACGGTTATTAATCATAGAGGAAGAAACACAATATTGAATACATCCATATACACATAAATAATCATCACATCGCTTCACACACGCACGCGCGCGCGCGCGCACGCACGCACACACACACACACACACACACACACACACACACACACACACACACACACACACACA
>NW_017275240.1:11329-21232 GCF_001594065.2 Cyphomyrmex costatus
TTTTGAAATCGGTAATTGGTATTTTAATTTGACTGATTTTTGATGGAGTTATACGGACACAAATGGATATCTGTCAAATCTATAAAATTTTGTACAAACTTCAGAAAGGTCTATGGCGTAGAATAAAAGTCACACAAATTTGCCGTTTACAGTAGTCGAAAGAGTAATCTTTACCTTCAATTTCTTTTTTTATTGATCGTTGTACGATTTTTTTCTACCGAGTTATTGAACGTTGAAGCAAAAGTGATCACTTTTACTTCAACGTTCAATACCTCAGTGAAAAAAAATCGTACAACGTTCAGTAAAAAAACAAATTAAAGGTAAAGATTCACTCTTTCGATTGCTTCGAATCAGGAATCGCATTTTCGGATAAATTTTACTTCACGCCATACACCTTTGTAAAGTTTGTGAAAAATTTTTGGATTTGACGGATATCCATTTGTATCCATAAAACTCCGTAAAATATCAGTGATATTGAAATTTCAATTATAGATTTTGAAAGTAGAGATTTCACCCTTTAAAATGCTTTTTTAATTTTTTGTCTGCGATGATTTTTCACCGAGTTACGGTGTTCTGAAGGTTGCGCAATTTTTAGCGTGTTTGAAAGTGTTCCCTATTTTTTGTTGACTAGTTGTTCGGAAAGGTTTCCGTTTTCAATAGGAAAGAACGGGAATACGAACAGCACTAATAATCGACGCGATAAGTTTAACAGAAGTCACCTTTTATTTCTTAACAAATTGAAATTAACAATTACTGCAAGTTACAATAAAGACGCGAATTTAATTGACTTTAACTTTTCTAAACGACACTTACGAAAATGACGCATTGGCTACTTCCCGCACTTTCAGAAACGCAACGACGTTGAGTTGACTCCAACTTTTTCAAGACTACGTGCCGCATTCGAAAAAGACGGTGGTTTATAGTTAGAAAGCGGTCTGGAAACTTCGATCGGTTTACCGGTGGAAATTAATATGAATATTATCTCTCAAAAAGAAATTTCTAGATCGCTTTTTATTTTGTTATTCGTTTTGAGGTGACCGCCGAGTTGGCGCCCCTCGATTGGTCCGGCACATCGGCACTTGATGCGCTGGTTGGTTATGCTAGCGCTTGCGATTTCTAGTCGCAGACTTCACTCATTGGTGCGTGAGAGGCTGCGCCGAGACATAGGCTGCGCCGCGCTAGATTTGACTCGCGAAACTATAGTTCGAATTACAAGCTCAATTCTGAACATTAGTGTATATTAATTTTTAATACGTTTTTATTGATATTAGTTAAATCAATTTAATAAGCAATGCCATCAAAAGCATATAAATTTGCAGTCAACGTAAATAAATGCTTTAACGTGTTCACGTACGCGAAAAGAATAGAGAACGGGGATCAATTTCCCACGCGCGCGCGCTCTGTAACCTTTTTACAATTCTCTGTGAATTAGCAAAGCAGCGCACAAAAGTCGCCGATTTAACTTCAAATACACACTAAGAGCAGTACAGTAATACCTCATTTTTATCATTTAAACGCGGTAAGTCGTGGTAAACCGTATCGGCACCTAGAACTGAATTAAAACACACGAGATAACGCATATAAAATTGCTTGCAAACATATGTTTTCACGCATTTTTGTTCTTTCTGTGCTACTTTCATGATAGATATACCCAACAAAATGAAGAAATAGTGGATGTATAATTTAAATCTATAATTGTTATAAAATTTAAGAAAATTTACAGGTCAACTATTTATCGTTTTCGCACTTTTTAAACTTTAAAGACTTACTAATAGAAAACTAATCGATAAATTGACTTGAAATTTTCACAAACAATACATTAACTTATATACTTGATACTAGTACCTATACTTCATTAGGTGAAAATCCGAAATCGACTTTTGGCCACTTTTTCCGGTCTCCTGGCCCATTGTGGCGCGGAGCGATGAGGTGAGGGGAACATCGAAAGTTAGACGGAGGGGATTCGAAAATCAGCCAAAAGTTGCATTTTCCCCCTCACCGCTCCGCGTGTAGTCGAAATATCCCATGACAGTCGAATGGCATTGTTTTTTTCTGTGATGCGATGTGATGAGGAGGACAGCGAAAGCTACACATAAACAACGCGTGCAATTGAAATGCCCCATTACAGTCGAATGGTATTGTTCTGCGCTCGGAGCGATGAGGTGAGGGGAACAGCGAAAGCTAGACGAAGGCGATTCGAAAATCAGCTGAAAGTTGCATTTGCCCAACCCTCCCCACCTCATCTCACCGCGTGCAGTCCAAATGCTCCACGATGATCGAATGGCATTGTTCTACGCGCGGAGCGGTGAGGTGAGGGGGACAGCGAAAACTACAAGTAAACTATTCGAAAAGCAATCGAAAATTGCACTGTCCCCCTCATCACACCGCATCGCGTGCATTCGAAACATCATGACAGTCGAATGGCATTGTTCTACGCGCGGAACGGTGAAGTGAAGGGATTAGCGAAAGCGAGGCGGAGGCGTATTAATTAACGCGTCGACTTTGGACAACATATTTTTATATCAAAGATGGAAGTGATTCTATCAGACACTAATACTTATGAAATTGTCGATGAAGATCCAACTAATAAATTGATTCAAAATTTACGTACATTACTTACAAGGTGGAAGAGCATTGGTTGTATTGATAAATTAACATATGGTGAACTGCTTACAACTGACGGTATTATTCCGAGAGCTTATGGCTTAACAAAAATACACAAAGACGGTAACCCATTGTGAGTAATTGTTTCCTCTATTAATAGTCTATTATATTACCTTCCCTTTTCCTACACAACATAATTAATGATAGCATAACACCAGCTCCTAGCCATATCAAAGATAGTTTCCATTTAGTTAACAAATTAAGAGGTATTCATTTTGATTCTCAGTATGTACTAGCTTCATTAGATGTTGTTTCGCTTTTTACAAATATTCCTTTTAATTTAGTTATGGAAGGCATAGATAAAAGATAGTTTCACATTTCTCCTAATACTAAGATTCCTAAAAATGAATTTATTATTGCTGTTAGCCTTGTCTTAAATTCAACTTTTTTCACTTTTAATAGTAAATTCTACAAACAAGTTTTTGGTACTCCAATGGGTTCACCACTTTCATCAATATTAGCAGATATTGTAATGCAGGACTTGGAAGAACAAGCAATTAATTGTTTGTCGGTACAACTATTGTTCTATTATAGATATTGTTGTACCTCTCGGTGCAACAAGATATTATTTTGGGATTCGATCCGCTCAAAGGGTTGGAACCCACGAGGAAAACGAGGAAAGTGGTCAAGGTCGTAGAACAAACACTCACTGCACCACACTTTTATTAAAATAACCCCTTTTATTTATTATAACAATTACAATTTCGAGTGGTTATTACCACTAGTTACATTTAACCCTTTATTTAATTAATATAATTACCCGATTAAAAGATTACACTTTGATTGTTACAATTCGAGTAGTTGATTATAATAGTTGAATTTAATTTAAAGAATATACTCGGGTTAAAGTCCTCGATCGTGACTTAGACCGGTCGGCGACACTCGTTATCGCGGATATAATATGACTCGGTTCTCGCGACGCGCGTAACGTATCGTTACGTTTAGACGTATGACAAGACTCTCTCGCCGGTCCTTAGACTGCCGAATATATAGGCATCGCGGAGTCTTCGAACTAGCGGCATTCGTGCCGTGTGCAACGCGGACTTCGTCCTCTTGCATTTCGGCAGTTCGTTGTCCTGTCGAAATGCAAGATTTGCTTTTTATTAATAATTGTTTGATGTGCGTGCGGTCATTGCTTGCGTTCGATCAGTGATCATTGTCCGCACGCGTTATGGAATTTGTAGTCCTGCATTTCCGCAAGTCGTTGCTATGCCGAAATGCAAAGGTTGCTTTGCGGTAATAATCTTGCATTTCCGCCAGCTCGTTGCTAGGCTGAAATGCGAGACTTAATTGTGGTAGCACTCGCGGGCTACAACACCATGTTGATGTTCTTGCTATTCCGCCTGACAAGGTCATTATGACACACTTAATACCTTCAATTCTTTACATGGAAGATTACAATTTACTATGGAGATTGGCGGTGATAACAGATTAAACTTTCTTGACATTACTATTATTATTGACAATTGTAGAATTATTTTTGACAATTTTCATAAAAAAACATTCTCAGGTAGATTCCTTAATTTCCACTCAAACCATCCTATTAATCATAAAAAAGGCATTATTATCAGTTTTATTGACAAAATTTTACTTTTATCACATCCTCGGTTCCAACAAAATAATATAATAGAAGCTATAAAAATTTTTTTAAACAATTCCTATCCTCTTTCCCTTATATTTTCTACCATTGAACAAAGAATAAAATATCATATACATAATAAACAGAATATTTTCATGTGAAACATAAATATTTCATAATTCCTTACGTTAAATCTATATCTGAAAGTTTCCTTCCCATTTCCAGCATGTTTCATTGTAAATTAGCCTTTTCAATTCCCAACACCTTAAAAAGTTTTATTAAAAGAGGTAAAGATAAATTAAAACATCTTTCTAACAACAATGTGATTTATAAGATTACCTGTGACGATTGTAAAGCCAGTTATGTTGGTCAAACAAAAAGAAAATTGAGTACCAGACTAAAAAAACATATGTCTGTTGTACCTCTCGGTGCAACAAGATATTATTTTGGGATTCGATCCGCTCAAAGGGTTGGAACCCACGAGGAAAGACGAGGATAGTAAAAGGTCGTTGAACAAACACTCACTTCACCACACTTCTATTTAAAATAACCCTTTTTATTTAACAATTTGATAGTTGATTACAAATGTTGTACCCCTTTATTTATATAATTATTTATTACTAAAGATTACAATGCTTTTTAGTAACTGTAACTTTCATTTAATTAATACAGTTGTTTAGTTAAATGAATATATTTTAAAGTTATCGCTCGTGACTTATGAGTAAACCGGTCGGCGACGGTATCGCGGATGTTACTTGACTCGGTTCTCGCGACGCGCGTAACGTATCGTTACGTTTAGATTTCAAGACAAGACTCTGCGCTCGGCAATTAGGCGGTCGCTTATATTGAGTTTGATGATGTCGCTTTTGGTCTTCGGTCGGACCATATATGGTAATATTCATCGCGCTAGAGGCGCGATCGCGTGATTAAAGAATGTGCAATCTTGCACTTCCGCTGTCGGTTACCATGCCGAGTGCATTTAGGTATTTCGCGCGCTATGATCTTCGATCGACGCTTTGTCGCGCGCGGTTTAAAGAATGTGCAGACTTGCATTTCCGGTACCGGTTGCTATGCCGGTTGAAATGAAATAATTGATAAAATAAGTGATAGCCATTCGGGCTATAACATGTCTGACATTAGAAAAAGGACAGGTTCTCCTTCTGTCATTACTGACCATCAATTTTGACCACAATTTTAAATGGAATGATGTCCAAATTTTAGACATTGAATCTTCTTACAATAAGAGATTGGTGTCTGAAATAATTCACATCAAAAGGCAAAAACAGGATCTTAATAAACAAAACGATACAGAATCTTTACTAGAAACTTATTCTCAGATAATTAACTCTCTCTCTTCTTCGTAAATTTCCTTACTTTTTTTCACTTTTATTCCAACTTTATTACATATTTACCCCTTCCAGATCTTCCCCTTATTTCCATTTGTTAGTTCCTTTGTACTTGAAATGTACGGTTGTTCTGATTTTAAATTGTTTATTGTCAACATCTTGAAATGGGTCTCTCTTCGCATTGTTCTAATTATATATTAATTATAATTGTATTTTTATTCAATTTTACAAGGTAATTGATTATCATTTAATTTAATTGTTACTAAATTAACAAAATGAATATGAGTTACTTACAATATATTGTAATTTCACATTATATTTATTTTAATTTATTGCCTTGAGAATTGACTTTTTTACTGATTAATTGACTCTTACATTATATTCTTTTCTTTACATTCTTTTGTTTATTATTTGTATTTATTACTGACACTGTTTTATTATTTTGCTATTTGATTTAGAAATGTAGAGCTTTTCACAATTTACATTATTTAATGATTGCTTTTTGTTGGACTCTTGCCAATTTGCGCCGAGATGATTAAGTCTTCAATAGCGAGTGAGATTGAATACCAACATCACAAAATTTATATACATATTTTTCGTATTTTATAATATTTTTACACATGTATTCGTTTTTGTGAATTTTTTTTAATATCATGGTCTGTACATCGTTAACGATATTTTGCGATTTTTTAACATTGAAAATGACCTAATAAAGGTCGAAACGTCTGTTTTTAAATTTTATTAAACTTTATATAATATATTTAACTAATGACATTTTATATTTACTAACACCTTTATATTATTTATAATTTAACGAATGTTGGCTCGTAGTCCTGTTGTTTTAATTATTTTTTAAACATATTTTTATTTATTCATTAACGTGATAGTATATCTTCGGTGCATATTATTACATTATCATATTAATTAAACGATTCGTGCTGTTAAAATCACATTTCCAAGCGATAAAATACTAATTGGTTTGATTTCACTCTGTTTTAAATAATTTAAAGTCAAATTACTATATCCTATAAAAAACTATTTAAAAAATGAAGGACTGTGTTATGTCTGGCGCGAATTTTTCGGCGTGAAATTCGCCCTTGAAATTTTTCTCGCTCCCGCACCTATTATTGCGCGCCGTACGATTCGTCTGCGTACCTGCATTAACTCTTTGTAGCGCCGCGCTTACGCGAGGGCACCACCTCCCGGGCGGCACGCGCTGGCCGATGCGCGTGCACAGGCAAGACAATATTAGTTAACGCGCCTTATACTCAATCATATTGCGCTACCCCGCTCAAATTGTTTTTTTCTTCTCTAAATCTTTATACGATATATAGGCAAAGCGAGTATACGAGAGTACTGCGCATCACGCGACACTCGCTAATCCGAAGTGACAGATAGGGCGAAAACCCATTGCGAAAAACTAAAACTTGGTATGCGGCCTTATCGTAACGCCTCCGCGCTTACTAACAGGAAAACGAGCCGATACAACGTTTTTTATTGGTAAATATGAACTAGAATTGTACCAAGTATCGAAGCGACGCGCTCATCAATTAATGAGAAATTAAATAATTATGGAAACGATTTATTACCCATTTTTCGGGGAAATTTGGCATTTCCACACGCCGCGGCCACCAAGCCGGCCCTATATAATCGAGCGAAACCAAGCGCTCCTGTTCATTATTGTTCTAACTTCGATGGGTCTGTGGGGTTCTCTAGCGTGCGAATAAATCGTGTCTCTTGTAGTTTCGGTGCGACTCATAATTTTCGACATCTGCTCTTGCGGCGCAGATTCAATTTGCCAGTTGTCAATTGTTTGGATTCCGCCTTCAGTAACGCGAGCGTAAGTGAAGCGAGGTTTATTAGTTTAACTAAAGTAGTGTGTGGCTCGCCTCTTCCCCCTTTTTGTTTGTTGAATTCTTTTCTTTTTCGATTCCGTGTTGAGCGTAGTGCCGCGTAATTCAAAATGTTCAAGCGCGAATCAAGCATCTTATAAATTTTTATT
The DNA here is from genome assembly GCF_001594065.2 of Cyphomyrmex costatus. Lineage (NCBI taxonomy): Eukaryota > Metazoa > Arthropoda > Insecta > Hymenoptera > Formicidae > Cyphomyrmex > Cyphomyrmex costatus. The sequence goes on from NW_017275240.1 coordinate 18,921, forward strand.
TACACTTAAGTTTCCCTCCAAAAGCGGATTTCATTTGATTGATTGATTTCTCGCGCGCCTCTTTCTATTATCTCGTGAATGTAGATAGTGTTAATAGGCTCGTTTATACAAGTGAACAATAATGTACCACTCTCTCGTGATTTCTTCCTTCTTTATTTTATTTTTTTTGTTGTTGTTTTGTTTGGTTGTGTATAGTCGTGATTGCGTATGCGTGCATGATTGAGTGCGAGCGAGTCCTCCCCCAGTGAATAGCAATTCCCCTCAACGGTTTGCAAGCAAGCGGAACTGTGCGCTACACTATTTAGCGGCCTTTTCCGTGCCCCTCCTTTTTTTTGTCTATGCTGCTCACTGGCCGTCGTGAGCGATGATCTGCCGAACCGAAAACTGTAACTCGTCTATCCGCGTGCCCGTTTTCCGGGATTTCGCTCGACAACGACATCGCGTAGAGTCTTGCGCAGTGGCATGCACTTCGCGCGACATGGGAATCGCTTCCTTCTATTTTCATGCTTTTAATTGCGTTGTCTTCGTGACAGTTTCTATCCCAGTGAGTGGAATTCCCCTCAGCGTTTTGCAAGCAGGCGGAACTGTGCGCTACCCTATTTAGCGGCCTTTTCCGTGCCCCCTTTTTTTTGTGTCTGGGCTGCTCACTGGCCGTTGTGATTGAGTTGTCTCACGGGTCGAAGGTTGGCGGCTGGCTCCTTCCCGAGTGTCTTCTCGCCGAAATCCCGCCTGGTTGTAATCATATATATTTTCGCGGTACGATTGGGATGGTTCTGGCGAAACATTTCCTCTTTAACATTGTACCCGCTCTTCCTCCATACGTACACATACTTATATAATCTGTGTCATAAGCATACTAATTCACCTGCTCTCTCACCACCTCTAATCGTAATCATGTTTATGCATTCGGCAGGTTATGCCCCGCACCCGGAGAGGGTGTAGGGAGGGGCGAAAGGCCCAGCAGAGGAGGCTGTGGTGGCGGTTCACCGGGTTCGGCGAGTTTAACGCGTCCGTCTTTCCGCAGGAGCCGAGTCCTCCGAGCCCTCCGAGGGTGCCCTCGTCGGTGCCGTTTCTCCGCCTCTGCGATCTCGCGAATCGGCACCCCTCGTGGCCGCGAGTCGCCTGAGGCCTCCTGACGCAGACTCGTCCGCGCCAGTCGGGAGGCCCACCCGACCGCTACCGGTGGCCCGCCAGGCCCCGGCTGGTACACGGAGGCCGGCGCCTCCATCCGCGCCGCCTGCCGGGGTGAGGCCGCGCATCCGGTCAGTCGAGGTCGTGCCGAGAAGAACGCGCTTTGTTGAGTTGCTGTTGGTCGAGTTAAGCCTTGCTCCGGCCTTCGCGAGGATAAAGACTCTGACCAGGCCCGGGTGAGCCCCTTCAGGGCGCCAGTTATTTCTTTTTTTTCTTTTCTTTTTTTTCTCTTCCTTCCTTTTCCTTTTTCTCTCTTTTTTCCCTTTTCAATCCTTTTTCTTCTCTTAATGATGAATGAAATTGAATGAATCTCATTTGATGAAATGATGAATCTCGGTGAGATCTGAGGACATTAGTAGCCCCTTCAGGGCGATTATTAATTTGAATATTGCCTCAATTATTGATACGATTACTGACTCGACTCATTGGTTATACACAATTTATTCTCTTTAATTCCACGTCATCACGAAGGCTGATGACGTTCCCTTTAGCTCTTCCAGCAACTTAAGGTTTTTATGTGAATAATGTAAATAAATGTAAATAGTTTTTATACAATTTGATTACGCTACTAGCACTCCTTTTTCTCTCCACAAAGAGAGCAGTCTGTAAATATGTATATGGGACATTCTTTTACAAACCGAACACTTTTATTTTTCGACATTTTTAAATCGCTCCAAACTTTTTTTACCAATTGTAGGTATAAAATAAGCGAACACGTATATCGGGAAATTTTAAAAAAAAATTTATTTTCGAAGTTATAGCGATATGAAATTTTGTCGTTTTGCGTTTTCTGGTCATTTTGAAATCAACGAATCTCCGTCATTTTTTAGCGTACCACAAACATTTTCTTTTTCATTTGGAAGGAAAAAGCCTCAACTTTTTAGTGAAATTATTGTTATTTGCGTACATTGATAAAAAAATACGTTTTTTTACAAATTAAATATAAAATGTTAATTTTGATAGCCTCACCGCCACTGTATAAAATTTTAAAAAATACCATTGAATTCCTCGTCAAATTTCCTAAAAGAAAAGTATTTTTCCAGAATGGACACTTTTTTTGTACTATCTGAAATAAAATAAAACTTACGCCGCGCGCCGCCCGTTGAGTCGTGCTGCGCTGA
>NW_017275240.1:21828-56663 GCF_001594065.2 Cyphomyrmex costatus
GTCTTCGCGGAGAACCTGATAGCGGTCGAATTGCGTAAACTCGAGGTGAAATTCGACAAGCCTATCTACGTGGGCATGTGCATCCTGGACATTTCGAAAACGTGCCTGTACGAGTTTCACCACGACTACATGACGCCGCTGTTTCGCGATAGATGCGAGATCATGTACACCGACACGGACAGTCTGATCTACCGTGTAGAGTGCGACGACGTGTACGAAACCATGAAACGCGACATCGATAGATTCGACACGAGCGACTATCCCGCGAACAACGCGTACGGTATGCCCCTCGCGAACAAGAAGGTGCCCGGTCTCATGAAGGACGAGAACAACGGCGCCATCATGACCGAGTTCGTCGGACTCAGAGCGAAGATGTACGCTCTGCGCGTCGACGGAAAGAGGGACACGAAGAAGGCGAAGGGGGTGAAGAGCAGCGTCGTAGCGCGAACTATATCGTTCGAGGATTACACCCGGTGCCTGAAGGATGACATCGAAATGACGCGCAGGCAAGCGTGCATACGATCCAAGTTACACCGGGTGTACACGGTGTCGGAGAAGAAGATCGCTCTGAGTCCGTACGACGACAAACGGTACGTCGTACCGGAATCGACGAACACCTTACCGTGGGGGCATTACCGGATAGTGTAGCTCGAGTTATATACTTTTACGTACTTTTATATTGCGTTGTACTCATACCTATACTCGTACTTATACTTTATATATATATTGAGTTTTACGTATTAAGTTTTATGTATCTTTTATATTGCGTTTTACTTATACTCATACCTATACTCGTACTTATACTTTATATATATTGAGTTTTACGTATTAAGTTTTATGTATCTTTTATACTGAGTTTATACTTATACTCATACCTATACCTATACCTAGACGTATTAAGTTTTATGTATCGAGTATTAAGTTTTATGTATTGAGTTTTACGTATTAAGTTTTATGTATCTTTTATATTGCGTTTATACTTATACTCATACCTATACCTATACCTAGACGTATTAAGTTTTATGTATCGAGTATTAAGTTTTATGTATCGAGTTTTATGTATTAAGTTTTATGTATCGAGTATTAAGTTTTATGTATTGAGTTTTACGTATTAAGTTTTACGTATTAAGTTTTATGTATCGAGTTTTACGTATTAAGTTTTATGTATTGAGTTTTACGTACTTTTATACTGAGTTTATACTTGAACTTGTACTTTTACTTATACTTGAACTTGTACCTAGACGTATTGAGTTTTGTGTATTGAGTTTTGTGTATTGAGTTTTATGTATTGAGTTTTATGTATCGAGTATTATGTATTGAGTTTTACGTATTAAGTTTTGTGTATTGAGTTTTATGTATTGAGTTTTATGTATCGAGTATTATGTATTGAGTTTGTACTCGCATGTATGTATCCTGTAACGTTACAGAAAGAGAGTTTTATACTCTATCGTCATTGTACGCACGTGTGTATCGTATAGTGCCTTATTGAAAGGAATAAAGAACGACAACGATATCGTGATACATTGGTATATTTATTTTGAAATATACATATATTTATTTTGAAATATACATATATTGATATATATATATTTTATACGAATAAAAAATTATTATTATTCACACGACGTCTCGTTTATTTATCCACGAATTGTGCGATCCGTCGAATCCCAGCCACTTGACGTACACCTTGTCTCCTTTCTTACGCAGTACTTTCTCCACGAGATACACGTCGGGATCAGCGACGCGACGCAACTCGTGCTCGTAGAATCCTCCGGCGACCGGTTCGCCGCGATAATCCTTCAAGAGATACGTCACGGGATTGGTCCTCTGCACTCTGACGATTCGAAACACCTCCGTGGTCCAATTCGGCGTGTAGCCCTTCTCGAAGATCGTCTTGTACTTGCTCACGCGTACCGCGTCGCCCACTTTGAACCTCGCGGGACCGGCGATCTTTATCGCGCAGGCCAGTCCACACGTTGATGATGTTGTATTGTCCAACGAAGAATCAAGTGACGGAAATGTTGAAAGCAGCGGTTCTTCTGGAGGAATGAAGAAAGAACTTATTGTAGAAGTAATTACTGGAGTAAATAAAGGAATAAGTTTTGTTGGATTATCTCCTATCAATAAGAAAAAAATTAATCTACAAATATACTGTAAACAAAAAACAGACAGTATATCAAATGCTATAAAACAAAAAATTTTTAATGCATCTGATGGAGGCTCCTATGATGAAGAAGCAGTGGGTGCATGTGTGTTACAGAATCTACAAGAAAAATTTTCTTCGACGTCAGACCGAAAAATGAAAATACAAATTTTAACCACTGTTCACCAATTGTCTTATCTGAAAATTACAGAATTTTTTCCAGATGCGACAAGGCATATGATTCAAGTAGCGAAAACGACTGCCACAGAAAATGGTATTTTAGAAGGACCAAACCCTAAAAGTCATCCGGCATTACAAGAGAACGTTGCTAATGCAATAGTTACTTTTTATCAATCGGACGAATTCAGTCGAGTAATGCCAGGGCAAAAGGATTATGTATCGGTGAAAGTAGATGGAACAAGGCATCATATTCAAAAAAGATTAGTTTTAAATAATTTAAAAGAATTGTATAATGAATTTAAAGAACGTAATCCTGAGCTTCTGTGCAGTTTTTCAAAATTTGCAGCTTTACGGCCAAAACAATGTATCTTAGCCGGAGCAAGTGGCACTCATTCAGTCTGCGTATGTTGTATACATGAAAATGTCAAATTACTAATCGATGGTGTAAATTTTAAACGACTTACTGCTGATTTTCTGGAACCCATTAAAACATACCACGAGTGCTTAAATAAAATTATATGCAACCCTCCATCTACCGACTGCTACATGGGTACCTGCCCCGCATGTCCAGGGACAAATGATTTAATACAACAGTTACAAACAATTTTTGATGGCAATTATATCGACACCATCACTTACAAGCAATGGACACACGTCGACCGTACTACGCTACAAACTGTAGTATCGACTGTTGACGAATTCTTGCAGGTTTTAGCAGATGGACTTAATAAATTATTACGTCATTCATACATAGTAAAAAAACAAAACGAATTTTTAAATTCTAAGAAAGAAAATTTAAAATCCAACGAATGCATTGCTATTGTAGACTTCTCAGAGAATTACTCATTCGTGGTGCAAAACGCAATACAAGGCATTCATTGGAATAATGACCAAGCCACCGTTCATCCAACTGCTATTTATTATAAAAACGAACAAAATGAATTGAAAATGAAAAGCCTTGTATCCATATCGGAATGTTTAAAGCATGATACAATTGCGGTACATCTTTTCCAGTCGAAAATTGTAGAATTTATAAAACAGAACCTACCAAAGATTACAAAAATTATATACTTCTCGGATGGAGCAAGTGCTCAATATAAAAATCGAAAAAATTTCATAAATCTAAGTCACCATAAGGCAGATTTTGGAATTGCAGCAGAGTGGCATTTTTTCCCCACATCGCATGGAAAAGGACCATCTGATGGAATAGGTGGCACCTTAAAAAGACTTGCTGCTCGAGCAAGCTTACAACGCATCGATAATCCTATTCAAACACCTACAGAACTGTTCCTTTGGGCAACAAAAGCTCTACCGAATATTCACTGTAATTATTTCACAATTGATCAATACAACCAGGATGAAGCGAAATTAACACCGCGTTTTCAGTTAGCAAAAACAGTGAAAGGGACATTACAATATCACTGCGTCATTCCTGCAACATTATCAACTTTACATGTGAAACCATTTTCGAATTTTGAAAAAGTTACAGTTATAAAAATTATGAAATAAATGATCCAACACATAACATAAATGTTAAGCAATACTCATTTTTCATTACCTTCATTATTTATCCAACTACATGCCTAATACTCTTTTAAAACAATTTGTTAACTTAATATATACGAATTATTACAGTAAACGTCTTCAACTCGGGTTGGCAAACCTCACATTCGCAAGAAAAGCACTTGCGTACTTGTGTTGAAATATACTATTAAATATATTTAAAGATTCTGATATTTTGTAGATGAAATCTTTGAAGAATCAAAAAGGCAATAACTAAAAACTTGTTATTAATTTATGTTTCTTATTTCTTGACAAATATTGAAATGAACTAAATACCATAACAAATCATTGTTGTATATATATCATAGATAAATAAAAAATGTTGGTGCGTTGCTTTTCATGCGCCCGCCGGTCGGCTCAGCGCAGCACGACTCAACGGGCGGCGCGCGGCGTAAGTTATTTTATTTCAGATAGTACAAAAAAAATGTCCATTCTGGAAAAATACTTTTCTTTTAGGAAATTTGACGAGGAATTCAATGGTATTTTTTAAAATTTTATACAGTGGTGGTAAGGCTATCAAAATTAACATTTTAAATTTAATTTGTAAAAAAACGTACTTTTTTATCAATGTACGCAAATAACAATAATTTCACTAAAAAGTTGAGGCTTTTTCCTCCCAAATGAAAAAAAAAATGTTTGTGGTACGCTAAAACATGACGGAGATTCGTTGATTTCAAAATGACCAGAAAACGCAAAACGACAAAATTTCATATCGCTATAACTTCGAAAATAAATTTTTTTTTAAAATTTCCCGATATACGTGTTCGCTTATTTTATACCTATAATTGGTAAAAAAAGTTTGGAGCGATTTAAAAATGTCGAAAAATAAAAGTGTTCGGTTTGTAAAAGAATGTCCCATATACATTTTTGTTCTATACGCGATTAACTTGTTAAATGGCGCCCACTTCTGCATGCGGCAGCCTGCCCAATGAAGATTGCACATCGAGGCGAGAGACGATCGGTGCTTCCGCTCGGCCCACTATCGCTCTTCGCGCTCTGATCGTTCCCCTCCTTTCCCCATAATCCCCCCCATTACTGTTCTCAGGATATATACTCACTCATTAGGCCTGTTCTTTTTCTCTGCACTGTGCCCACAGTGCAATAGGTTGAAGTGAAACAGATATACGTTTGTTTCACTTCAACTTATTGCACTGTCTGAACTGGTGCAGACAGTGCAGGCAAAAAGAAAAAGCCTATTTATTCAACTCCGATCCCTCGCACCGCGTTCGGGACGTCGCGAACCGCGAGCGAACTAAAACCCGTAACAGACTGTGTACCAGTTATATAATTAATTCTTTAAATTTAATTCTGTAAAGAATTAAACGTTCTTTACCATTTTCATTTAAAAAAAATAAAGTTATTTAAAACAGATGTTTTAATAAAAATGATAATTTTTATTTTAAATAAGTTTTCAAAGCTTATTTTATGTTTCTTATACCAGTCAACAGTCGGGAGTATTTAAAATAATTTTATTATTTAAAATATATATTTCAAATATAGTATAGTATAGTATAGTATTTATTTCGTGTTTCTCACACTGAGTGTGCTCACACTGGGACTTCCGGTCCCCTGCACTTCTTCAGTACTACAATTCTATTTCCTACAATTTACATTCTTTTACATTCTTACATTTATAAATCATTCCCTCCTTCTCACTCGCACTCGTACTCACCCTTACACTCATACGCACTCGCTACCACCCTCATACTCCTACTCCTAAAACATACTCCTACTCATACTCATCCTCTCTCTCTTACTCCTGTTATTCTTACTCTCCCTTCCTCCCCCCCTCTCTCACTCTCTCTCTATCCTGTCTCATCTTCTCTATCATTTTCATCCACTCATGTCCTCTACCGTCTTCATTCAGCACATCAAAGTTTCTCCCTACTTTTTTCTCCACATACACACATTTTTCTTTCAGGTGATCTATTTCCTCCTTTTCTCTTTCACACAGCCTACATCTTTTATCTTCTTCACTCTGCTAATATCTATTACCTCTCACTTCATTCCCACATCGCCATCTTGCAATCATTTGTAACTTTTTCCCTTCATTTCTTTTTATCTTCCTTATATATTCCGGCGCTCTTAAATCATTTACTCTTGTAACTACCTGATTTTTATATTCGGACTAGCTCGCCGGAAATGCGTGTCGTATAAAAAAGGTTCGGCGGGAGGAGTATTCGCGGCGGAACGGTGCGGCGGAAACAATATGTGAAACTTCGGAAATCGTAAAAGAAAATACTAATGCGAAAGTAATAATTAGACGATAAACATGGTTTATTAAGACAACTAGACAATAAAGATATTATACTAATCAAAAAGAGATAACATATAGGAATATATAATTATAATAATAGAAGCGATGATAACATATAGAAATATATAATTATAGCTAACGGACGCGACTTACGACGATACAACGAAGAAACGAGCGAGCGCGGAAAACAGAAAATATATACACATATAAGCGAGCACGGACAACAAAATAAGATGTATATATTGTAACCGTACTTTTAAGTGCCGGCACAACTTCGTCGCGTTTTCCAAAATAAATCTAGTGATGCGAAAGCTCTTATTTAAGATGAACAATACTTACTGGAGCAATAGTGCGGTTCGTCAATAATTCTCGCGTGATTCGAGATTTTACAAAAGTTAACGAGTTATCTCGCTCAGCAAAGATCTTAGTCGCTATTAAAAATTCGTTGGGCGCCAGGCACGAGAGAGCGTGCCACTCTTCGCACAAATTGTTAGATAAATTGCTCGGACAAAGATTTAAAGATTACGCGAAGGAACTAAACAACTATCTCAGCCAACGGAATTGGCAGAGGGGAGTGGTTCGCGGTAAGCGGAAAAGAATGTCGGAGAAAGACAGAGAGGCTGAAATAAATGCACCAAAATTAATGAGAACAATAAAGAGAAGTCAATATATTTGCTAGAGACTGTACAAAAGTGTTCGGAAGAAAGTACGTTACAGCGTTGACCTTCCGCGCTCTAGTATGCGGCACAATAACAATGAACCGACTATTAAATGGCCGTCAACCATAGGAAGTAAATTCGGCAATACTTCGCCGAGAAGAAATGTGCGACAAAATCTAGATCTTATTACATTAACAATAATTACTTTGTGAACAATTGAAATATACAATTTTACAGTAGACGGCAACGGTTCTCAAATGCGCAATAACGCCAGTCTCGACTTTAAAGAATTCTCAATAATTTACAATTACACAAGTGACTTGGCGGCAACGAGGGCGAGCAACTACACTATTATACATTCTCAAATTAGAGCGTCTGAGCGGAGGGCACGTATTCACGGCAACAATGACTCGAAACGCCTAGAGGCGACCGATCCGGAATCGGCAACGAAAAATCGGAGTAAAGCCTAACGTGTGCTCCGCTCGAGACGCAGTACCGCGATCGGTGGTTTTAAAGAATTATTAGATGACGCCCGCCTCACCACACAACGATCCCTCGACGTTCCTTTATCGGAAGCGGTCCTCTCTATCTCAAATGCTCCGGAGATCCTGCGTCCTCTTCACAAGTACTCGATCACCGCGCCAGTGATGATCGGGGTCATTCGCGGATCCACGCAAGCCGCTAGACCCTCTCTCATCGGGCCGCTCCTTGCTCTAATTGGTCTATTGTAGTCGCGCAACCCCGCGACCAATTACAGTGAGTCCTGCGGGTTGCGTATCCTTTGAGTGTTCGGCGCGCTTTTCCAAATTAGCTGGCCGAGGCTTTCCGTCTTTATCAGCGGTCTTCTATCGCTCTCCTCAGAGGTGGAGGCGACTGCCAATGTTCTGGCCGTGCTGAGACGGTCCCTTATTACGTCCCTCTCCGAGTCGTCTGCAATAAAGGTGCACAATTACCAAATAATATTATAATTATCAAAGGTACCAAAACAATACGACCTGCGTGTACCTCGCTCCTCGAGGACACGATCGGGATCTCCTTTGGTGGTTTCTTGCTTCTTCGGCGTCGTCTTCTTTCTTCCTTCCGTGAGTGAGGCGGCAACATTACACAGATTTAAACAACCACCGCTCACGCTCTAAAGTGACTAATAATCGTTCTTTAAAAATCTGAAAAATTACTAAATATCTTATATAAAAGAATATACAAAACGAAACAAAAAATACAAATTTGGCACGCTCGCATGTCCCTCGCCCTTCGAGTTTAGAGGACACAGGATCTCCGTGTCAGTGCACTTACGAGTGACGGACACAAAGTGTCACGTTACAATATATATAATCGAACGCGGACAACAGAAAAATGTATGTATATGGGGCATTCCACGCCAAGTGGGCCACCCATTTTGCGAAGTTCCATGGATTTCGTTCATATTGCGTGAACTTGAACAGTTTGATGAATAAAGACTCTATGCCAAATAATATACCTGTAGGCCAACTGGTTACCGAACTATAGAACCGTCAATTTTTTGGCTTTCTTGTTGCAGCGCTCTTTTCGCTTGTCGTTAGTGGGCATGAAAGGCAATTTTGAAAATAAAGTGCAGACGTATTCTTATAGAAAATTGAACGCTCTTTCACGTAAGAATATTCTTTTTTTGATCAGACCGGTTTACGATGATGTTTTTCAGTTTTGAACTTTTCAAAATGGCGGCGCGACTAAAAAGCCGCTCTTAATTTTCAATTAATTTAGCTCAAAATGTAGCTCCAGGTCTCTACTTTGTTACTCTAAAAGGACTTAATGGCACACGCATTCGTTTGGGAGTAAGAGCTAGGAAAGTGAGGAAAATGAGTGGTGCGGCAGGGGGACGGAGCGATATTGCCTCACTTTCCTAGATCTTACTCCTAAACGAATGCGTGTGCCATTAAGTCCTTTTAGAGTAACAAAGTAGAGACCTGGAGCTACATTTTGAGCTAAATTAATTGAAAATTGAGAGCGGCTTTTTATTCGCGCCGCCATTTTGAAAAGTTCAAAACTGAAAAACACCATCGTAAACCGGTCTGATCAAAAAAAGAATATTCTTACGTGAAAGAGCGTTCAATTTTCTATAAGAATATGTCTGCACTTTATTTTCAAAATTGCCTTTCATGCCCACTAACGACAAGCGAAAAGATCGCTGCGACGAGAAAGCCCAAAAATTGGGTGGCCCACTTGGCATGGAATGCCCCATATATATACAATCGAAGAAAACGGACGCGGACAATGCAACGAAACTTAAGACTAAACGGCGCGAGGAATATACAGGCGGTCGCGTGTTCTTTCGACGGCGGTTTGCAACGCGGCGGAACGCGGGTATACGCCAGCAAGCGTAGTTTCGCGGCGCGACGCGTAATTCGTAAGTTCTAAGCGAAAAGGAAGCGGAGTTGGTACTTGACGGCCGGGAACGCCCGACAGAGGCAGGAAGCGCCCTACCCCTTTTCTAATGTCAAGTACCAGGACGGGAAATTCGGGATGCGGAAAAGAAGGTACGGAAGGTGGGAGTGAGTACTAATAACGGCTGTCCGGCGGCCGGGAACGCCCGGCAGAGGCGGGGTACACCCCACCCCTCAGGTTCGTCGGACCAACACGTTAATTAGCTCGCGCGCTCAAGATGCGTACTCTGGACGGCTCGTTCGGCGACCGGGAGCGCCCGGCAGAGGCAGGGTACACCCTACCCCTCAGGTTCGTCGGACGAGCGAGTCACTGGAACGGTATCGTGAGGTTCGTGAGCTTAAGATCTGGTGAGCGGATCGGATATATCGGAAAACGGCGGAGACAAAAATGCCACGCGCGGCTCGTCAACGCGGTATCTTATACTAGACCGCCAGTCTCGCTCGCAATACTTCGGTCGGTCGCGGTATTTTCCGCCGATCGGCTTCTCGTGGGAGAAGATTTCCGATCGGCGGTCCCCGACGACGGTCGGTACTTTTCGGCGAGACTGGCGGTTCTAACGGCAGCTGCTGTCCCTGCGAATTAACTTTAATGTATGAATAGGCGCCTTACCCATACTCCCGTTGGCACCACGCGGGAACGATGCATTTTAGAGGGGCATCGTCACACTCTTTTATAATCTGCACACGACCTCGATCCTCTTACTTTCTCTCCTCTCACTTGCTCATCTACCTCTATATCTCTCTCTCTCACACGTTCCCATTTGTCTGCTCCCCACTCACTCATCCCTTCCTGGCTTACTCCCCCCCTCCACAAATAATCTCTTCTCTCTATGCTCTCCTCTGTCCACATACTCATCTCTCTTTCTCTTTCATTCTTTCTCCTTTCTAGCATACACCTTTTCCCTATCTCTCCTCCCTCTCCAATCTTTCCTCATACCTTGCCACTCTCCACCCCGTCTCTATTCTCTAGGAATTGAGAAGGAATTTATTCCTCCTCAATTCTTCCCTCACTATGTATCCCGGTGTTACTCTGTCCACCCCTAGGATCCATTTCAAATACTTTTCTTGCAGGGCCTTTACTTCCTTCCACTCCTTATAACCCCATATCTCCACTCCGCAGTATAATATCCCCTTCACTATGCTATCAAAGAGTTTAAGTCTCCATTAAGAGTTTAAATCTCCCTTAAATTTCCTTTCCCCATACCCCCACACCCATCCCATCGCAATCCTCGCTTTCCTTATCCGATCTCTTACTTGTTCTTTTTCCCCTCCATATCGTGTTACCACATACCCCAAGTATTTGTACTCTTTTACCTCTTCCATCCGCTTTTCCCCCCACCGCCAGAACCTTTCTTTTTCTTTCCCTCCTTTCTTCCTAAATACCATCACTTTCGATTTTTCCACACTTAACTCTAATTCCTTTTTTTCTAGATACCCTTTTATACCCCTCATCATTTCTCTTAGCCCCCCTCCTCCTCTGCGAGTATCACAATGTCGTCTGCATATTCTAACGACCAAACCTTGTCTCTTCCAACTCTGACCCCCCCTATTCCTTTCCTTAATTCGTCTTCTAAATCCGCTATATATATATTAAATAGGGTAGGGCTCAAAGGGCATCCTTGTCTTACTCCTTTTTCTACCCGATATTCTCTTGACATTTCCTCTCCTATCTTCACCACAAATTTTGTTTCTTCATATATCTCCCGTACCCTATCTATTAGATCTTAACTTATACCTCTTTTCTTCATCATTTCCCATAGAATCTTTCTATCTATCCTATCGAAGGCTGCCTTCAGATATATAAACATCGCCCACACCTTTGTCCACTTTTTATTCTCTTCCCTACTATATGCTGCAAGATCTTTACATTCTCTATTGTACCTCTTCCTTTTCTAAACCCTCCTTGTGATCTAACCTCTGCTCCACCCCTCCTTCTCATCTAATTCCCGTACAATTTTCTTATTCAGGATATTTGCGTATATCTTATACCCTATACTTGTTAATATTACTCCTCTATAATTTCCGGGCACATTTTTGTCCCCCTTTTTCCATATGGGAACCACTACTCCTACTCTCCACTTTTCTGGCAGACCTTCTTCCTCCCATACTTTTTTAACAATACCCCAACACTTTTTCCTAATCTTTTCCCCTCCCCAAATCAACGCCTCATTTTTAATTCCATCTCTGCCAGCTTCTTTACCCTTCCTCAATCTCTTGATTTCATTTTTAAACTCTTCCTCGTTTATCTGCACTCCTTCTACTCTGTTTATATGCTGCCTTATTCCCGATTCCTCTTTCTTTTCTTCCTCGCATCCTAACACCTTTGTAAAGTATTTAACCCAATCTATCATTTTGATCTCCTTACTTATCCCCTCCTTCTTCTTCTTTCCTTTATTAATAAAATTCCATGCTTGTGACTCAGTTCTTATATTTTCTATTTCTTCTTCTTCTCTCTTTTTATGTAATTCTTCCTTCACTCTACAAGCCTCCCTATACTCCCTTCTGCACCTTAGAAAATTCTCCCACCTTTCCATCCCCTTCCCTATATCGTTTCCTTACTTTATTTACCTCCCTTTTTTTCTCTCTGCACTCTCTATCCCACCACGGGCTCCCACCTAGCCCTCTTCTTTTTCCTGTCCTTTTCCATACTACTGCTGAATTTATTTCCGATTCTAATTCTTCCCATCCTTCTTGCACGTCCTCCCCTTTCCATTCTATTTTCTCTATTTTTTCTTTATATATGTTAATACCTTCTTCTGACCAATCTTGCATCCTTCCTATCTCATCTGTTACTTCCTCTTTTCCCGCGTACCTACTTCCAAAATCGATTATGATCGGCTGATGATCTGACTCTATCCTACATCCTATTTCAAACCTATCTATCTTCTCCCATGCCTCCCAATTTTTGTAAATTGTTTCCGTAGTCTATCACCGATCTCCTCCCCCCGTTTTTTCATAGGTCCATTTCCCCCTTCATCTCCTACTTTTTCCCCATTTAGAATCATCCACCCCCTCTCTTCTATCACTCTGAGCAACTCTTTACCCTGTTTGTTTATTACTTTATCTTTTGATACTCTTTTCCCCTCCTCCGGCCTTTTCTCCTCTCCACTTAAAGTTCTTACTTCCCTTTCTTCTCCTATCCTTGCATTGAAATCTCCTACCATCACCAATCTTCCCCCTTTCCTCTTCCTTTATTACTTCCTGCAGATCCTCTAAGCCCTTCTTTCTCCCTTCTCTATTACAAATCGTCACCACTCTCCATTTTTCCCCATCCAATATGATCTTTCTTTCTTGTATCCCCTCCCTATTTTCAAGCTCTTCCTTATTCTCCTCTACCTCTTTCCTTATTCCCGTAATTATCCCCCCCCTTCGCTCTACCTCTTCTCCTATCCCTCTCTGCTGGTTGGCACTTCCACCTCCATTCCTTTGGCATTTTTTCCTTTAACTTCCCCCACTCTTTTTCATCTATCCATGTCTTTATTAACCCTATTATTTCAAAATTTCCTAAAAACTCCCAAAAGTCTGTCTCCTTTTTCTTCAAACCCGCAACATTCCAAAAATTCCCCTCACCCGTTGTTCCCTCCTCTCTCCCCCCATTTTTGTCTTCCCCGCCCTTTTACCCACCCCCTTTTCTATTCTATACCTCTTTTTACTTTCTCTCTCATTTTTCTCCCCTTTTCTTTCATCCTTACACCCTTCATTCTCACTTATTCTTTCACATTCACTCTCCTTCTCTCCATTCACTCTCTATCCCCTCCTTACGCCCTCTTCCCTACCTCTCGTACTCTCCCACACTTCTCTACTCTCATTCTCACCTTTTCTTTCACCCTTGCTGCTATTATTTACTACATCTATCTCTAAGTTTCTCTTCTTTCTTCTCTGCTTTGCTATCTCTGTCCTTCTCGTTCTCACCTCGACGTTTTCTTCCTCGTTCTCCATCCTCCCCTTCATTTTTCTCTTCGACTTGTTCTCCATTCACGCTGACCTCGCAGCTCCCGCAAAATCCCCTCCAATTTCCATTCTGTCCCTCTCATAATTCCATATATACTTTATTTCTCCTATCTCCGCTTTCCCGTACCCTACTTTCACCATCCTTCCTTTTTTCTTCTCTTGATATGCCCATTCTCTTACCTTTTTCTGTATCTCCCTCTCTTTTCTTGTCATATCGTCATCAACATATATTTTCCTCCCTCTTAGCTTATACTTGTTTTTCATAATCTTTATCTTTTCCTCGAAGTTTTCTAATTTCTCTAAAATAAATTGCTCTTCTTTGCCAATATACATTGCGTCTTCCACTCTTACTTCTTCTCCACATATTTCATCACAGATTTTCTGCTACCTGCCTCGCTGATCCTCCCTCTACTTATTCCCCTTTAATTATAATATTCTTCTTTCTTTCTCTACTTTCTCTTTCCTCTTCTCTCTTTTTTAACTCCGTCACCTCTCTTCTTAATTCAACATTTTCTTTCTTCAATCCCTCTATCACTTTCATATTTTCTTCTCTTATTTTTTCCATCTCTTTCTTCAACTCAGTCATTACCTTCTTTTCTAAATCTCTATTACTATCCTCTATTTTCTTAATAATTTCTTTCTTAGATCTTTCTTGACTCTCCCCCATATCTTCCAATAATTTTTCAATCCTTTCTATTTCTATTATTTGCGCCTTTTCGGTATTTGCTGCTATTTCGGATGTCTTCCTCCGTTTCCCGTCCTTCCCTTCACTCTTGCTATCACTATCTTGCTGCTCTCTTCCCCTCCTCCAAATCCACGACGAAATACTCGATGTACTCTCTATACTACTACTTCTCCCCCTTCCCAAGTTTTCGGCGTTTGATGGTCTCCCTTTCTTCCCTACTCTCGCTTCTCCTACTTGACCCCGCTTGCTGTTCGACTCTGCCGTCGTTAGGACGGTGTCTTCCTTCTCTATCTCCCGGCTCTCACTCATACCCCACTACCCGTGCCACCCCACCTTCGTGCACACTCGCGCTCTCGCCCCTCTACTCCCGTTCCTATCGGCACGCTCTGATCTTTCCCACTTCCCACCTCTCTCTCTCTCTCTCTCTCTCTCTCTCTCTCTCTCTCTCTCTCTCTCTCCCTCCCTCTCCCTCCCTCGCTCTCCCCCCCCCTCTCTCTCTCTCTGGATACTGGCGAGTGTCAAGTCGCAAATATTTTTGCTCCGATTTTATATTTGAATTCTCACGCTCCTTTAACTTTTTCTGAGGGAAACCATCGGCCGTGGGTGCATAATCTGTGGACCTACACGTTTGGTGCGAAGTGAGTCATCGATCTACGTGTTTGCGTTTGCAGTGCACTTATTTCTAAGATTTGCTAATTGCCACGTTGACGGGCGAACGACATTTTTCGGCTAAGACAATCATTGCGCAGGACATCAGTGTCACGTGACGCCTCTAGCCAAATTACTCTGTGCTATTTGGACACCTATACTACATTTCTCCTATGTATTGAGCATCACCTGTCAACGAAATCTGAAGTGTCTTCGAGGTATGCACGCCTGATGCCCAAGTCTAAGTCGAAGGTTTCAAGAGCCGAAAGCGCTGTGTCCCACTCGATCTGTATCAAATGCAAGAAGCCCGTCGTAACTAAAATTGAATGCAATATTTGCAAATCAGCGTTTCATCCTTCGTGCGCCTATGTGTATATCAAAAATAAGCCGTATACTTATTGTTGTGTGCGTACCTTATCTTACTCTATCGTGACGTCACCGTCGGTATTCGGTGTTATTCCCGCGTCTAGCCTCTCCCTCCCTGCCTCTCCTCCTACTCTTGCCCCCGCGGCCGCCCTGCCTGCCGGTCTCCACACTCTCCCCTCTACTCCGTTCTCGCCTGACCCCACTACGCTACAGGCTTGCTCTGTCGTGTCGTCTCCGTCCTTGTCGCCGCGATCCGCGATGGAAAACATTAAGAAGCAGCTTGAGCAGCTATTTACTGCGATTAACGGCGTCAAACAGGACACTGTGTTGATACGAGAAGAATTAACATCTATAAGTGCAACCGTACGAGAGAATATGGCCGTATGCAATACTTTAGTGAATGATGTAAATGGTATTAAGCATTCCATGGCGTATGCTAGGCCAACGGCAGATTTAATCATTAATGGTATTCCTAGTACTTGCGGCTTGATACATCGAGACATTTTTATTCGTGTGCTAACTCGTCTTGATCTGTCGGCCTTATCTGCCGATGTCTTAGCTATAAGTAAAATCGAACTTAAGAGACCTGTAACTGTGCCAGCTGCTTCCTCAAACTTATCTACTTCAAACTACTTTGCAATTAAGGTACATTTAAAGTCGGTTGATATCAGAAATCACATAATTGATGCTAAGCGCAAAACGGGGAAGATTACTGTTTCTGAACTTTTTCCGGAATTATCGGACGCTGTATATGTCGGTAATCCTGTTTATGTCAATGAATTTCTACCGTCGTCGACGTATGCGCTCCTTAAGAAAACTAAAGAAACTGCAAAGCGAGCAGGTTATAAACGAGTTTGGGCTCGTAATGGGAACATTTTTGTACGTAGAGACGAGGGTGTAGCTGAATTGCTAATTGTAACTGAGCAAGATTTAGATAAAATTATCTGACTACCACGGCGTAGCGCATCATCCGCTGTCAGTGCTACATCTCCTTCGGATTCTGCCTTTATCAAGATTTCACGTGTCAATATTAACTCTATTCGAGCTCACTTACATGATGTCGAAGCTGAACTCTCGGACAATTCAACTCATATTTTAGCTCTTACAGAAACGTGGCTGACACCTAATATCGATTCTTCATGCGTAACAATACCTAGTTATAATCTCGTGCGAAATGATCGCGCTATCCGAGCTGAAGGGCAATCGCGTTTTCTTTTGGGTGGAGGTATAGCATGTTATCTACATAAGTCTTTGTGCTACTCAATTTTAGAGTCTTCGTCTAATAGTGCTATAAATTCGCCGGAGTACCTTTTCCTTGAGATTAAGTCTTCATCGCAAAATTTGTTAGTTATAGTTATATATCGACGCCCGCAGGGCTTATTTCTTTCCGATTTCCTTAATAAATTGAATTTATACGTCTCCACTTACCAAAATATTGTCATTACCGGTGACCTAAATCTTAATCTCCTAGCCAATAATTTTGAGTCTAAGTATTTGAAGGATCTTATCAGCGATTATTCGTTCTACTCAGTACCTTCTGGTCCTACGCACTACTCGGGCCTATCGCATTCACAAATCGACGTCGCCATTGTTGACTCTAGCTATAAGATCAAAAGTTTTTCCAAATCTCCTTCTCCCTTTGCTGCCGGTCATTGTCTTATCTCCATTTGTTACCAATTCTGTAATCTTAACTGTATTCCACAATTTATTACATATCGAAATTTTGTTAACTGTGATTTTGCCTCTTTAGCCAATGACCTTTCTTCTTCACTTAGCCTCAAGCTCCCTGCTTTCCGGAACAATGAGTCAAATCGTTCCTCATCTGAATTAGCTTCTAGTGATATTGATTGTGACCTTATGACCTTCTATAGCAGCGTGGTGGGGGTCCTGAATATACATGCGCCTATGGTTACTAAGCGTATTCTAAAGCGTTCTATTCCGTGGATCTCGTCTGATCTGCGAAGAAGAATTAAAGAGCGTGATAAACTGTTTACACGTGCCAAGCGGACAAGTAATCCAATGCTTTTAGAACAATATAAGAATTTGCGTCGTGATATTAAGCAGGACATTAAGTCAGCTAAAAATCGTTACCTGGGTGACTTAGTGCTTCAACAATCGAGTCCAAATAAAATGTGGTCATGCTTGCGTAGATGTGGCCTCGTGGGCGGTGTGTCATTATCTGCTCTTCATCATTTTGCTCCATCTACCCTAAATCGCCATTATGTCTCCATATCATCGTCTCATCCGCTCTGTGACCATATCACATTCAGCTCCATCCTATCACGGCCTATTCCGAATGGCCTGCAATCTTTCACCTTTTCCCCCATTAGTCACCTTGAAGTTCTCAGCAGCCTTAATTCCATTCTTAAGAAGTTTCGTGGCCTCAGCCCAGATCAGCTTCCTCTAGCACATTTGAAGCAATTATTCTCAGTTATTGTGCCATATTTAGTAACTCTTTTTAATCAGTCCCTCTCTCTTGGTGTTTTTCCTTCCGCTTGGAAATCCTCATTCATCATTCCTCTCAAGAAAAATCCCAGTCCCTCTAATCCATCTGACACTCGAACAATAGCTAATCCACCTCATCTGTCCAAAGTTATTGATTCCTTAGTTACGCATCAAATCGTTGCATTCCATGAAGCCAACAAGTTGCTTCATCCTAAGCAGTGTGGGTTTCGCAGATATCACAGCACTCAAACAGCACTACTGTACCTCCTTGATGACATCCGAATGGGTGTTGATAGAGGCTATGTTACTATATTGGTCTTATTTGATTTCTCAAAAGCCTTTGATAGTCTGTCTCACTCAGTTATCTTGACGTGTTTACGAGACATAGGCTTCGAGGATTTGGCACTTTGGATGCGCTCGTTTCTATCAGGTCGGTCCCAGTCCATAATTGGACTAGATGGACAACCATGTCAACCTGAGTTTACTACGTCAGGTGTCCCGCAGGGTACTAGTTTAGGACCTATTCTTTTTATTATCGTTATTAATACTCTTTTCTCGAAACTCCAGTATTGTCGGGACACTACCATCATTTTTACGGATGACACTCAATTATATCTATCGACTCCTATAAGCCGCATCAATGATACCGTGCAACTAATTAATAGTGACACAGCTGAATTGCTCAAATGGACCCATGATTATGGGCTCACATTAAACGCCCGTAAAACAAAGGCAATCATTCTTGGATCTACACAAAACTTGGCATCTTTCAATGGTCTACTGCTTCCACCAATCATTGTTGGGACTGAGGTAATACCCTATTCTGATCATGTCATGAACCTTGGTGTAATAATTTCGTCTGACCTCTCATGGAATTGACACGTTAATTCCATCTCATCAAAAGTACACAATGTTCTCCACAGATTAAAATTTCGTGGCTCATTCCTACCACCTAGTATTAAGCTATCCCTTGTCAATGCATTAGTCATCTCCTTCATTTTTTGCGTAATGCCGATCGTGGCTGGTCCTAGAAATTAATATAGCTAATTAATGCGACTATGTGAAGCTTATTACTTGATATCTTGCAGTACTTTCGTTACTTTGTTATTCGTCCTTTAGCGCCGTAAGTTCTGAGTTGTACCACTTCGCCTCACTTTACTCTTCTTACTTGTTTTATTTCGTTAATTAATATGTTATGACTTTATCTTATTACTGTAATTGATGTACACCTACTGCTCATCTCTTCCAGAGAGAGTAGGTAACCAGTTTTTTTTCTGTAACTATCTGCATCCTGCTCGGAGAATGTTAGAGCAGGATGTGATTCTTTTATGTCCACGGCCCTTTTGGTGGCCAGGATCTTAATAAATTGTATTCATTCATTCATTCATTCTCTCTCTCTCTCTCTCTCTCTCTCTCTCTCTCTCTCTCTCTCTCTCTCTCTCTCTCTCTCTCGCTCTCTCGCTGTCTCTCGTTCGACCAAGACTTATGCCACTTCCGCCTATATATTTCAAATATGTATATATGTATTTAATATGAAGTGAGGGGTTCAGCGGAAAGCGGAGGCAATTCGAAAATCGACCGAAAGTTACGTACACTTTACGTATGTTCACTTTGTACTGGCAACTTCAATTAATAATCAGTTACATTTTATGGTAATATATTAACAATTTAACTCGTGATAGTACTGCGATAGTTTTAAATATACCTCATATCGATCAGCATTTAAAGTCGGTAGCATTTAAAATAATAATTTTATTTAATATGCATTTAAATGATGACTGCACGGTTTATCGGTGAGCCAGGCGAGGGGGGAACGTACGACTCGCATTCGCTCTTCCACTTAATGTGTTGTTTTGATAACAATCTCCAAGGCTGCTTTCACTAACCGTCTAATATTGACACGTCAGCTTTATAACAACATATTAATTTTTTTTCATTAACGCGATTGCAAATTATAAAACAAAATTATTAAAAAATGTAAAACAGTTACTTTTCCTAGTAGTTATAAATCAAAATTATTAAATAAATGTAAAACAGTTACTTTCCTAGTAATATATTATGCGCGGTGCGGGACAGCGAATTCGAAAATCAACCAAATGTTACATTGTCCCCCTCACCGCTACACGGGCAGTCGAAATGTCCCATGACAGTCGAATACACTTTACGTATGTTCACTTTGTATTGGCAACTTTAATAATTAATAATCAGTTACTTTTCGTGGTCATTATTACAATCTAACTCGTGATAGTATTGCGATGATTTTAAATATACGTCATATTGGTCAGCAGTCGGGAGTATTTAAAACAATAATTTTATTTAATATATATTCATTTAAAAGATGATTGCTCGGTTTATCGGTGAGCCGGGTGAGGGGGGATTTGAACTCGCGCGCATCCGCCCTTCCACATCTAAACAATCCCCAAGATTGTTTTCACTAACCGTTTAATATTAACGCATCGATTTTCTCTATTACCTTCATTTAAAACAAATTTTTTTTTATAATGTTTTTTTTACAATTAACTACGATAGTAGTATAGTACCACTATGGGGACTCGCCTGTGACGTCACTGGCGCCAACCTCCTTCACTACGGCGCCAGTGGTACGGGCGGGTCCCCATAGTGGTACTATGTTACGAAATAATCGCCCCCCCTTTACTACTGACATCATCCCCACCGCTACGACGCCAATGGGCCGCTCGGCTTCCCATAGTGATGCTATTTTACGAAATATTAGCAATCCCTCTACTATCGACGTCATCCCCACCACTACAACGCTGGTACCGCTATCGGTTCCCTATAGTGCTACTATTTTACGAGATGATATTAATTCTCTCTCTCTCTCTCTCTACTACAACGTCGATATATTCCCATAGTGCTGCTATTGTACGAGACGATAGTTGTAACTAATAGCTAAATGTAATGAAGGGGTGAAAGACATATTTTAACGAGCTGTGGCCACAATACGTAGAACTCGTCCGACGCCGCCCCGTCCGACGAACATAGCGACCCAATGTGTTCCAGGTTTTGTATGGTCGTCAGTATTAGCGATAATAGCAGCAGGTTTACTCCAAAACGTAGGTATCTCGTCCGCAGCATAAACGCCTATAGTATCGCAGGGTATGTTTTGTAAAGCAGCCCGTAATTGCAAATTATTCATAGCCACCAAGAATTTTCAAGAGAATTATTTTCTTCTTCTTCTTCTTCTTTTGTATTATGACTATTATCGCGGTTATACCACGTCATAGAAAACGATGGAGATGGAGGCGACAACGGTGTTGACAAAGATGCAGAATCCAGAAAGGCGTAATCTTTAATCCACTTTCTTATCCGCAATGCATTATTTAAAGCACATGTATATTCCCGATTATTTGTCTTGATTTTTATACTATGGATGAGGCACGTTTGCTTTAACTGCGGTAATTGATGAAATGGTGGACATTTCTCCTCTTCTTCTAAATTTATAATGTTTCTACTTGTAATACGATGGAGAAAAGCTGATTTATCTCGGCCTCTTATGAATATTCGGTTCGTAAATTGTGCAATTGTCCTCAAATGTCGACATAAGTTTTTGTATGGTGTATCTCCTTCAAACCATTCAATACCATGGAAATTTTTACTGAGCCAATTGTTTTGAGATTTTGAACGGGTTGATAGCTCGGTAAAGGAGTATGGTGCAATAATCCAATGAGCGCAATGGTCGTTATTTATGGAGACAATAGCAACTTCTTTTGGAAAAAAATCTTCCTCCGTATTCTTGAATCCTTGTATATCAATAACGATATTCATATTTATAATTGTAAATGCGAGAAAGATATATATATATGAATAACTGGTAGTAATAGTGTAGTGTATACACTCAAGAACTAGTGCCGACTGATGATTGAAGTTATATGCTCATAACGTTTAAGCTTTTCGTTTCTATAATATCCGTTCCTATAATGCTTGTTCCCGAAGTTCTTTTTCCTATAATGCCTATATTAGTATCAAGTTTCATCTGCGTTGAATATTTGCATAGCCTACTACGAATTCTCTCTCTCTCTCTCTCTCTTTCTTAACCACCATAGTCTACAATCACCTGTCTTGATGCATCAATCTCCATAATATTGTCATATTCGGCATAAATAATACAATTTATCGTATTTTCTAATGCTTCTTCGAAACGAACTTCGATTCTAACATTACCATGCTTCATTAAATTCCAATGCGTAGTATCGTTTGCTGAAAGGTCCGGTGTAAGATCAAATGCAAAAAGACAATAACCGTTTGGATAATTCTTACGAGAAATAGCATTGCCCTCGTTTAAAAAATGAATTCCTGTTCCAGAAAAAAGAGTGTGATAGGCCTCCATATATAATTTCTCCTTTGTAAAATCGGGTTGTAACGGTTTGCTAGGTATTTGTGTACCATCCACGTACAGAGATAAAAAATTAATTTTGTAATGATGAAAATTAAAAGGATTCAGCATACGATTACCGTTAAATGCTCTATTATCAACAAAACCGATGATTAAACGTTTCGGTATTTGACCTAATATCACATTGTCGAGCGTTTCACCGTATATACCACTGTGTATAGATATAGATTTCACTTCGACACGTGTGAGGGGGTATTTTGCTGTGGTTTTCGCAAGAGCTTTGGCATGTGCTAACAACATACCAGGTGAAATTTTTGAACGTCTAACAAGAAGTGTAGCATCAATTATATGAACTTCGAAATTTCGTTCGGTTTGATCCATAAGGCAGAATGTATCTCTCGATCGCACTATTCGCAAACGCATTTCTACACCATTTATTAAAAATCTTTCTTGATTAAAAACATCACAGTGTAAATGCCCCATAAGATCAATTTTCTTGCCATCGGCTGTCAATACGCGACGTTTTACAAGGCCATCGTTTGCATTGAGTAGATCATCCATGGATCCGCTTTTATCTTCGTATCACAATACGCTTGTTAAATGAGAGTTTTTAGCAGCAGGACCATAATTAAGTAATGTCTCTATGTAAGCTCTATAAGCGTAAGCATTATTCGGTGGTGATATAAGTTTTTGATTGAAAAATACATCTACCTGATTGAATAATGAATGCATAAAATTATTCACAGGCCCGACATAATCAGTGGTATCTCCATCTTTTGAAGGCTCTTTATGAATCGTTGGCCTTATTTGGACACTGATGCTTAACATTGTATGCGGTAGATCGATGTATTCCTCTCCTAGTCCGGGTACTACAAATTCTATAGGTGAATCATCAGTTAACGATGATATTGGCTTGTAGTGTATCCATTGTGAACTTTCGATTGTGGCTTGCGTTGGTGGAACAGTGAATAATTCCAATTCCGATTTGAGACATTCGCATGAATGAGTGTGTAAAAAAGACATATTTGCTATTATTTTACGGCGAATATATTATTGAAAAATGTCAACAACAGTACGATTGTTTCGAGAATATCTCTTTTTCTTTTTATTTTTTAACGTATTTGTCTTAGATCGAATTGTCTTCTTCTTTTTCTTCTTCTTCCTCTTCTGTTCTTTCGCGATATGACCACTGTCACGGGTGTTAATTAAATGTTTTATTTTCGACTCTCTCATGGATTTATATCCTGATCCTTTCATAAGAATATCGATCTTTTCTTCGGCTTTCCGTTTTAAATTTGTAGCTGAATCTTTCATGCGAGTATTAAAAGCTTCTTTGAATGGAACATCTCTTTGTATTACATCGCGAGCTACGTTCATTCCAGAACGAACAACTTCTTTACCGATCGCCTTCGCACCTTTTGATAAAAGAGGTAAAACACGACGAAAGAGGCCTCCAAGGAAACTACCAATTCCATGACCGCGTTGATTTGATGTACCAATGTACACATGTTCAATTCCGCTTTGCCGACCACCGCCGTATTGGATATCAAAATATTCATCATAGGCTGTCATTTCTTTTAATGTATTATTTAATCTAATCTTTTAAAGTGAAGCGTTACAGTCAATGTGCCATATTCGAATGGTATAGGTTGCCCAAATTCATCTCTTATATCGATCTCAATTGTTTGAAAAGACGTATGAAGTAGAGGTATATATTTAGCCGTTGAGAAACTTTTATGTTTGACTGAACCATAAACGTATGCTTCTATATCTAAAGGTACGGTACGGAGTAACGGTGTTTGCACATCACCTGTAATGTAAGGTTCACATATATCCGTGTATATGAACATTGAAGTAGGTAACGCTCTGATCAAGCTAGCTGGTCTAGATGATACCCAAGACATATCATTTAGCGATATATTATATTCCTTCGTATTATAGCCGAATATCCGTGCCAATGTTGGAGATAGAAGGAAAGTATGCTCGTTATTTACACAATGTACACATGAACGCTGTGCACTAACATAGCCATTTTTATTTACTGTAAAAGTTAAATGATCTTTCATCGATGTTTCATTAACTGTTTCGACAAGATCATCGATTGAACGGTACAATCCCCGTGGCATAATGTAGTGTTCAATTCTATTTTGATCTACATCATTTTTAAGAGCCTCAGATGTATTGAACAAATTTCTTCTTACTGTGGTTTTTTCATCTTTCGGGAAATGAAGAAATGTCATAGGTATTTGAATATCTGTTAGGGATACACCCCATTCGCCTTGTAAACGTAATTGATGCGGTAAGCGAGTAATAAAATGAGTCGTTGTATTATCCGGAAAATATGAGACACTGCTATTACTAGGCAGAACTATGTAAAAATTATTCCTCATTATAGATATTTATTTGTTTTTTATATCCTTAGGATTTATCCACGTATTAAAATTTTCTGGAAAACCATGCCAACTAACGAGAATACGTCTCGAACGACCTCGACCCTTACTTCGAATTATTTTCTCAACTGTAAGATTTGTCTTTGCATAATCTCGGTGGATTCTAGTTAATTCTTCTTCGTAAAAGAGCCCATCTATATCCTCGCCGTGAAGATCTCTTAAGAAGTAGACTGGTGGTTGTTGGTGTGTGGAAACGCGTATTATAAGAAATATCTCTTTACTCCAGCCACCTTCATAACCTTTCGCGAACGCTGCTTTGTAGCTACTGATTCGCACAAGGTCTCCAACCTTGTATTTAGGAACACGAGTACGTTTACTAGCATATCGGTGAGCGAGATTTGTTCTAACAATCCGAACATTATTCAATGTTACATTACGCGGGGCCATTTTAATAGCGGTGTGATACGAGCGATTGTACGCATCAACAATATTTTGTAGAATATGAATATATCGTTTATTTTTTGTATATGTAAAATATCTCCACATGCGCTCCTTCAGCGTTCTATTGAGACGTTCGACAACTGCTGCTTTCACATCCGGATTACGAGCTACACGAAAACCAATTTTTTCGTTCTTCAAGAAAAGTTGTGTAGCTGCGCCTGTAAATTCTTTACCACGGTCAGTCTGCAAAACAATAGGACGTCTTCCTTTACTGCGTGCCAGTATACGTGCTAATGCTAGTGCAACACTTGCGCTTGTTTTATCACGCAGTTTTTCAACCCAAGCAAATTTACTCAAAACGTCGATAATGACGAGTAAATACGCATAATTATCGTTATAATTTTTAATTGCGCGTAGATCCACGATATCTGCTTCCCATAAATCATCGATATTGTACAAATTGTAGAAACGACGTGGATATCGACGGCGTAAAGGCCTATGTAGCGTATATGTGTCTTGACTCTCCAACCATTTGATAGTTTTATTTCGGGAAACAGTTTTATTAGTTTCACGCAATAATTTTGGTGCTCCGGAAAAAGATGCTGGATGAGAAGGGTCGTAATAAATTGTTTCTAGTTTTTTCATTCTTACAATTTAGATGCCTTTCTTTTTTTATTCAAAAGAGATAAACTTTCCCAATTATTGGCGCTACAATAGTTCTCACTGACGTTATCGGTATTATCCGTCGGAACCTCGCTTGAGTCAGATGTTTGGCTCGCTGCTGTAACACCGCTTGACAATATGATATTCGGTACTCGTAGTGTGCTAATGGCGTTGCCAGGTCTTGGACTATCTGACCAAAGATCTTGATTTCCTATAAATTCACGAGGCACCTTTACACTACGCAGAAATGCGGCAAAATAATGTCTTCCGACAGGTCTTGCCGTTTTTCTGGAGCGCATAGTGTCATTTACAAGATCGACAATATTAGATTCGGCTACTTTTGTACCGTCGATAGAGATAACACCATATTTATCCCAAACAAGTCTGTCAGACGCATTAGACTGTAAATGATTTAATAAAAGTTTAGCTTTTTGCCGATATTTTAACGGTACACTAGCCAAAATGAATGAATCACCCATCCGATCTTTTTCTATTTCTTTCATCTCCTCCCCATCTGAGTAGATAGCAGATTTGATGGTTGTATTATGCTTTGCTTCTTCTACGAAGTATAAATAACGCTGTAGTATTTGAAGGTAAGCCTTGCATTTTTCTCTTTCATCCACAAATTTATTTGAGAATTTCACGCATTTCTTCATCTAACCTGCTCAATGTAGTACCAGGCGTTTGAATTGTTATATTATTTAATACGTGAGTTAATTGCATAACTTTTTCTTCCGGTACCAAAACCATTTTTTTTGCGTGTTCCATTATATTTTATTTCGGAGCTATAAGGCGGGATAATACACTACCTAGTATAGGTGCTAGTAACAAAGGTAAGAATCCACCCCGTTGCACGATCAAGCGTTTTTTACTCTTCCAAGAATCGTTTTTATCGGCGAGTCGACGTAATATGGCGGCATAGCGTTTCAAACGTCGTTTATATGGTTGTTTAAGTGGTACATTACCGTGTAATATATTTAAAGCACACTCGCATATGCATCTAACAAGTTTCGGATCAGCCTTTTTCAAGATAGCGATACGTTGCTCGTTAGTGAGGTGACGTAACGCTTGTAGTATTGCAGCGTGTTTTTGGCCGAAGATATGAGCGTTTGGTGCCATTACAAACTTATTGAATTTGAAGTTTCAAAAATATATTCACAATCCTTTTATTGTTGTATATAATTTACATTTACAACAATCTTTAATTAACGGTGTTGGACCATCAATATGCGATTGTTGAGTCGATAGGTTATAATGTTCTAAGCACCGCCGATAGCCACGCACTTCTGGGTCTCGTTTAAGGGGGTTGACCCGTTTGATGGGTTGAAAAAATCGAAAAATTTTTTTTTCATAAATCGCTTCTATAACTTATGTAGAATATGTGGTTAAAAGGATTTTTCGAAATTCGATGTCGTTAGAAAGTTATAGCCCTGAGAAGGAATGCGTTCGAAAGCCAGGCAGCGCGCTGGACGGAGGGTCGTCGAACCTTTTGTGTCGCTTCGGTTTCTTACCTGCGACCGTTATACTCACGTGTATACATATAAACACGCATATTTAGAGGAACACTATTGTCCAAAAATATCATTTCGAATCCAACGGTTAGTTTAGTTTTGCCTTGGCATTGAAGAGTGTAATACGTGCCGAATCCGTTTGAAATCTATATTTGCAGTGCGAGTTAGTTTTTCGAAATGGGTGGTAGTAAAGGAAACAAGGCAAGTAACACACACCCTTCGAGAGTAAAGAAAAGAAAGTTTCATGGAAATCGCCACTCAATTGAACAGGATACACAATTTACGTCCGCCTCAGCGAAGAAAATAGGCCGTTTCGATGTGAAGGTTCCTGTCGCAAGCAACTTTGGTTACTGTATTATAGAATTCGTTTCTGTTTTTTCTGCTTTATCTGCAAGTGTCATCTGCAAAGATTGCAAAAGTGAAGTTGCTTTTTCTAAGTCAAGCTTACGTGGCTTGGGTTTCAATATTCTTCTCGAGTGCAAGTGTGATAAACAAACAAAAATTAAGTCATGCTCTCTGGTCGGCAGTGCGTGTGAAATCAATCGACGAATAGTTTTTGCGATGCGCATGTTAGGCGTTGGACACCAAGGATTGAATCTTTTTTGCGGTCTGATGGATATTTGCCAAGGTATTGGAAACTCAACTTATGCTTCAATATTGGAAAATATTCATATTGCCGCATCTACCGTTTATGACTCCATAATATCGTTTGCTGCTACAGAAGAAAAAGATTTAAATGAACGAGCTGGAAATATACGAAATAATCTGACTGTTTCCGGTGATGGTACGTGGAAGAAAAGAGGATTTTCGTCTTTGTTTGGCGTTTCCACGCTGATCGGAAAGTTCACAGGAAAAACCTTGGATTCAAAGGTGAAGAGTAGTTTTTGTGCAACTTGTAATCTATGGAAAGGCAAAAAAGATAGCGATCCTGTGGCTTACGAAACGTGGTTTAAAAATTATCAAGAGGAATGCACCGCTAATCACACCGGCAGTTCCGGGAAAATGGAAATCGATGCGATCGTAGAAATGTTTCAGCGATCGGAGGACAAGCACGACGCAAAGTATGTTACATACGTCGGTGACGGCGACAGCAAAACTTTCAAAGGAATTTTGAATGCTGAGCCATATGAAGATTTATTGGTTATAAAGAAAGAGTGCGTAGGCCACGTAGAAAAACGAATGGGCACACGTTTGCGGAATGCCAAAAAGAACAACAAAGGAATGGGAGGAAAAGGCGCTGGAAAATTGACTGATAAACTGATCAACGAGCTGACAATTTTACGGACTGGCGATTCGTCGACATCCAGATTCTGTCGAAGAAATGCGAAAAGAAATTTGGGCCACTTTCTTTCATAAATCTTCGAGCGACGAAAATCCACAGCACCAAAATTGCCCGGAAGGCGCAGAGAGTTGGTGCAAATGGCAGCAGGCAGCAGCTAACGGAGAACTAAACCAATTTCGCCACGATAAGCCACCGTTAACACCAGCAGTTCAGGCAGCCATACGGTCCATCTATGAAGAACTATCTAAAGATGAACTGCTACACAGATGCTTGGGATCTGAAACGCAAAACAACAATGAATCTTTGAATTCATTGATTTGGACCTTTGCTCCGAAACACCTCCATTCAGGGCCCAAAATCGTGGAGATTGCAACATTTTTGGCCACTGCGATCTTCAATGAAGGATTCGAAGCAGTCATTAAGATCATGAATGTAATGGGCTGTCCGATTGGAAATGAAGCGCACAATTACACCCAACGACGCAATGAAGAACGAGTCGCTCGCTCCGAGCGACGCGTGAGCGATGTCGTTCGTCAGACCAGGATGGATGCCAGAAGCGACCATGCAGCACTCAACGATTTTTATGAAGAGCAGGAAGGCGTCCTGTATGACCCAGGCATCGCAGATTAGTGGTAAGTCACGATTTCATGGCGTGATTCGTACTTGAACTTTCAAACGCGTTTTTCTCGAAACCACTTTTTTTCAACTGGTCGCCATGATAATATACTCGGGGAGCTTATCCCATAGATAATCTATGTGATTGCTGAACTCTCGTAATAATATAATCTTTGGTATAAATTGTAATTGTTCAGCAGTCAAATCGTTGATAATAGTGTTACGTGCCCGAATCGTCACCCGCTATACTACGGGATCGACCGTCTCGAATAGAAGAAGAGCGCGTTGCCTGGCGATGGGCGCGCTTCTGTTTTACGATTTTGAGAGAAGCTGTCGAAGCTGACGGACGAGTTTCTCTCTCTCGGAGTTTCTTTTACGGTTACTATTGTTCTGTGTTCTCTGTTCACAATAAATATCTTGTTTACTCCTTCTCTGACGCGTTGCTTATTTCGGCGACTCGGGTGTGCGCGTTCGCGACGCGAGAGTCTTCCGCGGAACGAACGCGCGAGTGTAACATTTTGGGGGCTCGTCCGGGATCGACTGTGACGAATGATCCGATCGACATACGCCTTGAGAAAGAGGGCTCGTCAGGAAAGTGCGGAGAATATGGAGCGGATCTCGACGGAACGTGCGCCGAACGTGTCTCCTCCGCAAGTCGTTCTACAGGAGACAACGCCGACAGTTCTTGCTCTTCAGGCCGTGCTCCGAGAGGTGCAACAGCTTCGCGAGGAGCAGCGACGATCCAGGGAGGAATGTCTGGAGACGGTGCGTCGGCGCGACGCCGAGATAC
Organism: Cyphomyrmex costatus; assembly: GCF_001594065.2. Taxonomy (NCBI): domain Eukaryota; kingdom Metazoa; phylum Arthropoda; class Insecta; order Hymenoptera; family Formicidae; genus Cyphomyrmex; species Cyphomyrmex costatus. The sequence goes on from NW_017275240.1 coordinate 51,192, forward strand.
AGCGGCTTCGAGAGGAGCCGCACTACGCAGATAAGTCCTCTTTATTCTAGAGATATTACCGCGGACGTAAGTGACGGAAATGTCGCGCGTTTTCCGGCCAACGGGTGTGATACGAGTGCGCGGGGCCGCGTAGAATCTTGCGTTTCGTTTCGTGAAGCGACGCGATTTCCGTCCGTCGGAGGGAACGCTGTGAGAGAGCAAGAGCGTAACGAGGTGCGCGCTGCGTGTTCCGTAAATGTGGGTGAGCGAGTTGTGCCTCCGGCTTCGTTCCGCACGGAAGTAAGTGTCAAATTAAAACCTGACACTTATGATGGAAATGCTCCACTACGAGAATTTTTTGTGCAATTCAATTTGATCGCGTTCGCGAATCGCTGAGAAGGGAGAATAAAGACGGCTGTGTTGGTTTCATGTTTAAGAGGGAAGGCGCGTGCGGTGCTGGAGAATATTCAAAATTTGGAAAATTTAGAGTTCGAGGAATTAAAAGCGAAATTAGAATTGCGTTTTGGAGAGGCGCATTCTTTACAAAATTACTATATGCAATTTACGAATAGAAAGCAGAAATTCGGAGAGACTATCGCGGCCCTCGGTTCCGATATCGAAAGGTTGGCTCGGTTGGCTTATCCGGAATCGTCTGATACGATGTGCGATAAGATCGTTTGCGCGCAGTTCGTTTCCGCCCTCTCCGATAATTATTTGAAAAGGACATTGCAGCTGGAGGGGTTCGCGTCTCTGAGACTCGCTATCGAGAGAGCGAAGACAATTCGTTTGATACAAGAAAGTTGTTTTGGAAAGAAAAACGAAAATAATTTTAATTCAGAGAAAAAAAAAGGAAAAAATTTTAACGGAGGGAAAGACGACGTTTGATACAAAAAAGTTGTTTTGGAAAGAAAAACGAAAATAATTTTAATTCAGAGAAAAAAAAAGGAAAAAATTTTAACGGAGGGAAAGACGGACAAGACGAGACTGATACGAAAGAGGAAAATAAAGAAACAAAGACGAACAAAGATAATAAAAATAAAAAATTCTTTAAGAATAAAAATGATAAAAGAATCGGTAATAAAAAAGAATGTTGGGAGTGTGGCGGAGTGGGTCACTTCCGTTCGGAATGTCCTGGAAGGGCGGGGATGGAAAACACAGATTAGTCGAGCTTTACGGGGTCGGCTCGACTGAAAGAGAAAATACCCCGAGAAATAATAGTTCTATTTTTAATTCTTGTCTTTGTCAGTCTGATAATAAAATATGTATTTACGATACTGCTAACAATGATTCTTTCAGGCCGAATAAAGTTAAAAATAAAAATAATTTTAATAATGATGTTCAATGTTTCTGTTATAACAATCTTGATCTTTGTACTAATCAATCTTTTTCCAGATTGGGTAGAATTAAATTTTAATTCGGGAAAATTTTGTTATAAGGGTGAAGCTAATGGGAAACCCTGTGTTTTTAAGATGGATACGGGCTCCGATATTTCGATTATTAATAAAAAATTTGTTGAAAATAATGGGCCAGTAAAAATAATTAATTGTTACATCAGATATCCCACGGGGGAGCACGTTTTGTTTAAGTATGGTATGGTTGTGAAGGTTCAACTTGCGGAATACTGTTTGGAAATTTCGATGCTAGTTGCAGAAATAGATGACGATTGCATTCTTGGGGTCGATTTCCTAAAATTATTCAATTTGCAAAATGTTTTTGATTCGGTTTTTTTTGACTCTGAAAAGTTTGTCGGTGGAAAATGTTCTCGTATTAAAAGTTTTGCGGTTACGAATTTTCCATCTGAAATTTCTACAATTTTTAAGGAAGGCTGTCAGCATTTATATGATTCTGAGGAAGAAAATTTTTTTGACTTTCTTAACGAATTTCGCGATACGTTTTCAAATGATATCGTTGCAGGGAATTGCAAATTGGGGGAACATGTTATTAATGTTAAAGATTCTTCTCCTATTAAACAGGCTCCCCGATGTGTTCCCTTACAAAGGAGAAAGGAAGTTAATGAAATTTTAAAAGAAATGAGAGATCAAGGTGTAATTGAAGAATCCAATAGTCCATGGTCCTCACCAGTGGTTTTAGTTAAAAAGAAGGATGGAACAACTCGATTTTGTGTGGATTTTCATAAAGTGAACGCAATCACAGTAAAAGACTCATATCCTTTACCTCGTATAGACGATATCCTCGATCATTTGGCAGGTAATATTTGGTTTACTACCTTAGACTTAAAAAGCGGGTATTGGCAAATAAAGATTCGCCCGCAAGATAAAGAAAAAACGGCCTTTTCTGTTGGTAACGGTTTATGGCAATTTACGGTTATGCCCTTCGGTCTTTGTAATGCCCCAGCAACATTTGAACGCGTAATGGAACAAATTTTAAAAAAATTTCTTTTTAAAATTTGTTTAGTTTATCTGGATGATGTAATTATTTTTGGAAGAAGTGTTGAAGAAATGCTATCGAATTTGAGAAAGATTTTTCTCCGTTTTAGGGAAGTGAATTTGAAAATAAATCCTAAAAAATGTGTTTTTTTTTAGTAAAGAAGTAAAATATTTAGGTCATGTTATATCGGCAGAAGGTGTTTCTACAGATCCCCAGAAAATAATGGTGGTCAGGGAATGGCCAGTTCCGCTAAATAAAAAACATTTGAGGAGTTTCTTAGGATTCTGTTCTTACTATCGCAAGTTTGTTAAAGATTTTTCTTCTCTAGCCAAACCGTTATATGCATTAACGGAAAACCAAATTAAATTTGTTTGGGAAGAGAGGCATCAAGAGTCTTTTGATAACTTGAAACGGGTTCTTTCTTCTCCACCAATTCTGGCGTTCCCTAATATTGAGGGGAAGTTTATTCTTGACACGGACGCGTCAAATCAAGGAATTGGAACGGTCCTGTCACAGGAGCAACATGGTGTGGAAGAAGTCATTGCATATTTCAGTCAAGTGCTAAATAAGGCCGAGAAAAACTATTGTGTTACGCGTCGCGAACTTTTGGCCATAGTACAAGCGGTGAAGGCTTTTCATCATTATTTATACGGGCGAGAGTTTCTAGTGCGTACAGATCATATTTCTCTAAAGTGGCTCATGTCCTTTAAGGATTTAGAGGGACAATTGGCACGGTGGGTAGAAAGACTACAGCAATATGATTTCGTAGTAGCTCATCGTAAGGGAGTTTCCCATAAAAATGCTGATGGTCTCTCGAGATGTCCTTGTGCCGATGATTTCTGTCATCATTGTACCACGGTGGAATTTAAAGACTTTACTAAGCAAGAAAATTTAGTTGGGCGAATTATCTTAATGCAGAGAAATTCCGAAGAATGGCGTAAGGAGCAATTAGAAGATTCTTCTATTTTTTTGTTTTTATCCAGGAAAGAGGCTAATAAAGAACGCCCAATGTGGCAGGAAGTGGCGGAAAAGGATATTTTCACTAAAATTTATTGGAGTTATTGGGATATTTTGGTTGTAAAGGATGGTGTTCTCTTCAAGAGATGGGAGGCTCCTAATTTGAAAAAGACGATTTTCCAACTAATTGTTCCTAGAGATCGTGTCAAGCAGATTCTGGAAGAAGTACATGATTCTCCTATGGGAGGGCATTTTGGTGTCAATAAGACACTGGATAAGTTACGTAAACGTTTTTATTGGGCGACATGTAAGCAAGATGTTGAAGAGTGGTGTAAGTCTTGCAAAATTTGCACAGCGAGAAAGGGTCCACCAGGGAAAGGAAAATCCCCTTTACAAGTTTATAATGTGGGAGCTCCTTTCGAAAGAGTTCAGATGGATGTTCTCGGTCCCCTGCCTGTAACTTCTTTTGGAAACAGGTATTTATTAGTTGTGGTAGATTGTTTTTCGAAATGGGTCGAGGCGATTCCTTTAAAGAATATTAGATCCAAAACTGTTGCAGAAACATTTTTAAATCAGATTATTTCCAGACATGGGGTACCTCTCGAAGTTCATACCGATCAAGGGAGAAATTTTGAATCTCGGATTTTTCGCGAACTTTCGCATACATTAGGATTCAAAAAGACGAGGACGACCCCTCTGCATCCTCAGTCGGACGGACAGGTGGAGCGCCAGCATCGCACTATTTCTGACTATTTGGCGAAATTCATTGCCGAAGATCAGAGAGATAGGGATAAATGGATCCCATTATTTTTATTAGGCTATAGGACTTCTAGACATGAGTCCACCGGAATGTCTCCGGCAGAACTCTACCTTGCACGAGATCTTAGGTTACCGGTAGATTTGTTACGCGGAAATCCTCCTGATATTGAAAGATCAGATTCATTAGAGAGTTATTCTAGAAAAGTTAGAGTGAAACTGGGAGAGATCCATGAAAATGTGAGGAAGCGTTTAAATATAAAGTCTTCACAAACTAAGTCTTGGTACGATCAAAAAGTCAAACGGATTTATTTCGAAGGACAGCGAGTTTGGCTGTATAACCCTCGAAGGATGAAAGGAAGGACTCCCAAGCTGCAGTGTAGTTGGGAGGGCCCTTATTGTGTGATTAAAAAACTCAGCGATGTAGTTTATTGTATCCGCAAGTCGAACAAACACAAAAATAAAGTTGTACATTTGGATAGACTGGCACCTTATTTGGAGAGACATTTAGTTTAGTTTAAATTTATTAAGAATCTCGGAGCCTTCGTGCCTTTGACTAGGATCTAAATTGTCCTGGGTTTGTAACAAAAGCTTCGCGTAATTATTTTGTTAAGTTTCAGATAGCGCTAACATCCCAGGGCAGACGACTTTCGATGGCAAAAAAACTTTCCTTGGGGGAGGCAAAAGAGACAACCCTTACGGAGAAATCGCTTTTTGTGTAAAGAAGACCGCCTCGCTCACGGTTTTTTGAGCCGTGGTTTTTACCGTGGGACGCCGGGCGAATGCCGAGGCGAGGACTGTGGGGCAGAGGTACTGCGGCGAAATTAAAATCTTCCCCCCCCTCCAGTTCGAAAAGCGAAGAAACAAGAACGCAAGGCTCAAGAGAAGAGGCAAGTGGATTCCGGAGTTTCCTCCGAGAAGATGAGGGGATGCCCGGTGAATGTTCCTCCGGAGGCGTAGCTAACCTCCGAGGGGGGAACTGAAGAGGGGTCCTTCTCGGAAGGAAGAGAGAACTCGGAAGCTCTCGAGCTCGAAATCCCAGGAAAACCAGTACCCCGGAAAACTGTGACGGCAGCACAGGAGGGGGTAGGAAACTGGTAGGGAGTACGAAATTCTCATTGAAGGAAGCCTCAGCGTTACTTGATTGAGCAATTGTCGGGACGACAATTTTCAAGAGGGAGGGCAGTGTTACGTGCCCGAATCGTCACCCGCTAAACTACGGGATCGACCGTCTCGAATAGAAGAAGAGCGCGTTGCCTGGCGATGGACGCGCTTCTGTTTTACGATTTTGAGAGAAGCTGTCGAAGCTGACGGACGAGTTTCTCTCTCTCGGAGTTTCTTTTACGGTTACAATTGTTCTGTGTTCTCTGTTCACAATAAATATCTTGTTTA
>NW_017275240.1:58736-59616 GCF_001594065.2 Cyphomyrmex costatus
ACGGCTTTACGTATTTCATCAGCCACCCATGTACCCGTAAATTCGCGATCCACAGTATCCTCGTGTAGACAATCCTCTTGATACACATTTTCACAACACGAACGACATAAAGCAAACATTAATTTATCATGCATTCGTACAGGTAATACAGGATGATACAGCATACGTGGTGGTAATATCGTACAATAAATGAGACCCTCCACTTTATCAATCTCGACGCCTGAAGATCCCGTTAATTTGCGACATTCTTCACCAACATATATTGTCGGATGTTTTACGGGGAATTTTCCTGTTTTACAGATATAAGGGTAAAGAGAACACACATCGACATAATGTATTTTCTCATTACCCTTTACATCATAAAGAGACACCATGTTCTCTGTACGACCACCATAAAAGGCGTCGCGAGGGTTTAACGGCTTTCGCGAAACCTCAGGCCGATTTTCTAAAAATATTCGCATATCCTCTCTAGAAATATCTATTTTAATAAAAATACGATCAAAATCACATTCCCACATCTCCGTTAAAATATATCCAGCAGATTCAATCTTTGCTGTAATAAACTGTGTACGTTCCAAACGAACATCCATCGTATCAGTACTAATATCATGGGTTCTATTTACAGTATAACAACGGGGGCATCCATGCCAATAGCATCCATGAAATTGTAAAACATGTTTGATCACCGCACCATCAATAATTTCTTCGTAATACCCATCAACAAGAACACCTTCGGGTAATCGTGTTTCGCGTCCGTTTCCCGCATGAGCTATGATATGACCCAACTCATGTTCCATCTAAGTTAACCACGAAATAACTTTACGCGATTGATTCTGACCCCAGCGGTAGCCTCCCGTAGGTATAATACCTATCATATTTT
>NW_017275241.1:0-1360 GCF_001594065.2 Cyphomyrmex costatus
TTACTGCATCAGTTACTCAAACGATTTCAATCAACATGGATTCTCACGTTCAGCATGAACTGTCAGTATTTCACATATATCTATGGAAAAAAAATTATATATCTATGAAAATATTTTATATTATTTATTTTTTATTGCAGCGCACGTAACATCATGGGTAGAACGTTTGCGCTGACTCCGACAGCGTACAAATTTCTGGAGATTGGGATCGCCGTGGGACCAATGTCTCACGTGGAAATTGCGATTAGTGACACCCGAGGTAACCGCATCATCCTACCGCACGCCACGTGGACAACATTCGTCGAAAAACGGGCGGATATAGAAAGATTGATGCAATCGACTACACCATCATCATCATCGTTGATGATTCAAGACCTTGTCAATGTGTTGATCATGCGTATTTCAATTTATGTCAATATACGAACAGTGTAAGTGATAAATTTAAATATTTCGTGACTTATTTACGTCAAAATTGTATTGTGAATAAATTTGAAGCGGTAAACGCTTTGCATAAGATTTATGATAGAAATTCTAATATTGAATGGGAATTAATAATGTACGCTTTAGGTGATATTGTATATCATGCACAACATGACAAATAAATAAATGTACGAATTTAAATAGCACGTCTCTCAATTCTTCGCTTCCTTCCATCTATCCATCCTTCGCGATGTAGGGGAGACTGGGGCACATTGGCGGTAAAATTGTTAAACCGTTTTTAAAAAATTCTGAATATTATTATACAATTTATAAACTGCATCATTTTGAAGGTGTAAGATCTACCTATAAAATGCCTTATGTGGAATTTTATAAATATTACTAGAAAGAGAGATAATAACGAACCAATCGTTCAAAACCGCCAACATGCCCCACGCGTGGGGCACATTGGCGGATATTATGGGGCAAATTGGCGGTTAATAAAAAATTATGTTTTATGCAACACGTAAGTAAAATATGTGACTTTCGCTTGATTCCCGCTCTTGCTACAAAAAATTATCCGAAACGTTTGCCGAAATCTTTTTTTTTATGAGTAGGCTATCGCAGCTCTCTTGCAGCTATTGTCGGCAATCCCTACCAACATGAATAAAACATAAATTTCGCACTTATATCGAAAAGAACAATTCTATAATATATTTATTTGCCAGTGTTAGTTTTATAATAATAAAGTTTTATAATAATAAGTAATAATATGGTATTTTAAAACGTTTCTCGATTAATTTTGACATCTCGTAAAGCATCAATCAATATTTCGTCGCTTACTGTATTTGTAGTTTTCTTCTTTTTATAATTCCGAACCATTTTCTGCAATAACAATATGTTTTTTATATAATATTAATACCGCCAATGTGCCCCATGCAAA
>NW_017275241.1:2116-13805 GCF_001594065.2 Cyphomyrmex costatus
GACGGTAAGTATACACGGTAAGTACAGCGCGGCGGCGGCGGCGGCGGCGGCGGCGGCCCGCGCGCGCGATGGCAGCTGCGGTGGGGGCCGGATCGCGCCCGACGAACCTCGCGGCGGGGGAGGACCGCGTGCGTTAGCTTACTGCGTTCGGAGGACCCTGGCGGCCATTGACCCCGCGGCGACCACCGCAATTCTTTCCGCACGAATTTCTCGCGACATTAGCACCCTGTGACGTCATTTTCCTCCCCGCCGTCCCTCTGCGCCGTTACCCTCCCCCTCCCGTGACGTCATACTCCTCGACGCCATCACCCTCCCCTCCGTGACGTCGTACCACCTCGCCCTGTGACGTCATCCCCTCCCCGTGACGTAATACCCCCTCCACCCGCAACCGTGACGTCATCACCCTTCCTTGCCGTGACGTCTACCCCCCTCACCCGCAACCGTGACGTCATACCCCCCTCACCCGCAACCGTGACGTCATCCCCCTCCCCTGCCGTGACATAGACCCCCCCGCGCCACGGGTTCCTCTAGCCCCTCACCCTCCCTCAGAGGACCTGAGTTAGAACAACACCACCTATAGACAAGGCCTGTCCACTGAAATCGTGACGTCATCACTAGTAGGCCGAAATTTGGCGGCCAAGTTAACCGAGTAGCGTACGCGTTATACGGCGCGGATAGTACACAAATTGCATGTTCGAGTGAAGTTTTTCTTTCACTTTTTATGAGAAATTTTCATTTTTATGAAAATGCGTAAATATTTGAATTATTAATGAGGTTAATAAAAGGATTAAATTAAAAGAAAATTATAATTCGTAAAAAATCTTTTATTTTGTTTTTGGTTTTATTCTTTTGAAGTCTGACATTTGTTGTACCTCTCGGTGCAACAAGATATTATTTTGGGATTCGTTCCGCTCAAAGGATTGGGACCCACGAGGAAAGACGAGGATAGTGAAAAGGTCGTCGAACAATCACTCACTTCACCACACTTCTATTTAAAATAACCCTTTTTATTTAACAATTTGATAATTGATTACAAATGTTGTACCCCTTTATTCGTATAATTATTTATTACTAAAGATTACAATGCTTTTTAGTAACTGTAACTTTCATTTAATTAATACAGTTGTTTAGTTAAATGAATATATTTTAAAGTTATCGCTCGTGACTTATGAGTAAACCGGTCGGCGACGGTATCGCGGATGTTACTTGACTCGGTTCTCGCGACGCGCGTAACGTATCGTTACGTTTAGATTTCAAGACAAGACTCTGCGCTCGGCATTTAGGCGGTCGCTTATATTGAGTTTGATGATGTCGCTTTTGGTCTTCGATCGGACCATATATGGTAATATTCGTCGCGCTAGAGGCGCGATCGCGTGATTAAATAATGTGCAATCTTGCATTTACGCTGTTGGTTGCCATGCCGAGTGCATTTAGGTATTTCGCGCGCTATGATCTTAGATCGACGCTTTGTCGCGCGCGGTTTAAAGAATGTGCAGACTTGCATTTCCGGTGCCAGTTACTATGCCGGTTGAATGAAATAATTGATAAAATAAGTGATAGCCATTCGGGCTATAACACATTCCTTTTTGTTTTATAAAATCGTTTCGTCGTTTTGTATAATTATTTTAAAAAATATTTGAGAGTGTATGTGATATTTTAATTATTACAATACGTATTGCATGTTTTGGACAACAGTGACTGTTACGTCCGGCGCTCAATTTTTCGGCTCAATTTTCGACCCTGAGATTTCTATCTCTTTCCCACTTACTGTTATCGCGCCGTACGTTTTCGCGAGTACCTGCATTAACTCTAAGTAGCGCCGCATTTACGCGAGGGCACCACCTCCCGGGCGCCCCACGCCGATTAATTAATTATTAAAATCCGCGGATTCGTTGATGCCACGATACAATTAAGAGCATAACGATTTTGGTTAGCGCATCCCGCGCAGAACTATACCGTGGTATCTCCATTAAAACCACCCTTTTTACCAAAATCATTCATACATTAGACAAGCGTAATGAGAATACGAATTTACTGCGCATCGCGCGATACTCGTTGATCCGCGTTGACAAGTAGGGCGAAAACCTATTTAGAAAAACTAAAGTCCGGTATGCGGCCTTATAACGGCGCCTCCGCGCTCGCTAACAAAAATCCGACTCGATATAATGTTTTGCGTAAATTCGAACTAAAATGATACCAAGTATCAGAGCAATGCACTCATCAAGTACCGAGATATTAATTATTCGTAAAAGTGATTTATTGCCCTTTTTTCCTGGAAATTCGGCATTTCCACACGCCGCGGCCACCAAGCTGGCCCTATATAATCGAGCGAAACAGAGCGCTCTCGTTCATTATTGTTCTATTTCTGATAGTACTAATAGCTTCTTCACGAGCGAAAATATTCGAGTCTTCCTGTAAATCATTGTACGGTAGATCAGTATCCGACTATATTCTAACGACGTAAATCCGATCGCGAGTCACTCACAAGGATATTGTTAATAACCGAGTGTTGTAAACGCGAGCGTAAGTGTGTAAATTAACTAATTAATTGTATAATCGTAGTAATGCGCGCTCCGTCGTGTTCGACAATAATTCAATCTAGTGTTTCGCGGTCGCATTATGCGTAGTGCGTAAACAAAAAATTTATTCGGACCGGTATCAAGCTCTTATTATTTATTTTCTTATTTTTGAGTTTCGTTCTTTCTTTTCTTTTCACCGGATAATTAATTCACGTACTCGCGGGTCTCTTTCTCTCGTATTTTTCAATTATTCATTTTCTGCGTTAATATATATAAATATATATATATATTCATATAAAGTGAACAATGATGGACCATCGTTTTTTTTTGTGTGTGTTGTACCGTTCAGTTCGTTTCTTTCGTCCCCCAGTGAGTAGCATTTTACCCCTCAACGATTTGCAAGCAAGCGGAGTTTGAGCGCTGCCACATTCAATAGCTCGATTCCGTGCCCCCCTTTTTTTTAATGCTGCTCACTGGTCGTCGCGATCAACGTATTCGGCGGGTCGTCGACGATAATTCACATCCTTTGCGTATTCATCAGCCGAGATTCCGCTCAACAACGGCACTCGCGTGACTTTCGCGTTATTAACATTCCTCGCGACGTAAGAACCGCCTTGTTCTAGCTTCTTAATTTTAAATTACATTACAGTGATAGTAGGCCTCCCCTAGTGAGTAGCATATTTTTTCCCCTCAACGATTTGCTAGCAAGCGGAGTTTGAGCACTGCCACATTCAGTAGCTCGATTCCGTGCCCCCTTTTTTTTTATGCTGCTCACTGGTCGCCGCGATCGAAGTATCCGCGAATCATAGATTATAATTCGCGTCCTTCGCAGATCGTTAGCCGAGATTCCGCCCGGCGACGACGTCGCGTGGATCTTCACACTGTTATCGCGCCCTCCGCGCAAATAATTGCCTTTTGTCTCTTTCTTTTAAATTACATTACGGAAATGGTAAGTTGCTCCCCCAGTGAGTAGCATTTTTCCCCCCTCAACGATTTGTAAGCAAGCGGAGTTTGAGCGCTGCCACATTCAGTAGCTCGATTCTGTGCCCCTTTTTTTTTTATGCTGCTCACTGGTCGCCGCGATAGAAATATCGCCCGATTTTAGTTCTAACTCTCCCCCTTTTTCTCTCGACAATAATGTTATTCTCGCATCCGATAGGTTATGCGTCGCACCCGACGAGGGCGTAGGGCAGGGCAAAACACCCAGCAAAAGAGACTCTGGTGGGAGCTCACCCAACGCGGGGAGTTCGACCCGTCCGGGGTCTTCCCTCGGGAGACGCACCCTCCAGATCCTCCGAGAGCTACCAGTGAGCCGATCGTCGGCTCTGGTCCTCGGCCTCCGAGGCGCACCGGCTCCTGCCGCGACCGCGATTCGCCTGGCGCCTCCGGACGCCGCTAGCTACGCGCCAACTAGGAAGCCGACTCGGCCGCTGCCGGTATCACGCCAGGCCCCGGCCTCGACGTACAGGCTCGCCCCTCCACCTGCGCCGCCTGTTGTAGGGAAGCCGCGCGTCCGAAGCATTACTGCGGTGCCGAGGAACCGGCGGTTCTTTAAGATTTTGGTCCTGAGTGGCGACGCGTCAATACCAGCCATCGCACGGACGACCACCGTTCCGTGGTGGTACAAGGATCACCCTCCTTTCCCTCTTTATTCTCTCTCCCTCTCCTAATAGATTCCTCGAAATGATGAAATTCGGCGTCATCTGAGGGCCTTACTCGCCGTCCCGGGCAATCATTGACAACATAAATATAATTAATATATATATATTAGGGTGAGTCAAAATTTTAAAAAGTTAAGAAGTCTCATGGGCCGAAGTGGAAATCGATGGAAGACCAAAAAATAAAATTTTTTTCCCTCTTGGTAAAAATCGTTTAAAGGTTATTTAGAGGTGGCTCAAAGCGGTTGAAATTTTCAATTTGGGTAATCCCATGAAGGAAGAAAACGATTGAAGTAAATTAACGTAATTTTTAAAAAAGTAATGAATTTTGATAAAATTTGTTTCTCAGGGGTTTTAGGGTTCGCTGCTTACGAATTCGCTGGCAGTTTTAAAAAATTGAAAATGGCGGATACAATGTGGAGGACGAATTTTTAAAAATTTATCGGATTCGTTTGAAACTTGTTACTCGGGGAGTTTTCGGGGTCGCTGATTGCGAATCCGATGTCAGTTTCTGAACATTCAAAATGGCGGATGCAATATGGCGACTTTTTATAGTTATTGTATATATCTGAATGAAATTTTGTTCTTAAGTTATTTACTTAACAGAAATACCTGGTAAAATCGAATGTGCGATAAGGGTGAAAAAGATTCTAATTCAGCCTTTCGTTTTAATTTCGTTACGTTTAAAGCACATTTTATGTCAATCAAAATATGAGTAATTGAGTAATTACATAGATAAAGGAAATCGAAAACAATAAACATTTAAACAACTTAGAGAAGTAATTGCCACACTAATGTAAAAAATGTCTTATTAATCTTATTATATTTTTTGATATTTTATTTTCAAATCACTTTTTTGGCATTTAGGCAAGGAATGCCTGTGAATCTGAAAATCATTGAGAAATTATATTCAAACTTTAATAATATTGTAAAATAATTTGCACAGATTAAGCTATACTGAGTTATTGAAAATCGTAAGGGCATTGAGCAAGTGCTACAGCTCGTTCTGCAGTATCATTTGTAACTTTAAGATGCTGAAGTATCTGTTTCCCATCTTTAAAATCAGGCATTGATTCCCAATCTGAGACTTCTTGGTCCATGAAAGATGTTGAAATATTAAATCGATGAAATAAATTTAATGTTTTAGGGCAAACAAAATCTTCTATTTTTAAATTCTCCCATTCTTTAAGATTCGACGGACATTCAAGCGTGACTTTTGCACATTTTACAGCAATTACCATTTTTTGTTTGCATTCATTACTTACAGTTTCGTCAAAAAATGCTAATCCTATAAGTTCGGCATTAACATACGACAAATGGTGAGAACATTTTTTAAACGCAGTTTTTGCTACCGTTTCATTAACTTCTTGATACCGACTAAGTGCCTGCAAAAACCTCAGGTCGTGGTTCGGTGCGAGTACTGCAATGGGTGCACAAAACCATGCTTTTACGTATATTTTTACGATAAATAAGCATATGTCGCATAATCCTTTCTTTTCTTCAGCAGTGAGGCGAAATTGGGATTTGAACATATATATTTTCAACGAATAGAGGGCTTTGGCCATCCATCGTGCATGGTGCACAGCACCAGGTGTACGAAATTTGCTGCCACGTGGTGGAGTACTACCCAAAAACATGATAATTAATTCTATGAAATCCCTGTAGTCTTCTCTTGGATGATTTATCTGAAAATCATTGAGAAATTATATTCAAACTCTAATAATATTGTAAAATAATTTGCACAGATTAAGCTATACTGAGTTATTGAAAATCGTAAGGGCAATAACATTAAGCATTACCCACAACTCCAGCAACGAATATATTATCAATCCCGTAGTGTAATAATTATATCTGTACTGTGTTGAAATTAGGATGAGTAGAACGCCCGATTAATTTATCCAGGCCGATTTTTCCAAATTCGGGCCTCATAAAGGCAATTGTAAACACTTTTTATGATCTCCTACAAAATATCAAAATATTTATCGGGAGTTGACCAAGAAATTTCTGAAATATACATGATTTTTCCTTATTTTAAAAAATGCTTGGTCATTTGGTCAATTAACGACAAATTTCTTTGATACTTTGTAAGAGATCACATACCGTGGTTAGAATTAACTTTATGAAGCCTGAATTTACAAAAACTGAATCACTAATTATTAATTTAGATTTTTAGCGTAGATTACTGCCTTAGACAGGCTGATGACTTTAAAATTGTCCATCTTAGTTCATTAATAATGAATTATGACTGTATTTAATGTATTACTGGAACGTAATTTATCTCTAATTGATGCGCACAAAAACTCAGGATATCGTTTTTATCATTATTCAGTGCATTTGCAATTTTCTCATTCTGTATTGCTGCTTCAAATTTTGATGTATCGAGTGTGTCCCACGCTTTTTGAAACCTTTTGAAAATTCCTACATCGGGACCATTAGTAGGAATTTTTAGGCATACTTCGAAAACAGCACGAAGAACAAGCTCAAAAATGTGATGGCGACACGGTAAACGTAATAACTGTTTTTGAAAATACTTCTCGAGAATAACACATGCACCATTTTTGGGACCTGGAAATGATGCTAAATTTTATTTTCCATGATTATTATAAAGATTTAGTCGCCTACAACATTTGATCGGGACCACATCCAAAATTTTATAAATAGAAGATATATTCTTTACTTTTAATTATATAAATAAATATTTAAGCAAGTGTACCTGGGATATCGCATGTTTGAGAAAAATATTTAATAACATTCCCAAGAATGTAGTTTTCATTACTTGAAAAGGGGATAAGAAGAAAATTTGAATCATTAACAAAAGTTGTTAAACAAATTATTTTTGCACGTTTCAAGAACAATAATGTGTAGTAGTTACTTTCTTCAAGAATATCATTAATATGTTCTATTGTTCTCTTAGAAGTATTGAAAAACGGGGAAATTGATATTTTAAAAATAAAATGAAGTGGGTAGATTAATAAAGGTGAAACCGTTATATAATACGACTCAAAAAACAATAAAAAAGTACTTGTAGAAAATAAAACAACATCATTATCATTCGTTTACCTGTGTTCGATGCAGTCGTATCAAATGACATCCCTATAACTTTATTTTCCAATTGCCACTCTTTTAATACTTCAAATACAGCTGTGGCTTGGTTCTTCCCAGTACTTGACGGTAATTTGGCAACTGCCAGTAACTGTTCGACATTAATTCCGGAAACTGTAATCGCAAGTCGATCAACATGAACAGCACTTGCATGTATGTCATCGGAAAGCAACTTTCCATCCCAGTGAACTATTAACCACTCACCACATTTAAATTCTTTTCTCAAATTAGTTGCAAAATCTGTGCGTATGAGCCGTCGTTGTCGATTTACGGTTGACTGGCTACTTTATCAAGAATCATACCAAAACTATCAGCACATGCAGACACGATGAAAACAGCATTTCTATCACTCACTTGAGCTCTATCTAATGCAGCAGCAACTTCTGGTGTTATAAGCGTTTTTAATTTTTTTATTTTGCAGGGAACAACTTCGTCTTCTACACTTACATCTATTTTCTGTATATTTTGAGAATTAACTTTTTCGTTACTTTTCCGTTTCTGGGTTGAATAATTACTAGAATCTGTGAAAGTATGTACCAAATTGTAGCATTGAATATTGAATTAATGAATATCACAAGCAGATTATTTCAGAATTACCTGTAGATTGATGATCACCAGCATCACTCATTTCAGTTATCGTTTTCTTGGAGATATCAAAAACCTCATTAAGTTCATTAGCAAATGCTATTCGTTTATTATTTTCACATTCAGTATTTCTTTTTGAATTCTTAATAAGAGTTTTCCATTTAAAAAACCACGACTCCAACTTCTTAAGTGAATGCTTTTTACTCATTTTTGGAATTCCCATTTTATCATAAATTGCGTTTATACGATCAATGACGCATGATGAACTTTCACGAACTGTACATTTCAAAACTTTATGAAAATAAAAAAATAGAGATAAAGCTTGCTTAATTGTAGGCAATGAATTCAAATCAAATTTTTTGCTGCAGTCACCGACAAGAAATATTACAGTTTCTTCACACACTACTGCCATGGTTCACGTTAGATGAATGTACTAATAGTACTATTTCCAAAAATGAATAACATTTTTTCGTCTAGAAATAACAGCAATTCTATTATGATAGTTGTCATTGTCACAATGTCACATCTCAGTCGTGTTTGTTTATAATTTGCTTAAACAATAAACATAACATTCAGAGTTATTTTATGGAGTTGTGGGTAATGCTTAATTGTCAATGAAATAAAAAGGCAATTAAGAGTCAATATTAATTGTGTGAACTAATAAAACATTTAATATATTATAAATTAAAATAAAATATCAATAAATTCACACTTTAAAAGCGCACGCAAACATAAGTCAAATCATAACGTTTCGGCTGCATATTCGAGCCATCCTCAGATGAACATATAAATATTAATTAACGCAGTAAAACATCTTTAGTTAACGCAGAAAAAACAAGAAAATTACTATGATGGATCGTTATGTTCTAAAACGTTGAGTATTTCACCGAGAGAACAATTTAGCTCATCAAGCGATTGGAAGATCGTTTGTGATGTATCCCTGTGGTGTATCACTAATAAGGACACAAAATTAACGTTATATTAATAAAACAATGTGACAAGCAATTGTCCCTCTGACAAAAAACTCACCCTCAAGTAATCCATGTCGTTAAAAGAGTCATTTATTAAAATTCGGTGACAATCAAAATCGTTATTTCGTTAACACATTACAAATATAAGTCGTTCCAAATATAAAACTTTTATAACCGTCCAACTAACTCGACGTACAAAACTATAATGTTTAAGATTTTGGTAATGCAAAGTCATATCTTGTTTATAATAGGAATATATGCTTCATGCAGATCTAATGTGTCCGTTTGTAGGTTAAGACTGTTTTGCTGTTTTTTAATGTTGAGCATCTCTGCGACAATACGTTTCCCATAACACGGTTCTTCATCTAAAATTTGTACATTATTCCAATCGAACTCATGTCCTTGTTCCAATCTGTGATCTGTTATCACCGATTTAGAGCTCGTATTCCATCTAATGTGATTACGGTGTTCTGCAATTCGTGTTTTTAATTTCCTTCCTGTTTGTCCCACATAAGACGCATCGCAGTCGTTACAATTTATCTTATATACCACATTAGTCTTAGACATATAATCAAGAGGATTAAAAATTTTTACTCACCCTAATATATATACATATATATATGTATGTGTATTGTCACGTGACATTTTGTCAGTCACCCAGAAAAACAGCATAACGCGAGATCCTGGGTCCTTCAGGGTCAACGGGCGAGCGCACAAGCGAATGTGCGACATTATTTATTATTCTTATTTCCTTTTTGCGATTATTGTACTACTTAATTTTATTCTTTTTCTTGCGATTATTGTATTATTTTTTCTTCTTTTCTTCTTATCGCTATTTAGTTAAGTTTTAGTTAATATTAAGACGATCCTGAGCTCGGATTTTGCCGGTAATTTACGATCAGAGCCGGTGGCTGCGCTGTATTCTTGTATTCGGCCGCCTCACCTATCGCTAGAAGAGAGAAGACGTCGCCTTCCACGAGGAAGAGATTGCTGTATGAGGAATTTGGCTGAAGTCGCGAGAAGCGCGGCACACGCAGGTTGTATTATTTCATATTTGTTATTAATGTCGCTATTATTTGGTGGATTATCGCACCCTCATTGCAGACGCCTCGGAGAGAGACGTCAGCTGGGAACGGACTCAAAGGCAGAACATCCGCCGAAGCATCGTGTCCCACAACGATCGATGGAAGATCGTCAAGCGACAAGGAAGCATTTTCGGACTTTTGGAAAAGCGCGCCACAGCGTAAAAGGATCCGCGACACGCAAGGACCCGCGGGATTCGTCGCGGGGTCACGCGGTCGCGGCGAGCCAATTAGAGCAAGCAGAGGCCGATAAGAGAGGGCCTGACGACCTGCGTGAATCCGCGGAAACTTCCGATCGGCACTTGTGCAGTGACGGACCTCGAGTAAGGACGCAGGATCTCGCCCGTAATTTGTCAGGACTTTCGAGAACATTCGTCGAAGATGAGCACTGCTATCGGCTCTCGTACAGACTTTGAAGGAAGCGGCTGAGGAGGAGTATCTTGGTGAGGCGAGCGTTATTCGTTTTATTGTAAAGCCACCGATCGCGTAATCTTTTGTGAGCGTCTTGAGCGGATCGCGTGTGAGAATTTACGCGGATTTGATTCGGTCGATGTCGTACCGGCAAAGAGTAACGTCATTGTTTCTGTCGATGAGCGCGTGCCATCCGCTCGAGCGTAAGAGTTTGTGAACTCAGGATTGTCGTTATTGCTCGCCCGTGTCACTGCCAAGTCATATTGTTCGTATTAATTGTTGAGATTCCGGTTTGTTTAAGATTAGAGTCGAGCCGCGTGTCACCGCTCAGCATTGGGCTGTCGGTGTGCTGGAAGTTCTTAGAGTCGAACATTTCTAAGTACCGTCGTCGACGACCTTGCCATTGTACTTTCTGTAATAAAGTAAACTTGTCGTCGACGCGCGACCGCGGTATTCTGTAAATTACGTCAGCTCCTGTATCGACGCGAACTGAATAAAGTGGGAACTCTTTGTTATTCTTAAACAAATTTCTGTCTGATTATTTCTGTCTGTCTCTACCTCGTTCTCCGACATTGTTTCCCGCATATCGCGAACCACCCCCTCTACCAATTTCGTGGGCTGAGCTAGCTGAGCCTGTCCGTCGCGAATTCCGTTGCTCTGTAATTTCTTTGTCCGAGCGTAACATCTTAATTTAGTGCGAAGAGTGGCACGCTCTCTCGTGCCTGGCGCCCAACGAAAATTAGTACGGCTCGAATATCGTAGCACCTAAAATTTAAGGAAGAACCGCACTTTTGCTAATTACATTATTGTGTCCATCTTGTGAGCTATCGCGTAAAAAGAGCAGCGGATGAAGTGACAAAGTTGTGCCGTTCCTCAAAAGTACGGTCACAGTATATAGAGACGATGCCGCCTCGGTTATTGTTATGATTAATAATTATATTACCGCGCATAATTTTCATTTTGTTTTTATGCCATCATGAGGGCTACCTCGTTCTCAGCTCTTCTAGCAGCCTCGTTAATATGTATTTCGTTTTCGTTTTTCTTATTATTCTTTCCAAATCGAGTCTTGAACACTGGATGTTGATGTGTGTATAAATTGATTTATTGTGAATGTACAAATTTTCTTACGTTTCGATCCACAGTTTGGATCCTTTTCAAAGAACTTCTATTACATTATAAGCATTGTGCTACCTGGAACACTATATGATTAGAATTAATGTATTGAGTAATGTCGGCTTGTATAAAATTGTTGTCGAATAAAATAAAGTAGGAAACAAGGTCAGTCAAATTATAAAATAGAAAATAAGAAATATAAAGTAAAATATTAAGATTACTAGAAAGAATGAATATATCTTAAGAAA
>NW_017275242.1:0-407 GCF_001594065.2 Cyphomyrmex costatus
AAATTTTCCGATGTGAGACTTGGAAAAAATTTTTGGTCAAAAATTTTTTGGTAGTACCGAATAATTCTGTTTGAAGTTCTAGGCAGTTCTCGACGAGTTCTCTCGAAAATTATGAGGGCTCAAAGCGATTGGACCAACGGTTTCTGAGATATACTCATTTAAAGGTTGTATGATCTTACAAATGTAACAAATGTCGCTATTTCTTGCAAATCGTTGGTCTAATCGCTTTTTCACCTTTTACAGTTTTCGTTAGAACTCGTGGGGAACTATAAGAAACGCTACTCAGAAGTACTCGGTACTCTCAAAAAATTTTCCGATGTGGGACTTGGAAAAAAACTTTATGTCAAAACTTTTTTGGGAATGCCGAGTAATTCTGTTCGGAGAAAGTTCTTGACGAGTTCTGTTGA
>NW_017275242.1:2587-31101 GCF_001594065.2 Cyphomyrmex costatus
AGATAATATCATTTAAAGTATTAAAGGTTTAAATTATTAGGTTACATTATTAGATAATCATTTTAATTTAGAATGGTACAAATTTTTGGGGTCAATTTTCAAAGGATGATATTCATTGGGTTTTTTATTTTGTGGTTAGATAATCGTTTTAATTTTGATAGGTTCAATTTTTGTAGTTTTCATTTACTTTTCGTGGTACATAACATAGAAAATAACATAATGTATATTCATGTTTAGAAAGATTCAAATTTTTGGGGTTAATTTCAAAGGTTTAAATTTTTTGGGTTTTTTAATTTGCGAGATTTACTTTTCGTGGTACATAACATAGAAAATAACATAATTATATTCATGTTTAGAAAGATTCAAATTTTTGGGGTTAATTTCAAAGGTTTAAATTTGTTGGGTTTTTTAATTTGCGAGATAATAATATACTTTGAATTACAGTGTGTCTGTCAATATGTTTAAATGTAAAACTTGCAGCATTAACCTCCAAAATAATAAAACTTATAATATCCATCAATACTTTCATAGAAATAAAAAACATGCTTCCTTCCAATGTTTGACTAGTGCCTGTAGATTAACATTCCAAACATATCGTGCATTCAGACAACATATTTTTCGAAACCATAATACTAATAGGAGATTGAGTAATAGCCAAATACCTCATACAGTATCTGTGACATGTGAAATATGTGCTTCATCTATAACTAACAATACAAAATATATAGTAAAACACTATAATAATCATGTAATTTCTGGAGTAGCAGTTACATGTCCTTTTTCTAAGAATTGTAAATAAACTATGTTGTTTGAAAAAAGAAATACGTTAGCTCAGCACTTAACTCGATTTCATAATGGTGTAGATTATAAATCACAAGATACTGATGATTTTACAATTAATAATGATGTCAACGAATATTTACAACAGATGTCTTGTCACCAGGAAAGTAACGAAAATGAAATTTTCAATGAAGATTTAGATTCTTTAAGTATGAAGTTGTTAGGCTCTTTATATTTATTGTTAGAAACACAGTATCACTTACCTAATCAAACTTTACAAATTTTAATTAACAATATGAATGATTTTCATAAAATAAATGTGCAATATTTGTCGAAACAATTAACTTTAAATAATTTCAATATTGATAATTTATTATTAAAAAATGACTTATTTGAAATAGCACATAACTCACAAAATGGAATCTTTAGATCAAAGTTTGCGAGAGACAAATATTATATAAATAATTTCAGCTATGTTAAACCTAAGTGTATTATTTTAAGTGATAATGCTAGTTGTAGCCCGCGAGTGCTACCACAATTAAGTCTCGCATTTCAGCCTAGCAACGAGCTGGCGGAAATGCAAGGCTGCAAATTCCATAACGCGTGCGGACAACGATCACTGATCGAACGCAAGCAATGACCGCACGCACATCGAACGATTATTAATAAAAAGCAAATCTTGCACTTCGACAGGACAGCGAACTGCCGAAATGCAAGAGGACGAAGTCCGCGTTGCACACGGCACGAATGCCGCTAGTTCGATGACTCCGCGACGCCTATATATTCGGCGGTCTAAGGACCGGCGAGAGAGTCTTGTCATACATCTAAACGTAACGATACGTTACGCGCGTCGCGAGAACCGAGTCATATTACATCCGCGATAACGAGTGTCGCCGACCGGTCTAAGTCACGAGCGAGGACTTTAACCCGAGTATTATTCTTTTAATTAAATCCAACTATTATAATCAACTAACTACTCGAATTGTAACAATCAAAGTGTAATCTTTTAATCTGGTAATTATATCAATTCAATAAAGGGTTAAATGTAATCAGTGGTAATAACTACTCGAAATTGTAAGTGTTATAATAAATAAAGGGATTATTTTAATAAAAGTGTGGTGCAGTGTGTGTTTGTTCTACGACCTTGACCACTTTCCTCGTTTTCCTCGTGGGTTCCAACCCTTTGAGCGGATCGAATCCCAAAATAATATCTTGTTGCACCGAGAGGTACAACATGCTAAATATTATTACATTCCAATAAAAGAAACTCTAGTTAATCTTTTTAAAAATTCTAATTTCTCCAATCAATATTTTAATTTCAAAGAGACCTCTTTAGATAACATATTTTCTAATATAACAGATGGAAATTCATTTAAAAGTAACATTTTTTTTAAACAAAATCCCAGTGCTTTACAACTGATGTTATATCAAGATGCATACGAAATTTGTAATCCTTTAGGTACGTCCAGGATAAAACATAAAATTGTTGGGATTTACTTTACAGTTGCAAATATTCCTGCTTGGCAACGTATTAAAATAAATCAAATTAATTTAGTTGCTTTAATGTATGAAAAAGATCTGAAAAGACTTGGAATGTCAGAGCTTTTCGATATTATTATACAAGACTTAAAAGATATCGAACAGATAAGTATAGAAATCAGTTATAAAAATGAAAAAATAATTCTTAAAGGATCATTGGTAACTTTAAGGGGATCCTAAAGCGACGGCCGAATTTGATCGAGGTCGGCATAACAGATTTGTGACCGTTCACTTACGCCGTCTGCCTGCCGCGCGCCGCCGCTGGCCCCGAGTCGCCGCGGCGCCGCACAGTGGATCGAAACAGCAAAACCCAGACATACGACTCCAATCGTTGTGCAACTTCATTTTTCTCGCTTAAAAGTAAAGACTGGAAGTTTTTAGGGTTATTAATCTTGAAATATAAATCTTCCAATAATTTCGAGTTCGAAATGGCGGAAAGCCGAATTTATAAAAACGGATGAACAAATTGAAAAAATCTTTGGACGAATTATAAAAAAAGTTGTATTCATGAAATGTGTGTGTGGTTCCTACTTATTTGCCGTTTAGAAATGGTATTATTTTTCATTAGTTGTGAAAATAAAAATTACAAATAATTAATCAGTTAAAAGGAATAAACCTATTTTCTATCAAAGCGAATTTTAATGCATAAATATTTAAAGTGAATTTATATACGTATTTAATTCTGCAAATCGCACCTTTTTTTTATCTTAAAATACAATGTTATAAACAGAACTTCGAATAGTAATATCACATATTAAATTACCAAGCAATTTATTAATTTTTGATGCTAATAAGTATATTGAGAACTGTGAAAAATTTAATTAATTACGAAAGATACAAATAATAATTAACAATATTAATAATAGGGAATAGCCGATTGACGGCCAAACTGGATCTTAGTAGCTTTTTAATAATTCTGTGTGAATTATATATATACATATAATATTATATTATATAAATACAAGCACATGTACCATATTTGTAACTATTTGAATTGGTTCTAACACTGATCATAATATCGGCTTTCCGCCATTTTGAACTCAAAATTGTTGAAAGATTTATATTTCAAGATTAATAACCCTAAAAACTTACAGTCTCTTTTCTTTTTAAGCGAGAAAAATGAGGTTTTACAATGATTGGAGTCCTATGTTCATCATATTTTGAATTACGCGAAGTCATATTATAAAATTTACGCACATATAAATGTATTTTCCTCGAAAGGTGCAAGAAAGAGCAAAATATCAATGAACAGATAGTTTCCTAACAAGTTCCCCTGCATTTAAAAAAAAAAAGTTTCTTGGAACTCTTTGGAACTTTTTTTGTATACCTCACTTTTGAATGGATTTTGTACTTCAAAAAGCGTTTATACGAAGCATTAAGTTTTTTAATTTTAATGGGACAAATTTTTGAATATTAATAATAGTTTTTAATAGCTTTTATTACAAACAAATGCAAAAAAGAAACATTGTAAACAATATAAGCATTTATATATAGCATTGCTCTGATTGTTATCGATGATAACAATATACGTTAATTCTCCACAATTTCTAACAATAAGTCTACACATTGTTAATGTCCATATAAACAGTAAACATTCATAGTTCGCTTTATACTTGAAATTAAGTTGAAACAAGTTTTAAACAATAATTAGAACCAGCTTTGAAGCCTTTTAAGCGAAAAAATAATTTTACCCTATGTTTGGGTTTTGCTATGTTTCGACCCACTGTGCGCCGCCGCTGACCGCGTGTTGTTTATATTATATGCAATCATATGGTAGCTCCTACTCATTCCGTATTCAGTACGTGTTTTTATTGATAAAAACGCGTTTTTATCTCATTCTATAGTATGCGTGAAGTATACTATAGCATGTTAGAGCACTAACATCATTGTAAGCGCGTATTGAATACGGGCCTCCGAGTGACTTGGAGTATGCAACGCGAGCAAATCTCAAGCAGAGAAAATCTCTGCTTCGACTATTATGATCGTGTTGTCACACTGTATATACTGTCAGTAATAAAAATGTGTAATATAATGAGACATACACATTTTTTGAATAAATACTGACAGATATATTGGTGCACATGAATGTAGACCATTTCCTTTCATCCAATGCCATTTTAGGTTAAGATATCTGTCAAAACATTATAGGTCTGTTTTCTGTGACTGAACTATATTTTGGAACTTGTGAGATAGTATATATATAGTTTCATATTTATTGAAAGCAAAATAGTTTCAGTGCAATCTAGTGCAAGAACAGAAAACAGACTAAATGTGTTATAAAACGGACAATATATATATATGAATGTATTGCACATACATATGTAGCTGCTTTATCTGTTTTTGCTATTTCTAATAAGTTATAAGAAATATTCAGATAATGCTGATATGTGTGTATTTATATTCAATATTCTGCTTATGTATATTATAATATATACATTTGCACAATATAAATATTATCATCTATTTTTTACAATATCTTTACAAGTATATCCTGATCTAAGAGGTACCATCGTTACACTTATTTAATTCTAATGACATGTATCATTTGTATGTATATATAAACTTACCTTTTTAAAACAAAAAGGTAGAAAAAAGCGCTAACAGTGGGTGCTGCTGGTCAAAGAACCATTTGGGCCAGTTTCATCAACGTCAATTACTAATCGACTGTGAAACTGACCAATCACATTTGCTGTTTAGTAGAACCATCTTTAAAAACCTACATGATATTATCCTTATTTACTTAATTCCACGAAGTAAGAGAGAAGGAGACCGAACTTAATAGAACGCAAGCTGAAAAAGTGGTCCTGATTCGTGACCCCTAATTGAGAGGGAGTCCGCTGAAAGGAATAAATTCTTATGGTTGGGCGCCATTTGCAATTAACCTTACCCGAACAGTCCGGCCTGGCTTGCATTCACGAAGTAAGAGCATGCTTGTATTATACGGAGAGGTTAAGACTAAAAGTTCCAAAAAATTAAAAAAGGTAAAGATTTATAAGAATTAATAGTGAATTCGATCACTTGCACTACGCTAGATTAGTACGTACTAAAAGCTACTGTGCACGAAATTAGCAGAGTTAAAGCATATAAATAAATTAAACGATTAAATATTCAATAATATAATAATATAATATTCATTTTAATATTAAATATTTAATATTTCACCTTTTTTAATTTTTTGGAACTCTTAACCTCTCCCACGATCTCTTACTTTGTGACCTCTCCGTCTAATGCAAGCAATGGATCAGGCCGAACTGTTCGGGTAAGGTTAGTTGCAAATGGCGCCCAACCATAAGAATTCATTCCTTTCAGTGGACTCCCTCTCAATTAGGGGTCACGGACTAGGACCATTTACGTTTCACAGAGTTCGATCTCCTTCTCTCTTACTTCGTGCTTAATTCTAATGACATTTATCATTTGTATAAAAGATTTGATATCGATAGTCGGCGCCAAGTTAAATTCTAATCTTTAAAAACCTACGTGGTATTATCCTTATTATTTACTTAAATCAATGACATGTATCATTTGTATAACAGATTTGATACTAATAGTCGGCGCCAAGTTACTCTACCTTATTATTTACTTTATTTTAATGACATTTATCATTTGTATACAAGATTTGATATCAACAGTCGGCGCCAAGTTAAATTCTACCAAATTAAAAAGTAAAACACAAGTGGTATCTTTAACATTTAAGAACCCATATAGTACTATTATTTAAATTCTACTAAATCAAAAAGTAAAACCCATTTGGTACAATCTTTATCTTCATACAATGAAACCTAAGTATATGCCTTTGTATTCTTATTAAAAGATCTTCCTATTCGAAACCAAGTGACTTAATTCTTCTTTAAAAAAATTATATCACAATTAATTTAAAAACAAAATGAAGAAAATTTATTTAAATAGAAAAATTTTTTATGTAAAATCACTTCGCGCTGCTAGAGCGAATAAGAAAAACAATGAAAACTTTTAAAATCTATAATAATTAATACAAATATACAGCTTACTTTTCTTTTTTTATGTATTTCACTCGCATATACTGTACGCGAATATACATACAGTCTGCATACTTTAACTCTCGTAGTTTCTAATCTTTTTTATACAAAATGTTACATCCATAAATAATTTTATTATGACGTGAGTATATATTGGGATTGAGATACAATTCACTCGCACATACATATACACGAATATATACACACTAAATACTTTAATTCTCGTGAAAATGTTTCTTATCTTTATTATTGTATTTTATTACATCGAGATCGCGAACTAGCAGCGCGAAGTATTTTTACATAAAAATTTTTTCTATTTAAATAAATTATTTTCATTACTTGTTTTTTAAATTAATTGTGATATAATTTTTTTAAAGAAGAATTAAGTCACTTGGTTTCGAATAGGAAGATCTTTTAATAAGAATACAAAGGCATATAATTAGGTTTCATTGTATGAAGATAAAGATTGTACCAAATGGGTTTTACTTTTTAATTTAGTAGAATTTAAATAATAGTACTATATGGGTTCTTAAAGATTAAAGGTACCACTTGTGTTTTACTTTTTAATTTGGTAGAATTTAACTTGGCGCCGACTGTTGATATCAAATCTTGTATACAAATGATAAATGTCATTAAAATTAAGTAAGTAATAAGGTAGAGTAACTTGGCGCCGACTATTAATATCAAACCTGTTATACAAATGATACATGTCATTGATTTAAGTAAATAATAAGGATAATACCACGTTTTTTTTTAAAGATTAGAATTTAACTTGGCGCCTACTATTGATATCAAATCTTTTATACAAATGATACATGTCATTAGAGTTAAGTAAATAAGGATAATATCACGTAGGTTTTTAAAGATGGTTCTACTAAACAGCAAATGTGATTGGTCAGTTTCACAGTCGATTAAATAATTGACGTTGGTGAAACTGGCCCAAATGGTTTTGTGATCAGCAGCATTCACTCTTAGCGCTTTTTTCTACCTTTTTTTTAAAAAGGTAAGTTTATATATACATACAAATGATACATGTCATTAGAATTAAATAAGTGTAAGAATGGTACCTCTTAGATCTTTAGAGATATAATTTTTAAAGACTTGTTAATTAAACGATATATTTTATGAGAAAAATCCATATTATATGACAAGATAGTGAAATAAAAGAAGGGAGGATGTGCAATGTTAGAATTTAACTTGGCGTACAAATGATACGTGTCATTAGATTTAAGAAAATAATAAGATAAAAAAAACAATAGTTCCCTTCTCTTCTTCTTCAGTAATACCCAACAGTTCCGAACTTTCTGATTTGACTAAATCTAACTGGAACATGTACTTGAATACCTCATTATATATGCCAAGGTTTTTTATCATAGAAACACAAGGCACTATAAATTGATTTACAGCTATTTTATTTTCCCTGACAAGTGTGCTAAATCACTGACTTTTCCTGACGCAATTTTTTAGTTTCCTGACATTACCATTACTTCCCTGATTTCCCTGACTTGTGGCAACCTTGTAACACCTCTAAATTTTACCTCAATTCTTATAATCCTATTCTATTCTTAGGATGCGATTACATGGAGCGCGGTACGCGGTTCTCTAGCAACCTAGTTAGTTAGCCGCGTACCGCTTGTTTCTTTTCCCTGATATTACATGGAGCGCGGTTTGCGGCACGGGCTAGTGACAAATCCGTTAGTATGAATTTTTTTAAATATATTAACTTATTTTTATGTACACTTTATCGATACTCTTATGTTTTTAACAGATTTACTTAACAATTGCGTTTAAATCAATTAATTCCATTAAAAAGTGCATAGCAACTTACAGTGATGTGAGTTTGTCACTAGTCCGTACTGCAAACCGCGCTCTATGTAATATCATGAAAAAGAAATAGTTGGTACGCGGTACGCGGTTACCTAACTAGGCAGCTAGTGAACCGCATACCGCGTACCGCGCTCCATGTAATCGCACCCTTATAATCTTATTCTATATTTAAAATATTTTTGTATTCTTACAATCTTATTGTAACCAGTCTTTAATATATTGATAGGTGTAATAAATCCTTTGTCATGACATTCTCTTCTCATCTGAAAAACGAAAAGTAATATTACGTAATAATTAGAGGCTCAGAAGAATAAATCATAAATAATCAAAAATGTCAATATGAGCCGACACTAGATGATAATGTGTATGATAATATTTCTTTATTGCAATTAAATATACGTTTCGATCTCTGCTTGAGATCCTCTTCAGTACATTGAAAAGTTTAATGATGTAGTGAAACATGAAGAATTACATACGCAATTAAGTACTAATGTCCAAAAGTTTAAACTCGTTCACTAAAATATATATATTTTTGTCATGTGTAAATATTATCTTTAAGTTTTCACATGTGAATGTGAAAAGATATAGATAATGGGTTCATTTAGTACTACAACCACTCATTAAGTGCTCAGTGAACCCTTGCATCTGATTGGTATATTCTGTTAGATCTAAGAATATAAACCAAACAGATCCAAGAGCTCACAGACCGCTCAGTGAACAGTCATAGTACTGAATGCATCTAATACTTATCTGTAAATAGAATAACATGCATACGTCAAAATTTATAGATGATACTTATAGATTTATTTGTACAACGGCATGTATTCCGCCGACTTTGACGGAACCGATACGTATTCCGTCGACCTGTGCGGAACCGGTATGTATTCCGCTGGTCCGTGCGGAACCGGTACGTATTTTATCGGTGCATATCCTACCGGCGCTTGTGCAACTAGCGTGGAAGGTGCATATGTTGGCGCGAACGGCAAGTATCCAGCCGTGGCAAGCGCTGGAGGAATATTTGTATCCGTAAAGAGCGGTGCAGCAGGCGGTGCGGCCCGAGTGGACCCTCTCCGTGCAGCTCCTCCTCTCCGTGCAGCTCCTCCTCTCCATATCCGATTATCTTTAGCTCTTTGTTTTTGGATTAAACGATAAACTTCCTGTTTTATTTTCTGTAAATAAAAGTTTATGTTAATAAAAATTTTGGCAAGAATATCTTGGAGACTCAAAGTAAATGAAAAGAGAGGCGATCAAAGATATAAGTTAAGAAGAAATGTTAATTCAGTACAAATAATAAGATTAAAGTATCTAAAGTCTATTCTACAATGTGCTCGTTGTTTCCTGTCTTTTTGCTTTTTATCTCTTACTGTTCTCCCTTTTCGTAATCGTTTTATCGACAATTGTTTTTTTTTCTATGTTTCTTGTTTCTTTCAAAGTTCGTTTATTTATATCTTAGGCAACAGAAAACGAAAAATCGAATAAGAGGCAAAAAAAACAAGATGTAAAAGATAGCAAAAAGCAAGAAGTAAAAAATAACAAGCAGACTGTAGGCTTAAAACATATGAGAAACATATGTAGAAACCTGTTTTTCATAAAACAAATATTTCGTTTCTTTACATTACGCTGAGGCGTAATCTAGCTAGCTAGATTGCGTTCAAAAAATTGGATTCTATCAACTACTAGTATCTTTCACCTTTGTTGTCGAATGAATATTAAACAAGGATAGAAAATACTCAGGGATCATAGAGTTGAATTTTGGAACGCAACCTTGCTAGCTTGAGCGCTATAAAAAAATGAAACAGTAATTACTTGATTATAATAAAAAATATTCTAAAAAACGTGGTTCAGTAATAAACAAAAAGTTAAACTGAGCGTACACCACACGCTAGTTAGTTTTAGCGAAACTATTCTATAATAAATAATTAATTCTTCTATAATAATAATTTTCTTCTATAATAATAATATAATAATCTTCTAATAATCATTTCTATAATAAATAATAAATATTCTATAATGAATAATTTATTCCTTTCTTTATCTAAATATACACATTAGGGTGGCACTTAGGACCAAAATTCTTCTTGACGCCCCCCAAATCGACTCCAAAAAATTCAAAAAAAATCACTGAATTTTTGCAGATTTTTATCTTCACTCCTAATGGCCCCCCCAGAGCCCCGTAAATTAACATTGTTTTTACATAAGAAAAAAATTTTTTTCAGTATTTCTACTGGCATTTTTAACGCAGTCGGTCTAAAAATCTACCAAGTGAGATATCTTTTCTTGGATGATTTCCGAGTGCAATGAGCCTAGTCCGAGCAAAAACGATCCATTTCCGGCCGAGTTATTCCACTTTGAACTTTAATAATTTTTCACCCAAAAAATGAGAAGAACCTAAAATCTCTCAATAAAATTACAATAGCTCTCTTAGAATGCATTTTAAAATTATGAACCATTGAATTTCGAATTCCTTATAGTTTTCCGATTAAAATGACCACCTTATAAGTTAAAAACGACAATTTTTAGCTGAGTAGTAGCATTTTTTATGAAGAAATTTTTTTTAGCTAAAATCTGGTAAAGGAAATAAATTTTTAGTTTATTCACTACAACTCGAAAAAAAAAATCCGACGATATTACACCATAGACGAACGTTTTACCCACCTTTTTCCGGTTTGAATTGCCTACTTATTGACCTAGGAAAAAAAAATTCTGACATAGAAGAGGTCGTTCGATTTTTTTTTTCTCTTAAACGCATGAAATCTAGAAACAGTCATTTTAATTTATTTTTATCGTTTAAGGCTCGCATATTTCTTTAACTGTAATAATTTTATTTTCTGTACCAGTTTTAGACTTTCTCATGATATTCCGTAAAACGCGAGTTGTATAAATCCATTTCATAGCGTGTTCCAAAAGCTCATTTGCTTCCCCCATAAGAATAACGTGCATTTTCATAAAAATTGCAAAAGAATTAATTTTTTATCACACATTATTTTTATTGTATGAAAAATTTTTTACTCGTAAGAATTTCTGTAGTAAATGTTATTTAGTTAATAACTATAATAAAGTAGCATATAAATGAGAAACTAACATTTTTCCTAGAAAGTACATTTACTACAGAAATTCTTACGAGTAAAAAATTTTTCATACAATAAAAATAATGTGTGATAAAAAATTAATTCTTTTGCAATTTTTATG
This sequence comes from Cyphomyrmex costatus, assembly GCF_001594065.2. Taxonomy (NCBI): domain Eukaryota; kingdom Metazoa; phylum Arthropoda; class Insecta; order Hymenoptera; family Formicidae; genus Cyphomyrmex; species Cyphomyrmex costatus. Next base: position 13,918 of record NW_017275242.1, read on the forward strand.
AAAATGCACGTTATTCTTATGGGGGAAGCAAATGAGCTTTTGGAACACGCTATGAAATGGATTTATACAACTCGCGTTTTACGGAATATCATGAGAAAGTCTAAAACTGGTACAGAAAATAAAATTATTACAGTTAAAGAAATATGCGAGCCTTAAACGATAAAAATAAATTAAAATGACTGTTTCTAGATTTCATGCGTTTAAGAGAAAAAAAAAATCGAACGACCTCTTCTATGTCAGAATTTTTTTTTCCTAGGTCAATAAGTAGGCAATTCAAACCGGAAAAAGGTGGGTAAAACGTTCGTCTATGGTGTAATATCGTCGGATTTTTTTTTTCGAGTTGTAGTGAATAAACTAAAAATTTATTTCCTTTACCAGATTTTAGCTAAAAAAAATTTCTTCATAAAAAATGCTACTACTCAGCTAAAAATTGTCGTTTTTAACTTATAAGGTGGTCATTTTAATCGGAAAACTATAAGGAATTCGAAATTCAATGGTTCATAATTTTAGAATGCATTCTAACAGAGCTATTGTAATTTTATTGAGAGATTTTAGGTTCTTCTCATTTTTTGGGTAAAAAATTATTAAAGTTCAAAGTGGAATAACTCGGCCGGAAATGGATCGTTTTTGCTCGGACTAGGCTCATTGCACTTGGAAATCATCCAAGAAAAGATATCTCACTTGGTAGATTTTTAGACCGACTGCGTTAAAAATGCCAGTAGAATTACTGAAAAAAATTTTTTTCTTATGTAAAAACAATGTTAATTTACGGGGCTCTGGGGGGGCCATTAGGAGTGAAGATAAAAATCTGCAAAAATTCAGTGATTTTTTTTGAATTTTTTGGGGTCGATTTGGGGGGCGTCAAGAAAAATTTTGGTCCTAAGTGCCACCCTAATACACATAAACGTATTACCATCTTCAGTATGAATTTTAATATATTAATATAAAATCACAAATTCAAAATTCAAAGTATCATAATTAAAATGTGAAATATCGAAAACATTAAGAATTTTATTTTGTTTTTAAATTTATATGCGCCTAACAAAATTCTTAATGTTTTAGATATTTCACATTTTAATTATGATACTTCAAATTTTGAATTTGTGATTTTATATTAATATATTAAAATTCATACTGAAGATGATCATACGTTTATGTGTATATTTATATAAAGAAAGGAATAAATTAGTCATTATAGAATATTTATTATTTATTATAAAAATTATATTAGAAGATTACACAGGCCCACAAGAAAAAAAAAGTGGTGTGTTCTTTTGACCAACCCTACATATCCTTATATATTTTTCGATGCTGAATCCGAATTTGAAGTCAAAATATGGGGTTCGTGGACTGTTTGAAGAGAAAAACGCAAAAAACCACGATTTTTGGGGTTTTTTAAAAGTTTTCTCGAGATTAAAAAAAAACAAAGGGTGATACGGCAAATTTGACTCCATATTTGGATTCTACGGATCAAAATACATGGAAAACCATATGGTAAATATTTTTTTTTGAAAAATTTCAACCCCTGGTACAGCCTTGAAAAGTCTCAAAACTCTCTGAAAAGCTGTAATTCGGCACAAACGTAGTAAAATAAGATCGTAACTTTATTTATACAAATTATAAGTGCTAAAAACACTATTCCGGAGGTTTTTGAGATCGCTGAAGATGAAGTCAAGGCCAAATTTACAACTTGGTTCCCCTATAAAACTTATCGTTTTTTTTAATTGCTCAGAAATGACCAATTCTGAGACTATATAAAATAAGATATGATCTATTTAACTTCAGCTTTGAATTATATCTCAAGTTTACAACCCCCAAGCACACAACCCATAGCTCATAACCCCAAAGCCTACAAATCCCAAACCCACAACCTTAGACGTTTGGAATTGGTGAGTTTTAAACGATGTTGAAATGTGGCTTAGAGTTTTATGGGTTTGGTATTTTTAAGTGGATTTAGAATTTATAGAGTTATAGTTTGTCTGCTTGAGAGGGTTATAAAGAGTTTTTTTTTCAATCTTAGATATTAGGGATTTCTAAGTTTGGGATTGGATGTGTTTTTGTCTGTTTCATTTTCTCTCTCATTAATCTCATTAGTTGAACTTTCATCTACGTGAAGTGCATTTTATTCTGTTGTAAAGCTGTCTCGAGACCTGTCATCTTGCACTTCTTCTAAAAATATCTTTTTTGGAAGTTCGATGCTTTTAGCAGGAAGATAAACATTTTTCTCTTACTATGTATATATACCTTTTTTTGTGAAACATAAATACCGTTTTTACTTTCTGGTTGTTTCTATGTAGTTAGTGAAAATGTAGTTAGTTGAAAACTTCAGTTAATATAAAATAAGGAACTAAATTTGCATTTTTTAATGCAATTTCAATATTAAGCATGCTTGGCGTAAAATGCTATTTTTTGTGATTTTTCTTTTGTGAGTATTCAATCCCATAATAAGCCCTTTATAAATAGTGTGTTGGAAATGAGGAGTTTACACTGTATACTAAATTTTTTTATATTTGATTCAAACTTTCCTCTGTGTGGAATAAGTTGTAAATCGTTCCGATTTTGGTTAAACTTTAACATCGGTGTAATTTAAAGCTTAAGTCTAAGTAATATTAAACTGATTGTTTCCGTGTCTCTTATTTGAGACATGTTCTGACGCTTCGAGCAGATATCAGTACTTGACTAGTATCTGTAAAAACAAGTGTCTTGTTTCAAGACATTTTTCGTGTCTTAGATGCCAAAAGTGTTTTGAAGGAAGACACTTGTTTTTGCAGTGTACTGTAAGAAACCTGCTACTGCGGAGTGTGTTGGCCACGATGACAACTGCCCTGAAAATGGGATGTGTAGAATGATTCGCTCGGACAACCCTTCGCAGTAACGAAACCAGCGATGGTGCGCTGTCTTGCAGGGGAGCGCTAGGATGTGAGAATGATGCCGTAGTGTGTCCGACGACGAATTGATCTTATCCTCGTCAAAGTCGGAAAGCTCTCATACTTAGGCCTGGGGAGGTATGAGAGTTATCACCCCTAGGACGGCGGACTCACCTGCGATCGGGACAAGATTCCTAGCGTGTGGGGTTTTTATATAAAGCTATGGAAAATGACAATTTCACTCCCTTCATTAACACTGCTGGTACATCTAATAATATATATCACCATGAGTGTACCGGAGATCCTAATAGCTTCTGCTATTTATGTGCAGAATATGTAGGTCTTAATAAAAGAAAACTTACAGAGAAAACTAACTTATTATATAAAAAATGTTTTAATATTGAAATTTCCCAACAAGATAAAAGTTCCTCATTTTATGTGTAACAACTGCTACACAATGATGAATCGTTTCATCAAGGGCAAAACTAAACTAAAGTTTGCAACGCCAGCTAAATGGAAAGAACCACAAAATAAAAACGATTGCTATTTTTGTTTAACCAAAGTACAAGGTATACTTACACTAAGAAAAGAAAAAATTGTTTACCCTATTGCAACAAGCATCGAACCACCAAAAAAGAATATTTTAGAAGGACAGCAAGATGACGAGTCTCGAGACAGCTTTATAACAGAATTAAATGCTCTCCGTGTATATGAAAGTTCAACTAATGAGATTAATGACAGAGAACATGAAACAGACAAAAACACATCCAATGAACAGAATTCCTCCGAAACCGATGATGAGGAACATTCTTTGAACAGTGATGAAGAGTATGTTTCAATCGGTGAAACACGAACAGTTGAAAAATACGATCAAAAACATCTTAACGATTTGTTTAGAAAGGCTGGTTTGTCAAAAGAACAATCAGAATTTATGGCCTCAGAATTCAAGGGAAGAGGCATGTTAACACGAGGTACAAAGGTAAGTGTGTATCGTAACAGAGAGGAAAACTTTCGTAAGTACTTTAAGGAAGATTCAAATCTCGTATACTGCACAAATGTAAAAGGACTTATTAATGAATTCAAACCAAATCTATATAAACCTGAACACTAGCGGCTGTTTATTGATTCATCAATGCGGAGCCTGAAAGCAGTACTACTTCATATTACAAATAAGTACGCTCCTATACCGTTAGCACATTCAACCGTGCTCAACGAACAATATTCAAATCTGGAATTGGTGTTAGTAAGAATAAAATATGAGAAACACAAATGGCAAATATGTGGTGACTTTAAAATTCTATCTATGATACTTGGGCAACAATCTGGTTTTACAAAGTACCCATGTTATTTGTGTATGTTTGATAGCAGAGATAGAAAAAGGCACTACAAAAAGAAAATTTGGCCATCAAGAGAATCTTTCGAACCTGGAAAACAGAATATTGCTAAAGTACCACTAGTTGAACCGTCCAAAATTTTGACGCCACCTCTGCATATAAAACTTGGTTTGATGAAACAATTTGTTAAGGCTTTAAACAAAGAAGGACAATGCTTTGAATATATAGGTCAAGTGTTTCATCATAAATCAGACGCCAAACTGAGCGAAGGTATTTTTGATGGTCCTGAGATTCGTACTTTATTTAGAGATGAGAACTTTGTCACAACTATGAATGATGTCGAAAAAGCAGCATGGTTGAGTTTTAAAGATGTATCGCTAAAATTTTTGGGTAATACAAAAGAGGCAAATTACAAAAATATTGTTGCTAGTATGGTACGTAACTTCGAAAAATTGGGCTGTCTAATGAACTTAAAACTTCATTTTCTGGATTCACATGTTGACCAATTTCCAGAAAATAACGGAGACTTTAGTGAAGAGCAAGGAGAAAGGTTTCATCAAGATCTTAAAGAATTTGAACGTAGATTTCAAGGACGGTGGGGCATTAACATGTTGGCAGATTACTGCTGGATGATGAAACGAGAAACAATTTCAAAGAGAGGACAAAAACGTAGACGAAATCCTCTGCACCGGTCGTTTGAAGAAAAGCGTGTACGAAAACGAAAACCTATTTAAAAAAAAAAAACATCATTGATCGTAATTTGTATGTATTTATTTATCTATTTTTTTCTTGTTTTAGACCAAACATTCAAAAGTCACAGTAGAACAACGGGATCTCAAACAACTTCCTCAATTTACCAATTTTCAAATTAACATGATAAGTAAGAGTCATATACAACTCTATATCAACCTTATATTGAACACCAAACCGACCTCGAACTTGAGTCTAGATATCGAGTTTATTTATAAGGAATGTCGGTAAGTTTGAAACTTACAAGTTCTAAACGCTTGAACCTTAAGTATTGAACGTAAAATGCTTAAATCCCAAACTTAAAAATTCCTAATATCTAAGATTGAAAAAAAAACTCTTTATAACCCTCTCAAGCAGACAAACTATAACTCTATAAATTCTAAATCCACTTAAAAATACCAAACCCATAAAACTCTAAGCCACATTTCAACATCGTTTAAAACTCACCAATTCCAAACGTCTAAGGTTGTGGGTTTGGGATTTGTAGGCTTTGGGGTTATGAGCTATGGGTTGTGTGCTTGGGGGTTGTAAACTTGAGATATAATTCAAAGCTGAAGTTAAATAGATCATATCTTATTTTATATAGTCTCAGAATTGGTCATTTCTGAGCAATTAAAAAAAACGATAAGTTTTATAGGGGAACCAAGTTGTAAATTTGGCCTTGACTTCATCTTCAGCGATCTCAAAAACCTCCGGAATAGTGTTTTTAGCACTTATAATTTGTATAAATAAAGTTACGATCTTATTTTACTACGTTTGTGCCGAATTACAGCTTTTCAGAGAGTTTTGAGACTTTTCAAGGCTGTACCAGGGGTTGAAATTTTTCAAAAAAAAATATTTACCATATGGTTTTCCATGTATTTTGATCCGTAGAATCCAAATATGGAGTCAAATTTGCCGTACCATCCTTTGTTTTTTTTTAATCTCGAGAAAACTTTAAAAAAACCCCAAAAATCGTGGTTTTTTGCGTTTTTCTCTTCAAACAGTCCACGAACCCCATATTTTGACTTCAAATTCGGATTCAGCATCGAAAAATACATAAGGATATGTAGGGTTGGTCAAAAGAACACACCACTTTTTTTTTTTGTGGGCCTGTGTTATTATTATATAGATATTATTATAGAAAAATTATTTATTATAGAATAGTTTTGCTAAAATTAACTAGTTTGTGGTATGCTTATTATTTTTGGTTTATTTATTACTTGTATTATACTAATATTGAACAACTTACTTTGCTTATCTCAACTAGTGGATCCACTATTCCCATTGTGTGGAACGCGAGACCATCTTGGGTCTCTTCCTTTCCAACCCTGCCATTGTCAGCGTCGTCGTAGTTGACACTGATGTTTTGGAAATGACCGATTTTTCTACAGTTGGTGCTACCAGTAACACTGGTGCTTCCACGGATGCTGGTGCTTCCATGACTTTTGTTGTCATTGTTTCCGTAGGCGTCCTTGGCGTTGACATTGTACACTTACAGATGCTGCTCTCGCTTCTTGCTGAAAAAAAAAAAACATTGAAATGCTTGTCGATGAAGATAATTCTACGACACACACACGCGCGCGCGCGCGTGTGTGTCGTACTTTCGTCTGTAGAAAGAGAACGAAAAGGTTCTCTTCAGTACAACGATGATGCGAACAATAATCGCACTGAAAATAACCTTATTAGAAGTGAAAATGATTATTGCAGGCAAAGACATAGAGAATGGACTGCGCGATCCTATATGTAAGTAGTATCAAAATGTGTCGACGAAAATGAGAGAGAGGGTCCGTGGAAGACGGCCATCTCCATCTTTTTCCATTCGATGGTGTAATGGAAGAGAGAATGAGAGATGACCTTCTCTTTCTTTTTCGTCGACACATTTTGATACTACTTACATATAGGATCGCGCAGTCCATTCTCTATGTCTTTGCCTGCAATAATCATTTTCACTTCTAATAAGGATATTTTCAGTGCGATTATTGTTCGCATCATCGTTGCACTGAAGAGAACCTTTTCGTTCTCTTTCTACATGGTCACAAATAACCATTTTGACACACGGATCGCGCAGTCCATTCTCTATGTCTTTACAGGCACGTAAAATCATGCATAATATTAACATACAACTATGAGGAATATGTACTTATGTCTTCGATTTCTCAGCTTGTATGTTGATTGTGAGTGGATCTCGCCCACCATCACTAACTCGCCACTGGCCGCCACTACCGAAATGCCGCTTCTCTTGTTCTTGGCTCCAAACAATGAAATAGGACGATACGGCCAGATCACGTCAGTAAACCGTTCAAAAATATAAAAACGAACGGGTGCCCGCAACGATGCAATGCCCGCGAAAATGGCGTTGTTCGGCCGGTCTCCGGACGCCTGCGTCCACGGCGTCGTCACGCTGCAATAACGTGCCGAAAGGTGCAAAATACTGAATAATCGAGACGAGTTCATCCGCGGACTCGCATCTGTGTGATGCAATGCAGTTTAACGGCACCACTTTTAAAAGATTATACGTATGCACGGAGTATTAGGCCACGACGTGTCCACCTCGGTCAAGCGAACTTTCGAGAATGGACGCCAACGTAGAATACGGAAGATGACAATCGCGTTGATTGTCACGTGATTGTCGTATGCTATCGTATAGCAATCTATCATTATGCCAGCGCGATGTTCGTCGCGCGCGATGCGCGATATCCAATGAGGATACAGCTTTAGGCCGGAATCAGACTACGCATTGAAAAATGGGGTTGAAGATTGAAAATTGAAATTAGACCAATAAGGATAAAGAAATTTTAACTCTTATTATTTTGATTAGCCAAAATTTAATGTTTTAATCTTTAATCTCAATCTTCTGCGTAGTCTGATTCCGGCCTTACCGATGTTCTCATTCTAAAGTTATACGGTCATTGGATATGCGTGTTGTGCACGACAAACATTACGCTGTTTACAAAGCTTTATATGTGTTTATAATTAATATCATCCTCAAATATGTAGCCAAAAATAAACATACAATAATGACATTTTGTATATCTAAATTTAAAAAAAATTTGTGCACTTGTTCTATTCATTTTGTACTGTAACTTTTTCAAAACTTTTGTCAATATCTCAATAATATCTAACAAAATTTTATTGTCAATATGATCAAATATTTAAAAGAAAAAAATGTAAGAACAAATCCAAACGCTGTTTTATTTGTTTTAAATATCATATAATGACATAAGAAATTATGCATATAGATTAAATTTTTGCAAATATTAATATTAGAAACCAACAGAATTATATAATATTTAAATTTTTCAATTCTTGAATCGAAATAAATAATATTTAAATTTTTCAATTCTTGAATCGAAATAATGTATTCTGTAAAAAAAATGTCAAAATTAAAAAACCCAACAAATTTAAACCTTTGAAAACTAACCGCAAAAATTTGATCCTTCCTAAATTAAAACGATTATCTAATATAATATATGATGACCACGAGTAGTATTGGCATACTGCAAAGTCGACGGACTCTCCTGTGCGCTGATATTACCTACTGCGCGGATCTTCAACTATTATGTGTGATGTGCGCGTAAATAACAGCGCGAGTCACGTGGAGTTCAATCTATCCTTGCTGTTACCCGTGTTTACATTGTTGCCGCGTAACAGTGTCATCAATTTTGTTAGTGAAGTGTAGTAGACTTGTGTATACTACAGAAGTGTGTAGTGTATATTTTTCCGAAATAGGAAAGAAGTTTGATAAGAAAAGCTTACCTCTCTCTGTCAAGAGAAAGTCTAAAATGAGAGTATGGTTTAGAAGGTTAGTTCACATTTGAGTTCATTATTGTTAACATTTGAGGAAGAATTTTCATAAAAGTGATATGTTACATGCTTGTTACCACACCATCGATGATCGACATCTAGAATGGACCGCTGATGGTAGTGGTGAGGGTAGAAAGACGAGTAGAGTGAGAGGCAGAAATAATATCGTTCTTTCTCTGTTTACTGAAGCCTGATTGATTGTTGGATTAACAACAACCAATAGTAATCAGTAATTATCAGTAAACAGAGAAAGAACGATATTATTTCTGCCTCTCGCTCTACTCGGTTTTCTATCCCCACGACTATCATTAGCGGTCCATTCTAGATGTCGATGTACCACATATTTGAAAAACTTTCGTTATAATTTTATTACAGTTTTCCACATATTGCATTTGTTATAATTTAGATAAGTTAACAGCAAGGTATAAATATTCCACATAATGATATTGTATTCATTTTATACATACATTGTGTGTTTTATTTTTAATAATTATACTGAATGAGTTACAGAGATGTAAAAAAACATGTAAAAAATCGATATCTCTCTCTCTCTTTTTTTCTTTCAAATTAGAAATGTAAATGTTTTGTATAAAGGAATAGGGTGGTAGCAAGTATGTGACATACATTTCTATTTCTTATTCTTACACACACACGCACGCACGCACGCACGCACGCACGCACGCACGCACGTACAGGCACGCACGCACGCAAGCACGCACGCACGCACGCACGCACGCACGCGCACGCACACACACACACACACACGCACGCACACACGCACACGCACACGTAAATTACGATTACAGTACGATAAAAATTACAATGAAAAAAACGAAGGATAATCCGTTTTTAAATAGTGAAAATGAAAGAAAACAATTTTTCAGTAATGTTTCATGATATATGTTTCATTACAAAACAAAGAATCACACTTGTAAGCTTCGAATTTTATATGATCTTCAAATATTGATTTCTCCAAAATTATTTTATCATTTGTCTTATCCAAGTAATATAATTTTTTAAAATGTTTTACGAAATTTTGATATTATCTAATACTTATAAATATTTTGAATTTAAAGATATCTTATCAAATGTTTTATAATAATATTGTTCAATACTATTCTATTTGCACATAAATGTTACATTAATGGAAAAAAATAATCGTAATATGGTAAATAACGCCATAAAAATATTGCAGACCTTTGCTTATTTTAATAATAATAACGTGGTAGCGCAAGAATGTATATATAATATTTTAAAACTGTAGTAATTAGTACCCGAGGTATCTGGTTAGTCGTAAGTAAATGCCAGAGGCGTATCGTGGGCTGGATCTAATTACAACAAAATACCATAGCCGTACATCGTGCTTTGGGTAGTTGTAATTAAATGTCAGAGGCGTTCATCGTGAGCTGACTATTTTTTTAATGTACTGCCAGAGGCGTCAATCGTGGACTGGCTTTAATTACAACAAAATACCATAGCCGTACATCATGCTTTGGGTAGTTGTAATTAAATGTCAGAGGCGTTCATCGTGGGCTGACTATTTTTTTAATGTACTATCAGAGGCGTCAATCGTGGGCTGGCTCTAATTACAACAAAATACCATAGCCGTACATCGTGCTTTGGGTAGTTGTAACTAAATGTCAGAGGCGTTCATCGTGGGCTGACTATTTTTTTAATGTACTGTCAGAGAGTTTAATTGTGGACTGGCTTATAATGACTGGTTATAAATGCCACAGGCGTTTATCATGCAGACTATCGAACTCTCTGGTTAATCAATCTGTTAGTATGAAATGTCCACAGTATTTGTCAAGAGAAAGATGCTTGGTTTTAAATATAATAAATGCTATAAGTATAGCATTTATTTACAATTCTTAAGAATGTGTTGTTGTAGCCCGCGAGGGCTACCACAATTAAGTCTCGCATTTCAGCCTAGCAACGAGCTGGCGGAAATGCAAGATTATTACCGCAAAGCAACCTTTGCATTTCGGCATAGCAACGACTTGCGGAAATGCAGGACTGCAAATTCCATAACGCGTGCGGACAACGATCACTGATCGAACGCAATGACCGCACGCACATCGAACAATTATTAATAAAAAGCAAATCTTGCACTTCGACAGGACAACGAACTGCCGAAATGCAAGAGGACGAAGTCCGCGTTGCACACGGCACGAATGCCGCTAGTTCGATGACTACGTGACGCCTATATATTCGGCGGTCAAAGGACCGGCGATAGAGTCTTGTCAAACATCTAAACGTAACGATACGTTACGCGCGTCGCGAAAACCGAGTCATATTACATCCGCGATAACGAGTGTCGCAGACCGGTCTAAGTCACGAGCGAGGACTTTAACCCGAATATATTCTTTAATTAAATCAATTCGACAATTGTAACCAACTATTCGAATTGTAACATAAGCAATTAACCACCAAAGTGTAATCATTCAATCGGGTAATTATATTAATTAAATAAAGGGTTAAATGTAACTAGTGGTGAAACAACCTAACTTCCGCGCGGATCAGCTCGTCCGAAAATCTCTAGTCGCAGATAGAGGTTCGCACGGAGAGAGAGAATACAGTAATAACGAAGGCGAGGTATATAGTATAAGACACAAAACGTTTATTACGTGTACCGTGTATATTTACAAATGTGTGTTTGTGTGTGTTTGTGTGTGTGTATGTGTTCTTGAATGACCAGCAGATGTGTATTCGTGTGCCGGTGTGAATGTGTATGTTGTGTACGCAGGTGTATGTGTATATTGCCGAGACGGCAAACAGACGAGACGGATAAGACGTGTACAGAAAAACAACGAAGCGCAGACAGAAAAACTAAGATATTACGGACGGCACGAACAGAAAAACTAGAAGTGTAAATTACGGCGCGAGTAGGGCGGAAAACACGTGGGGATCTTTAAATCCCAATACGGGCGCGGAAATCGCGAGGCGCGGTCGGTGTTACGAATGTTTTCGCGGACGCGGAGTATACGCCAGCGGCGGATGACGGTCGCGGCGCGGATAACGCGGTGGGCGTTCCCTCTACGCAATGAGGGACGCTTCGCGGAATGTAAAAGGCACAGATACTCTATAGCGACCGACTGCCAAGAACGTTTGGCGGAGGCGAAGAACACTTCACCCCCTTTTCTCGCCGGTGCGCTAGTTCTAGGATACGGACGTACGGCTGTCGAGAACGCTCGACGGAAGCAAAGAACGCTTTACCCCCTCTTCCCGTCGTACGACCAGCGGATCAGGATATTTGGTGATCGACTGTCAAGAACGCTTGACGGAGACCAAGAACGCTTGATCCCCTTTTCGCGTCGTATCACCGGAGCTAGGATCGGAGCGGAATTCGTAATGGAGCTGCGGTTAGGATAGAAGAGAGCTCCCGGAGCAATAATTACGAGTTTTATACTAATTATTGCTCCCGCTCGTATTATTACGGCTCTTTTCGATATCGCTCGGCGGTCGGTAATTCCCGCGGAGGGGATTGTCGATCGGCGATATTCGGCCGTGTTCGTCATAGCGGCGGTGAGCGCGAAGCGCAGATCGTTCGGCGATCTTCGGACGTGTTCGGTCGGAGCGGCGATAGCTACTGTCGACGGCGGTAATTCTAATATCACGAAATGTGTAACGTACCTGGCGGCTGGTATCGTCGGAACGATGCATTGCGGAATGCATCGTTACAGTGGTAATAACCACTCGAAATTGTAATTGTTATAATAAATAAAAGGGGTTATTTTAATAAAAGTGTTATGCAGTGAGTTTGTTCTACGACCTTGACCACTTTCCTCGTTTTCCTCGTGGGTTCCAACCCCTTGAGCGGATCGAATCCCAAAATAATATCTTGTTGCATCGAGAGGTACAACAAAATTGGTAGCAGTGATGGGATAATCTGGTGAAATATCACCGAAAAATCGAAGGGAAATCCTCGAGAACCCGACGATCTTAGCCGCTAGAGGAAACGAGACAAGACCCGTGCAAAACCGCGCAGTGGTAACGGGCCGGAGAAATAAAGAAATCTCCGATTACGATCTCTCAACCAAGAGAAGAGACGTTAAAATATAACGAGCATACGTTATAACAAGAGCTGATAAAGAGCTAAGTAAAAAGTGAGTAATCAAGTGAGTGACAACACCACTCAGAGGTCGACGCCCGGAGCTACCACGGTACCGAGGAAGGCTGCCAGGACCCGAGGCGTACGAGGACCAGCCACCCAACGACTTCGCATCGAGACAGTGTCAACAGAGGAGACAACACGACATCGACAGTTGACACGGACTGCCGACTCCGCAGAACTTCACATCCGAACAGCTGAGCGAGCCAAGCAGCGCAACAATGACGCGAGCGTTTCTCATAATGTAAGTCGAATACATGTAAAGCGATACGACTGTGTATGTCTGACGCAAAAGACACACAGGAAACCGATTCGCGTAATCCTAGATTATCAATAAACACCGCCGAGCGAGTGAATAACGAACCGCCGTTAAATACAAATAATAACGCGCGCGATAATATAATCAGTGATTTAAATCAGTCGGTCGAAAACGACGTAGACTTACCCCCTAACGTGATAATAAATCGCGAATATCAGTTAGATTTAAACGATTTTAACTCAATAAAACAAGACACGACAAAACGCGATAAAAATATAATTGACACAGACGAGACTACTCAAAACAGCAGTGACATCACGACGACGCGTACTCCACCCAGGGACCAAACCCCTGAACGCTTACTAACCCCAGGCGAAGATAACGCCCAACATTTAACCAACCCGCAAAATCGCGGTACTCCGGAGAATAGGCGTGGAAGAAGAGTGACCTTCCAAACAGATCACTCCGAAGACGAAGACGACACGCAAGATTCAATAGAAACGCGAGTAAAAAATAGACAGGACGAAGTCCTAGATCGTTTGATAGCAGCAATTGCCAGTTTACAAGATAGGATAGACCGAATGGAATTTACTGACCGCGGACGAGAAAATGTTCGACCCGTCCAACAGGACAACAGAAATTCACGGACTTCCGACCAACAGACGAATTATTCACCATCGCGCATATCTCGCGAATCCGGAGGACCTCTTCACTTTCTAACATTAAAAGAAGCGCGCAATATGATCCCCGAGATGGACGGCACCTCGCGAGATCGCGTGCAAGATTTTATACAGGCGAGTGAATACGCCATGCGACATGTTCATCCCGTGGATGCATCTACCTTATTACAAGCCATATTATATACAAAGTTAAAAGGAAAGGCGATAAAAGCATTCAAAAATAGGGAAATTAACAGTTACGAACAACTGAAGGACGAGCTAGAAACGGAATATTTAAGTCGAAGAAGTACCGCGCATCTACAGCTCGAATTCAACGCACTGAAACAAAAGCCGACGGAAACCGCACAAGAATTCGGTCGTCGAGTAGATAATTTGACCATGGATCTATACGATTCCATGGAGGAAGGAAAAAACCATACCTCCAAGCAACGACGAGGCATCCTAGAGAATATTAAGGATCAGGCGCTATTAAATTATCAAATCGGGCTACGCGAAGAAATAAATACATTAGTACGCTCTCAGCACTTCCGAACGCTTCAAGAAGCCATAGCCGGAGCAAGTTCCGAAGAAAAAATAAAAGGTCTAAACGACCGACACCGCGCGTATCAACGCGACAAGAAAAACGACTCGAATCATTACTCGCCGCGAAATCTGCGAAACCCCGCACCTCAATGCGGTAAATGCGGTAAAACGGGCCACATCGGTCAAAATTATCGTGCGAGCCGCTACGCGAACAAATTTTCCTTGCCTCGTGCCGAAAAGCCAGCAGGAATTAATACCGTCGAGAAATTTTGCACATATTGCAAAAAGGCGGGACATAATCGCGAAGAGTGCTGGACACTAAATGGGCGACCCGACAAAAATACGCGACCACGCGAGAAACGCGAAACAGACAGCAAAATAAAGCGAGTAAACTTCGCCGTAAAGGTGAGAAACCAAAGGAGGAGCAAGCGAGATAGCGACAGCGTGGAAGCATCGTCTGCTAGCAGCAAAGAAGAAGGAGCGAAGACGCGAAGACAGCAACCGGCAATAGGGCATCAAATTACGCAAGTAACCGGACATCATACGAACGGTCTTAGACTAATAACGCTTCCGATAAAAGAAATGAAAAAGGGGCGTATAAATATATTATTTGATACCGGCGCTACCCTAACGTTAATTAAGTAGGGAATTTGAAAGGCGAACTCTCATAACCGAGAAACCAATGGCCCTCACAGGAGTGACAGGTCATTGAATCAAAACTATTGGAAAAATAAAGGCAACAATATTGATAGGAGACAAAGAAGTACGACAAAGGACGTGAAGGACGACTTCCCTATCGACTACGCAGGAATACTCGGCATGGATTTCCTGCAGAAGCATAAAATTAACAACGATCAGAAAACTTATCTACAAGTTGATGGAGTAACATTGTGTTGTACCTCTCGGTGCAACAAGATATTAATTTGGGATTCGATCCGCTCAAAGGGTTGGAACCCACGAGGAAAAACGAGGAAAGTGGTCAAAATCGTAGAACAAACACACACTGCACCACACTTTTATTAAAATAACCCCTTTTATTTATTATAACACTTACAATTTCGAGTGGTTATTACCACTGATTACATTTATTTAAGTAATCGTAACCCTTTATTTAATTATTATAATTACCCGATTGAATGATTACACTTTGGTGGTTAATTGCTTATGTTACAATTCGAATAGTTGGTTACAATTGTCGAATTGATTTAATTAAAGAATATATTCGGGTTAAAGTCCTCGCTCGTGACTTAGACCGGTCGGCGACACTCGTTATCGCGGATGTAATATGACTCGGTTTTCGCGACGCGCGTAACGTATCGTTACGTTTAGATGTTTGACAAGACTCTATCGCCGGTCCTTAGACCGCCGAATATATAGGCGTCGCGGAGTCATCGAACTAGCGGCATTCGTGCCGTGTGCAACGCGGACTTCGTCCTCTTGCATTTCGGCAGTTCGTTGTCCTGTCGAAGTGCAAGATTTGCTTTTTATTAATAATCGTTCGATGTGCGTGCGGTCATTGCTTGCGTTCGATCAATGATCGTTGTCCGCACGCGTTATGGAATTTGCAGCCTTGCATTTCCGCAAGTCGTTGCTATGCCGAAATGCAAAGGTTGCTTTGCAGTAATAATCTTGCATTTCCGCCAGCTCGTTGCTAGGCTGAAATGCGAGACTTAATTGTGGTAGCACTCGCGGGGTACAACAATTGAAACTCCATCCTTATAAGAAATTAACGCTGATACCTCGCAACAAAACCATCATCCAAGCGATAACCGACCAAAATCGCGTTGGAATCTAACGCAAGCTAAAGAAGCCGTGCCAGGAATTTTCATCGGGAGCTGTCATGTCGAGCCCTGTGAACACATGTGCCCCGTGAGCATTATAAACACTACGGAGGACGAAATAAATGTACAAGCACAGATTATTAACCACGCGACAAGCAAAGGTAAAATTAAGCCTCCGCGTGAAGAAAAAATCAAGAATCTCATACGAGACACTCATTCAAACCAAGAAGAAAGAAGAACATTATTAAATATACGCAAAAAATTTAGCGACGTATTCCATTTAGACGGAGAACCACTGACTCATACGACAAGGATAGCGTATGAGATAACAACGCGAGCCGACACCGCGAACGTGAACGTGCGACCGTATCGTCTTCCCGAGAGACACCGAAGAGAAGTAAATAAACAAATTCAAGAAATGTTGCGAAAGGAAGTAACGGAAAACGGAATTTTACCAGATCCGAGCAAATTAAAAGCCGCGAGTACATTTCCATTACCGAAGCGAGTAAAAGATTTTTCTAAAACCGCTAAGCCTTTAACTAAGTTAACGAAAAAGGACGTAAAATTCGTAAGGACCACCGAACAGCAAGCCTCGTTCGAAACCTTGAAAAATAAACCGCATCAGTACTAAGCTATCCGAATTTCGAGCAAGGTTTTTTATTATCACGACGGACGCATCACATTACGACATTGGAGCCGTGCAGCCTAGAGTAGGTCAGGATCGTCCGATCGCGTATGCTAGCCGCGTATTATCGCGAACGGAACGGAATTATAATACAACAAAGAAAGCCTCAAATTATACATAGAAAATTAAAATTATACATAACATTAAAATTAAAAAAGCTATTTTATAAATAAAAATATATATAAGTTCACTACATAGGCGCGACACCACGACCACGACAATGATTCAGAAATAAAAGACGATACACTACGATAAAATACACCGTGAACGAACGAACAAATATAAAAACCGATATAAAACAAAATAAAATAAGTAGAGTATATAGAGTGGTTCTAATTCAGGTCCTCTGAGGGGGGGGTGAGGGGCGAGGGGAACCCGAGGCGCGGGGGGGTCTACGTCACGGCAGGGG
>NW_017275242.1:31881-37396 GCF_001594065.2 Cyphomyrmex costatus
TTGTGCATGATATACAATATCACCTAAAGCGTACATTATTAATTCGCATTTGATATTAGAATTTCTATCATAAATCTTATGTAAAGCGTTTACCGCTTTAAATTTATTCACAATACAATTTTGACGTAAATAAGTCACGAAATATTTAAATTTATCACTTACACTGTTCGTATATTGACACAAATTGAAATATGCATGATCAACACATTGTTCGAGTTCGAGCATGAATAGTACAGTCGACGGTTTCATATACATGCACTTATCACATAAAGTTAATTTCACTGTGTTCACATCACGTATTTTGACAAGTTCCATTACAAGGTTTTGAATCATCAACGATGATGATGATGGTGTAGTCGACTGCACCAATATTTCGATATCCGCCCGTTTTTCGACGAATGTTTTCCACGTAGCGTGAGGCAGGATGATGCGGTTGCCTCGGGTGTCACTAATCGCAATTTCCACGTGAGACATCGGTCCCACGGCGATCCCAATCTCCAGAAATTTGTACGCTGTCGGAGTCAGCGCAAACGTTCTACCCATGATGTTACGTGCGCTGCAATAAAGAATGAATAATATAAAATATTTTCATAAATATATAATTTTTTTTTCATAGATATATGTGAAATACTTACAGTTCATGCTGAACGTATGAATCCATGTTGATGATGTCGAAATCATTTAAGTAACTGATGCAGTGACGTTGCACGAACCGCTTTTAAACTGTATCCCCCTCCAACGTTTTTAAAAATGCAGGTTTGCAAATATGCAGCTGCAGCATTTTGCAAAAGACACGTACGGTGATGAAATAATCAGTGTAATTTAATAATTTAAAAATGCAACGTTTGCAAATATGCAATTGCTAAGAAAGAATTTTGCACAATACAGATTTTCAGACACGTACGATGATGAAGTCATTAGTGTAATTCGATATTTAAAAATGCAACGTTCGCAAGTTCTGTTTAAGATTTATTGCAAAAGACACGTCCGGTGATGAGAGCAGTAATGTAATTTGATACAAACGCAACGTTGCCAAATTGAACAGTTAAGAGATGCGACGTTGCCAAATAGATTGATATAAAACGCAAAGATTTAGACGCATCGTGTCATTAGTCAATCAAGCGACATGGAGCGAGATTTGATAGAGCAAGCTACCCTGCTTAGTACCAGAGAAGAGTACATCGCGTGGGAACAGCGATGCGACGAGTTCATCGAACCTTTGGAAGAACAGAGTCGGATAAAACGCCCGCGATTATCGATCGGTAATAGACAAGCAGTGATCGCATGTATCGCGCGGCTCGAGAGTTTGAAGGATTCAGTGCGTGGACGATTCGTGCATGTAGGCGCCGGACATGGACTCCGATGGCGCGAGATAGAAACAGCGTTCGAAAGCCGTATTTTGACGGGCGCGGTGATAAACTCTAATCACATTGACCCTCGTCGATTTCTCGAAGACGCGAGTGAAATTGTGCTCGAGCGTGTGCAGTGTGTTTTACAGAGATATGACTCTATAAAGATAAATACTGTGTTTAACGGTGAATTCGTGGCGGGTGACAAACGCGCGAACAAGAGCATCGCCACCCGGAACTTTGAAATATATCGATGCACCGAATCAGCGCGAGTGGTACGTGTCGCGCGTCGTCGAGCCAATCCTCGCATCGCTCGAAGAGTTTCAAGAACGTGATAGTGGATGGGCACTGTCGCGTATACTAAATTTAACAGTGAACGCGAATAAACTGAATCCTCTGCGCGCGGGATGTCACATCAAACTCCCGGAGAAAATTATGCTGAAGAGAGCGGTGATCAACGTGCAATCCAAAGACAATGCTTGTTTTGCATGGTCAGTGGTCGCCGCTCTGCATCCAGCCCAAGAAAATGGTCACAGAGAATCTTCGTATCCACACTACTCATCGGTACTAAATCTTACGGGTATTGAGTTCCCGATGACGTTGAGTCAAATTAAAAAATTTGAAAATCTCAACGACATTTCCATCAACGTCTACGCCATCGAGGAGGGGATCATACCGATACGACTCGCTGACCAAAAGAGGAGCAAACACGTGAACCTCTTGTACGTGAAGGATGATATCGCGGGACATTTCGTGCTGATCAAGAATCTGTCACGTCTAGTAAGATCACAAGTCACCAAAATGGAGCATAAGAAATACTTCTGCGATAGGTATGTATAATAATAACAATAAAAATAATAATAGTAATGATAAAAATAATAACAGTAACAATAGTAATAATAATAAAATAATAAACTAATAAAAAACAAATTTTTTTTTTTCCAGATGCTTGCACTACTTTGGCTCGAGCGCTAAATTGGAGCTCCACAGCGTCGACTGTGGAAAAATGAATGATTGTGCAGAAAGGCTGCCGAGCGAGGACGACAAGTGGCTGAGCTTCCGCAATCACTGCAGAAAGGAGCGCGTCCCGTTCGTAGTCTACACCGATTTGGAATGCGCATTGGAGAAAACGGCTAAAGATTCAACAACACGTACACGTACCAACATCACAATGTCTTCAGTATCGGGTATTACGTGTACTGCTCGTACGACAACTCACTGTCGGGCTATCGTTTTCACCGCGATAAAGACTGCATATCATGGTTCGCGGATGAATTAAAAAATTTAGCACATAGTGTGCAATCTGTAATTTCGATTAATGTTCCCATGGATTTCACGCGAGACGACTGGGAAAAATTTAACAGCGCCACGCACTGTCACGTGTGCGAGAAACCATTCATGAAAGATGATAAGCGGGCACGCGATCACTGCCATCTCACCGGGTGATACAGAGGTCCCGCGCACTCAAATTGTAATTTAAATTATAAGGATTCGCGTTGCATACCCGTAGTCTTTCACAATTTAACCGGTTACGACGCTCATTTCATTATCAAAGAAATTGCCACCGTGTACGAAGGACGGGTAGATTTATTACCGATAACCAAAGAAAAATATATCTCTTTTACTAAACACGTTGATGACACTATAGATGATAAAAGAAATTGTATACAATTATGTTTCATAGATTCATATAGATTTCTCGCTTCTAGTTTAGACAAATTATCATCTTTTCTCAGTAAAGATAAGCTGCGGGTACTGCGACGCGAATTTTCTCATTTATCGGAAGAAAATTTTATTCTTTTAACACGAAAGGGTGTCTTTCCATACGAGTACATTAATTGCAGTGAAAAATTGAATGAATCGTGCTTGCCGCCTCGCGATTCGTTTTACAGTTCATTGACGGACGCCACGGTATCCGAGGATGATTACGCGCATGCTGTCAACGTGTGGCAGCGGTTCTCCATCCAAACGCTTGGTGAATATAGCGATCTGTATCTAAAAACAGATGTATTGTTGTTGGCCGACGTCTTTGAAAATTTCTGCGATAGCTGCATTGCGGGTTACGGGCTCGACCCCGCGTATTATTATACCCTACCTGGCTTCACATGGGATGCCATGTTGAAGCATACGGGTGTAAAATTTGAACTGCTCACAGACATTGATATGGTCATGTTTGTCGAGAGCGGTACACGCGGTGGTCAGAGCCAGTGCTCAAATAGGTATGAGCGAGCCAACAACAAATACATGCCGTCGTACGACCCATCGAAACCGTCATCATATTTAATGTATTATGATGTCAACAATCTCTACGTCTGGGCAATGTGTCAACCATTGCCATACGCCGACTTTCGATGGATCGACGACGTACAAAATTTCGACTTTTCGACCATCCCGCTAGATTCACCTACAGGCTATATTCTCGAGGTAGACTTGGAATATCCGCAACATCTCCACGACGCGCACACTGACCTACCGTTCTGTCCAACGCGAGAGAAACCGCCCGACAAGCGCGATGAGAAGCTCTTCGCGACGTTATGCGATAAGCAGCGTTACGTGATTCATTATCGCAACCTGCAGCAGTGTACTCGTCACGGCCTCCGTATCGCAAAGGTTCACCGTATATTGCAATTCACGCAATCTCCATGGCTTCGCGATTACATAGAATTAAATACAAAATTTAGAACTTTGGCAAAGAATGATTTTGAGAAAAATTTATACAAACTTATGAATAACGCGGTATTTGGTAAAACCATGGAGAATGTGCGCGATCGCGTTGATGTAAAATTAGTAACAAAATGGGAAGGCAGATACGGTGCCGAAGCAATGATCGCGAAACCCAACTTTCACAGTCGTAGCGTTTCCTCGGAGAATCTGGTCGCGATAGACCTGCGTAAACTCGAGGTGAAATTCGACAAACCGATATACGTGGGTATGTGCATCCTCGATATATCGAAAACGTGTTTGTACGAGTTTCACCACGAATATATGGCACCGCTGTTTCACGATAAATGCAAAATTATGTATACTGATACTGATAGTCTCATATACCATGTAGAATGTGACGACGTATATGAAATTATAAAACACGATATCGATAGATTTGATACGAGCGATTACTCTGTCGACAATCCATATAGCATTCCGCTCGCGAATAAAAAAGTTCCAGGTCTTATGAAAGACGAGAACAACGGTGCCATCATAACTGAATTCGTCGGGCTTAGAGCGAAAATGTACGCTTTACGTGTGCAAGGAAAGAAGGATACGAAGAAGGCAAAGGGTGTCGAAAGTAACGTTGTGGCAACATCCATAACTTTTGATGATTACACGCGATGCTTAAACGATGCTATTGAAATGACGCGCAGACAATCGTGCATCAGACCGAAATTGCACGAGGTGTATACGATATCGGAAATAAAAATCGCTCTAAGTCCACACGATGATAAGCGGTATATCGTATCAGGTTCTACCGACACGCTCCCATGGGGACATTACCGGTGTAAATAAAACATATCTTGTATGAATAATAATATTTTATATGTATAACATGTATAAAATGTATAATATATGTAATATATAATATGTAAATATGTTTGTAAAGGATATTTAATATACTTTAATGTGTAATATAATTTATATAATGTGTAATATGTATTTGTATATAATATTTAATATACTTTAATGTATAATATAATATAATTTGTATAACATATAATTTATAATTTTATAATAAATTGTCTTTATGAATCCACGAATTGTGTGATTTGTCAAGTCCCAACCATTTCACATAAACCTCGTTTCCTCTTTTGCGCAACACTTTTTCAACAAGGTATACGTCGGGATTAGCGACGCGATGCAGTTCATATTCGTAGAATCCTCCAGCTATGAGCTCTCCGCGGGAATCCTCCAGTAGATACGTCACTGGATTAGTTTGCTGCACTTTGATAATTTTAAAGACCTCCGTGGTCCAATTCGGAGTGAAACCTTTTTCAAATATTGTCTTGAATTTACTCACGCGTACCGTATCGCCTACTTTGAATTTTGCGGGACCCGCGATCTTTATCGCACTATACGCCGTGCTCAGGAGTTTTTCGGCGATCGCAGGAGTTACGTCAGCGGGTCGCATGCCGATAGTGCGACGCTTACGCGCGTTGTAATCCGACACGAGA
>NW_017275242.1:40972-41180 GCF_001594065.2 Cyphomyrmex costatus
CTACAAGTTCGTTGGGATCGTCCCAATGTACGTAATCAATCCTGTTGTCGGTTAATGACATGACGCATGGCAAATCAAATTTTTTCTTTATACCGGTTCCAACCTTTTTACCCAACACCAATGGTGCGATGATGTTCTTGTACTTGTGTCACTTGTTACCCAATACTTGATTACCAGCGTTATGACCACGTCGATAAGCGTTTGTTGT
>NW_017275242.1:41516-42012 GCF_001594065.2 Cyphomyrmex costatus
AGTCATTAAATCCTTTTCTGTATCGTCCGTTAGCAAGCGCACTGTCCTTATCAATTACGAGAAATCCATACTTTTGCTGCCAACATTTACGACACAAATCGCAGAAATCTTCGTATAGCATGTCGGTATTGACATGATCGTTGTACACGCGTTTCAGGTTGGTTCCATCCTGCTTAAACAGAATCAACAGATTTGCATTGTCACGTATAAGATGCTTCGGTATCTTTATATTGCATTGCAAAATAATCTCTTATCGCATCTTGCTTGTCGCATGCCACGTCATCAAAGATAAAGACTGAAATCGGAAGCGCCTCGGTCGGTGGAATGATCTCGCTGTTATTGGAGAATGTAAAATAGTTTATTTCTTCGATCGGTGCTAATAAATTTTCGAGATATCGATACTTCGGTTGTTGCAGAGATTTCGAATAAACGTACCCAAAAATTTGTACCATTCTAAATTAAAATGATTATCTAATAATGTAACCTAATAATTTAA
>NW_017275243.1:0-3336 GCF_001594065.2 Cyphomyrmex costatus
GTCTAGTATAAATTTCAAATTAAATCTCAATAACCAACTTTTATATTTTGTGCACTAAGAATAACATATTGCAGTTATTTTCTAGAAAACTGTAATATACAAATTCTAATCTGTTTTACTTATATGTATGTATGTTCAATTTATCAGTTACTTTTGGTGGTAATATATTATATTAGATAATATCATTTAAAGTATTAAAGGTTTAAATTATTAGGTTACATTATTAGATAATCATTTTAATTTAGAAAAGTTCAAATTTTTGGGGATAATTTTCAAAGGTTGAAATTTATTGGGTTTTCTATTTTGTGGTTAGATAATCGTTTTAATTTAGGAAGGATCAAATTTTTTTATTTATTTGGAGACACGTTTATTATAAAATATAAAAAGCATAAGACATTAAAAAAACTTACCTTAAAAAAAAAAAGGTAAAAAAAGCGCTAAGAGTGGGTGCTGCTAGTCAAAAATCCATTTGGGCCAGTTTCACAAACGCCAATTACTTAATCGACTGTAAAACTGACTAATCACATTTGCTGTTTAGTAGATTTTTTTAACAGAAAGTAGTGACTACAAAAATATTTTCATTAATATATTATATATTTAATAATAAATATACTCAGTATTATTAAATTTGACATTTAAAGAATTATCTTAAATAACTAAAACAGTAAAATAAAAAAATTTTTAAGTTGAAATTTTGCCAATGTCTAACAGTGAATCTATAATAATACATAAAAGATAAACTATTTGCTAGAATATTATAGAATGTTTTTATTTATCTTTATTTTGTATAAATTATCTAAAAAATAGATTTAAAGAAATTGTTCTTTGTTCTTTGTTCATTAATAAAATTGAACTTTTTTTTAATAATAAAATTACGGTTTTAAATTAAAATGTTTTATTAGTTTAGTGTTTAGTTTTATTGAGCATACATACTTAAGTAAACATTTTTGCAAAAATTTTGTCTCTTGTGGAATAATTTTCACCGATGCCATTAAATTCTATTGCATTTATCGTATTTTCATTATCTTCGTTTTCATCAATATGAAATTCGTCTTGATTGTCCAAACAAATATTATGTAGCACAGCAGCAGCTATAATCTGGAGACACGGTAGTGTCTCGGCGCTAAGCCAAGCGCGCGACACTACCGTGCCTCCTTAATGCGAAACTGAGAATTTTTCGGGGTCGAGATGATCAGATTTCAGTAACAGCTGAACCGATCAAGTTCTACATACGCTCAATCGATAGCAAATACTTAAATTGTATGATAAAAGTGCTTTCATTTTTTTTCTACGTGCCCTACGAGCGGAGATATCGCGACGCAAAGTCCGGATCTGTGAATTTTCACGTTTTATTTTTAATCGCATCAATGAATACATAAAAGAGGCAATCTTCGGAAGTCTTCGGCAACAGCACCGATTTTGATAATTTTTTTTTTTAAATAAATTTAATGGTTCCATAGGACAAGCACCAAGTTTTATAAAAAATAGTAGTGATTTGATTAATAAAATAAAAAATGTTAAACTTGAAGCTAATTCTTCATTGGTTTCACTTGATGTTGTTTCCCTCTTTACTAATATACCTTTAGATTTGGCAACTGATAGCATTGTCAGAAGATGGGATCTAATATCAAAAAACACGAAAATTCCACTCGAAGAATTTATTATTGCTTTCAAATTAATACTTAATTCTACTTTCTTCATGTTTAACGATAAATATTATAAACAAATATTTGGTGCACCTGTGGGATCTCCACTATCACCTGTTGTAGCTAATATTGTTATGCAGGACTTTGAGGAAGTAGCAATTGGATTATTACCGTTCCATCCATTATTTTACTACCGTTACGTAGATGATATTATTTTGGTGGTTCCAACTGAGAGCATCAATGATACTTTAGATATTTTTAATTCTTTACATAACAGATTAAAATTCACTATAGAAGTGGGCAATGAAGGAGAGATAAGTTTTTTAGACACGAAGATTATTGTAAAAGAGAATAGTTTGATTTTTGACTGCTATCGTAAAGCCACTTTTTCTGGAAGATTTCTTAACTTCCATTCTCATCATCCTATGTGTCACAAAAGAGGTGTTATATACAGTGTTATCGATAAAATATTAAAATTGTGTCATCCAAGGTTTCAGCATAATAATTTAATAGAAGCTATTAATATATTTTTACAAAATGGATATCCTCTATATTTCATTTTTTCTTCGATTCATAATAGAATAAAATTCCATATGAATAATATTTCTAATAAAAATAATACTCCAAAAAAATTTTTTACAGTTCCTTATGTTAACAATGTATCTGAAAAATTCAAACCGGTAGCCAATATGTTTCAGTGCAAATTGGCATATACGATTCCGAACACACTGAAAAATTACATCAAAAGAGGCAAAGATAATTTAGAATATAAAAGTAACCAAAATGTGGTATATAAGATATCCTGTGACAATTGTGATGCTAGTTATGTCGGGCAAACTAAAAGACAACTAAAAACGAGATTAAAAGAACATGTGTCGGATATTAATAAAGTATCTAAATCTCCTTCTGTTATTACGGAACATAGATTAAAGTTAAATCATAATTTTAAATGGGATAATGTTGAAATTTTTGATATCGAACCTTCGTGTAAAAAGAGATTAATATCTGAAATGGTACACATTAAAAAACAGACACACGGTATAAACAGACAAAATGACACAGAGTCATTGCTAGAAATGTACACCAATATGATACATTCCCTATCTTCGTCTTAAATCTGTCTTTCCTTGTTATTTTTATTATTATATCCTTTGACTTTCTATTCCAACGACATTATTTTATCTTCTTTAACATTGATACGTGTTCTTGACAGCTGCAAAGTATCTTATTTTATTACACCTAACATATTTTATAATAAATTGACGCAGAATTACTTGTACACATGGATTTATCACAGTTTTTATTTTATTTTTGACAAGGTATATATGATTTTTATATTTGTATTAGATTTTAATATTTTGTGACAAGGTTAATAAGACATTAAGTATTTGAATTTTTGGTAAAAATGTAGATTAGGGGAGCTTCCCCCAATGACCTTGACCTTGACATATGTTGTCAAGGTCATTACTCTGAGTGACCTTGAGGAAGTTTTAACCGTCGGACCTAACTCGTTAAAAAGTTATTAATAAAAAAAGTTTCAAAATTAACGTATCATTTCTGGAAAATTATACGTATTAATGTATCATTTCTGCCATATATGTATTATAACAAGTACTATTTTTACACGCATGCACACACACAATATAACAGACCAAGAATAAATGCAATCAAAATGAATACAAGAGGTACA
>NW_017275243.1:4014-15400 GCF_001594065.2 Cyphomyrmex costatus
TTGTATCATTGAAAATGACCCGATCGGTGTCGAAACGTCTGAATTTGTATTATTGTATTAATATATGAATTAAAATAATTTGTTAGATTAAATTGGCTCTACGCCCTAGTTACATTTTTATATTGTTTTATACATATAGAGTCTTCTTATTAATTTTTAATTAAAAAATTTTTTTTTTAAATGTTTGTTTTTTTATAATGTTAAAAATCAGAAACGTTTCATAGGGAGTAAATAATTATTTATATTGTTTAAACAATATTCATGCATTTTATGTACAAAAAATCAGTTTTGCGTGTTGTTTTTCCACAAAAAATTTTTATATATAAATTGTAATATAAAAAACGGTTGTAAAAATTTATTTTCCAGTAATAATATAATATTTTCATCCTAAAAATGCTGCATGTAGGTAAAGAATTGTTTGCGTTACGTGCATACTTTATGTTCTATTAGTTTTCGTTCCTACATACATAAATGTATACACTGAACAGAAGAGCACAATAGAAACGGACCTTTTCTTGTTTGGGTATTCTTACTTGCTAAAGGAACGCCAGGCAATGTTGCCAGATTTCCCGCTTTTTCGACCGTTGGTGTGCGACACGTGTATTGTTTTATGTTTCTACAGCTCAGGTCCCTCAGTATTCATCTGTTTTTCGGAGCAAACGCACGTTTCGTACAGTTTCTAGTATTTATTTGTGTATTTGTCAAAGTGTATTTGTCTGCGTAAATTATTTATAAAAACATTTCTTTCTTATGCAAGTGAACAGTGCACAGTAACATAATGCAGAAGGTAATTATTAGTAATTTATTCTTTAATAAATTTAAATTTATTAGTAAATTTTGTTTATAATATAAAAAAATATTGTTAAATTTATAGATTATTATGTACATTTATACATTGGTAGGCGTAATAGTTTTTCCTATATGTATTACGTCAATTAATAATTGTTTTACTTCTTATATATTATAGGAGGAAGAACAACATGATGCAGATTCCACTGAAAATGTATGTTGTATCTGTCAGCACAGTGAAAATAAAAATACTCCAAGTACCTCAACTGCAGTTCAGGAAAAATTGATTGAAGTGAATAGAGGATTACCTAAATTGAGGTCAGTTGCAACAAATTTGAAGAACAAGGAGCTTCTTAATTTTCTGCAGAGTGGAAAAAAAGTATTTGTTCATTCCAGTTGTCGGAAACGATTTACCGAGTATAAAAGTGTTTCAGCTGAAATGAAAAAACTTGA
The DNA here is from genome assembly GCF_001594065.2 of Cyphomyrmex costatus. NCBI lineage: Eukaryota > Metazoa > Arthropoda > Insecta > Hymenoptera > Formicidae > Cyphomyrmex > Cyphomyrmex costatus. The sequence goes on from NW_017275243.1 coordinate 5,257, forward strand.
ACAGTCTGAAAATTTATCTGTCAGTCCACCGAATGCAGTCTACTGTATGCAGTGGAAGCGACTGCCACAATCACCCACCACTTCAAGACGACGAAATTTTGAAATCTGAAAAAAATGATGATAATTAAATTTACTTCTTTTCTGTATATGTAAATAAATCAATAAATATACATATTCAATTTATTAATTCTAATTGAAGGTGGCTCAGTCAAAAAATCGTTAATCGTTAGAAAAAATGAAAAAAATAATTATTTCCCCCCTATGAAAAGTTTCTGATTTTAAATAATATAAAAAAACAAGACTTTAAAAAAAAAATCATCAAAATCGGTGCTGTTGCCGAGGACTTCCGAGGAAAAACCTTCATTGACGCGACTATTTTAAGATACGTCGTCATCAACGTCGCCGACCAGAGAAATGTACGTCTCGTTTTTTCGATAATAGAGGGCCTTTGACTTTATGTGTTATCTCACTTTATCAATCATCTCACTCTATTCTATATCTAACCAGCAGACCAGTGTTGCATGGTGTATCACATATGACGAGCGCGCGGTTTAACTCTTATAATTAAAAATAAAGTATTATTCAATATAATATAAAATATTTATTAATAATATATATATATACAGGGTGTCCGGAAAATCGGTGCCAATACTTCGGGACGTGATTCGGGACACCAAAAGAAGGAAAAAAAGCTATATAAACATAGGTCCGGAAATAAGTCGTTTCCGAGTTATAACCACTTTTATGTTAAAAAATTGAAATTTATTTTTCATAATTATAATCATAATTTATTTCATAGTGTTTCAACATAAATAACTATATGTTTTTATTTTTAATTTTTTTTACTTTTTATTTTTTAATTTTGTAAATACATTATTTTTTAAATCAAGGATAAATATGAATAGGTATTTAAATTGAAATAGGTATTTAAATCGTATTAAATAAGGTGTTCAAAATGACCATCTTCAGCACGAATGCAGGCCCTTATTCTCCTGTCAAAGGAATTCCGAACTCTTTGAAAAACATGTGGATCCGTCCTTATTTCTTGGAATGCACGAATTATTCTGTGTCTTAAGTCTACAATATTATTGGGCGCATTTGTGTAGACAATTGACTTTACGTGACCCCATAGATAAAAATCAAGTGGATTCATGTCCCATATCGTTGATTTTGGTACTCCGATTTCATCCGAAACTGTTCTAACACTAGTAGCAGGGATACGCTCAAATTGTTCAAGTACTTCTTCTTCCGTTACAACATCTACTCTAGGTCTGCCCTCACTTGTTCTCTTTTTTAATGTACCAAATTCTCTCAAGGTTCTGTCGACATTTTGGAAAGACTTACGTCCCGGTACATATCGATTTGGAAAAGACTGGGTGTATAATCTTCTTGCCTCGGTAGCATTACATTGAGTAAGACCATACATAAGATGCATATCAGCTAATTCATTAAAACTCAAACGATCCATTGAATACAGATAGATTAGGTACAATCTCGATAAGTGAACGAAAAATGGAAAAAATGAACTCAGACTATGAACTCAAAATAAAGCTAAACATAAACTTGTTTTCTACAGCTACTTGCTGCTTCGAGCCATTACAATTGATATTGGATTAACTAAGTGACGCCAGACTTGGCCCTCTTGGTAGCATGTGGTAGCGCGTGGTGGGGCAGGCCTTTGTTTACAAAAATGTTTTTCAAAGAATTCCTTTGATAGGAGAATAAGGGCTTGGATTCGTGCTGAAGGTGGTCATTTTGAACATTCAATTAATTTCTACTTAAATACCTGTTTATGTTATGAAACGACTTATTTCCGGACCTATGTTTATATAGCTTTTTTTCCTTCTTTTGGTGTCCCGAATCACGTCCCGAAGTATTGGCACCGATTTTCCGGACACCCTGTATATATAATATTATTATTTATATAAATATAAAAATTGAAATATCGAAATATAGAGATATGTTCGTCGTCGAGGAAGTATAAGTGTCTACATGTTTGATTTCGAGGAAGTAAGTGTTAAGTGTTCGCCTTCGAGGAAGTGGGTGCCTACGTGTTCGTCTTCGAGGAAGTGAGTGTCTAGGTGTTCGCCTTCGAGAAAGTGAATGTCTAGGTGTTCGCCTTCGAGAAAGTAAGTGTCTAGGTGTTCGCCGTCGAGGAAATGGGTTTGTTTGTAAGAATCGTCGTCGTCGTCGTCGTCGTCGTCGTCGTCGTCATCGTCGTTGTTGTCAGCTACGGAGTGAGGAAATGCATTCTAGAATTTTTGGGGCAAGAGATAAATGTGGTCGCGACGGGTGTCTATAAATCTATAATATCGATCGCTGCGACCTGTACAATCGTTAAAATCGAATTATTAAGAGTCTCGGCAATAACAAAGGATTAGGTTAGGAAATCAGTCACATTGATGGCATAGAGCCATAGACGAACACGTAAGTGAGGTTAGAATAAATATCGATTTCTGCGATCTGTACGATCGTTAAGTCGGATAAAGAGTCTCAGCAATAACAAAGGATTAAGGTTAGGAAATCTGTTACATCGATGGCATAGAATAGACGAACACGTAAGTGAGGTTAGTTTTTTTCTGCTTTATTACACAAATTCTCTGCTGTAATTCCGCTGTAAGAATACAAATTATTTTCTGTATAATTATTTTCTCTTTAATTTGATTAGGTTACTTATTTACCGAGACACTACCGTGTCTCTAGATCTGTTATTTATTTGTTTGGTAGATACCTTAATTTGTATTCTCTATTTCTTATATAATTATAAGAATTGATTGTTTGTGCTTGTTGATAAGAAAAGTCTGAAAAGAAAAAAGGTATGGATTTAAAATATCCTTGCCGTTTCTTTTCAAGACTTTCCCTTCAATAAAATTAAAAATAAAATACAGCACAAAGAATCAATTCTTTTATAATAATAAAGATAAAACTTATTTGATACAGTAAAAATATAAAATTACTTGGTTTTAGTATTGAAATCTTTAAAACTTTAAATAATTATCTATAATGAAATATATTATCATGGAAAGAAACTGATACTATTATTGAAGGTGTCAGTTCAAAGTGAACATTCATAAAATGTAAATCCTTTTGTTGCGTATATACGTAATAGTGATTTAACAACACATGCACACTAGTTGTTTATATTGTTTATAATAGTTAAATCATTACGTATATATGCAACAAAAGAATATACACTTTATGCATGTTTACCTTGAACTGGCACATTCAATAATATATGAGTCATTTTTCATGGTAATATGTATGGAAAAACACCGTTCGGATACCATTATCAAGAAAGAGAAATCATAATAAATTTCTTAATACTAAACATTAGAAAGAAGCATAAATGATGTAAAAGAAGACTATTCATTCATTTTTATGTACGTTTATTATAAAGTTAATTATACATAGGGTGTTTTACCTGTGATACGACTTCAGGTTCGTTATTGTATGTTTCTTTCTAATGTTCAGTATTAACAACTTTATTATGATTTCTCTTTCTTGGTGATAGTATCCGAAAGGTGCATTTCCAGTATGTTTACATTGATGTTCTCTAAATATACATTTTATTATTAAAGATAATGCAATACAAGTGAATATGTACGAAAATAGTTTAAATTAAAAGCCTTTAATCTTTTATTAGTCAAGTTTTTAATTTTTGTTTGAAATTCCGGTTTTGAGTTGGTTATATAAAAACCTATGTAGTATTATTATGAAACTAATTAGTTCATAAAATTTTTGAAAAAAAATGACTGAAATTATTTAAGTTATATTTATATATTTTACAGGTACATAATTTAAAGGTAATTGATCAAAATGGTTCAGTTGGGAGGAGGAAATACCGTAAAGATACTAGATGATCAAGGGACAATTGACACAAAATACAATGTACTTAACAACAGTCAGTATATATTAAACGATAATAATATGAAGATATTAGATCTGAGTACATTGAAAATTCTTGATGCCAGTGCTACAATCTTGGACTTACATTAGACGAGGCTAGGATACATTATCCCAACTTTATGTCTGATTTAACTCAGACTAACTCGAACATGTACTTGAATACCTCATTATGTATGCCAAGGTTAATTTTTTATATATAAGAATTCTTTTAAAATCAATACTCATCTTTTGTGACTTATTTTAAAAAGTCGAAACTTGTTACGACATTTTACATCGAGCGATTTTTTATACTATTATATATTGACCGATATTCTAATTTTAAAGCGGCTAAGTATTATATTGTATTCTTTTTCTTTAAAAATTCATATCATAATTTTTATGTTATAATCGCTTTCTTGTTTACTTACGAATTGACTCTCATTGTCCTTCACCTCGTTTTCATTATTATTTTCATATAAAGAGTCCTTCAATTTCAATTTTATTTGTTATTTTTAAAATATAAAAAACTGTTATTTGATCTCTCACCTAGAACACTTGTTTCACATTCGATTAAGTAGTTGACGTTGGTGAAACTGGCCCAAATGGTTTTTTGACTAGCAGCACCCACTCTTAGCGCTTTTTTCTACCTTTTTTTTAAAAAGGTAAGTTTATATATACATACAAATGATACATGTCATTAGAATTAAATAAGTGTAAGGATGGTACCTCTTAGATCTTTAGAGATAGAATTTTTAAAGACTAGTTAATTAAACGATATATTTTATGGGAAAAAAATCTATATTATATAATCTTTTATACAAATGATAAATGTCATTAAAATTAAGTAAGTAATAAGGTAGAATTTAACTTGACGCCGACTATTAATATCAATACTTTTATACAAATGATACATGTCATTAAATTTAAGTAAATAAGGATATCACGTAGGTTTTTAAAAAAGATGGTTCTACTAAACACAGCAAATGTGATTATTCAGTTTTACAGTCGATAATAGTACTATATGGTAGAATTTAACTTCGTACATTTTACTACAAATATTAAATCATTATTGTTAAAAAATTTCAGTCTTCTAAATCTTCCTTTTAATAATCCAAAAGCATTTTCAATTATAATTCTAGTTGCAGAATGACGGTAATTAAATATTTTTTGATTTTGAGTTAAATTGCCATTATCTTTAAATGGACTAATCAACCAGTCTAAACAGGGATAAGCCGAATCTCTCAATAAGAAATTGGTCGCGTTCAGCAAAGAATGTAGCGGTGCAACCGTTGTAAAATTTCGTGCTGAACGCTACGGAGCGGTTTACGCTATTACAACATGTTTGCTGAGCGGTCACCATTTTACCCATCATAATGAAAGTACGCTCCCAGCGCTACGCAGCGTAGCGTAAAGCGCTCATGTAGCGACTTTCTCTGCTGAACGCAACCATTGTTACCGAAGAATCCATTTATATCCTTTCCGTATAAAGACGATTTTTAAAAGGCGACTATCATGAATGGATCCTGGTTCACCACAAAAAAAATTAATAAATTTTTCTTATGATCGCACACTCCTTGTATAAGAAGACTGTAATCTCCTTTTCTATTATAATATACATAATGATATTTCGAGGTTGGTCTCTTAATTTTTATATGGCTCCCATCTATAGCTCCACTACTCCATCAATCCCATGTATTTTACAAAATTTAGATTTTATTTTGTGTAATTGTTGATCAGTAGGCCACGCAATATACTGTCCAGATTTTTTTACTAGATGTCCTATTATTTTCGTGAGAATACGATGACAGGAACTTTTAGTAACATTAAATCTGTCGGAGCATTGTCGAAATGTCTCTGTATTGCTAAGATAAGGTCATTAAAACTGCTTTTCGTGCACATATCTTTTCTCTTCCAAAATTATGTTGAGGTAAAACACGTTCAGTTTCAATCATATCTAAAAATGTATGGAAGTTAAACATTTCGCAATTCAGTTTCTTATTTATGGGTTATCATATTTGCCTATTATTAAGTCAACAGTTGAACGTTTTAGACGAAAATGATCCTTAAATTCTTTATTATCGTATTCTTCCACAGTGTCCATAAAAGTAGTTATTCGATGTAATTTCCTCCTGGGAGACTTAGATGAATCGGAACAATCCGAGAATGACGATTCAGATGAATAAAACTAATTGGATTCAATCGACTCTGAACTAGTCCAATCCAAGTCTGAATCAGCTTTTAAACTCTAATGGCATATGAATGTATATGTAAGTAATGACTCACTGGTATTTTAGCATCTATTAACTTACCTTTGTAACAATATTTGAAACAGTTATTTTCTTAGCCATCTTAGCGCATTTAGTTCGACACTTTATTGAGGTTAACAAGGAGGTTAGAGAGAATTTATCAGTTTAACGCGTTCCTTTTACATACTGAACAATGACGTCATTATCTGAGTATGAAATACTCAGCTCACTTCAGACTCAGTTTCACTTGAGTGTAAATGGAAAGCAACTATTATAAATAGTTTTCAGATAATGGCTGCTTTCCTTTTAGGAGACAAATGTATAACACACTCGAACACAGTTTACCACACTTAAATGGAACACGATATGTGCAGTGTGTGTATCATGTGTACGAACCACAGATGGTACGAACTTTTAATACCTAACCATAAAAGATTTGAATTTTGATCTTAACGGACGCATAAGATTCGATTATTGCAAGGAGTGCGTTCTAATATCACTTAATTCATCAAAATCACACTTTAACAGACTTGAAACATACTCTGAGGCATGGTGGAAGTATAAAGGTATGCTCAATTCTTGGACACATTTTCGTTACGTTTTGCGCATAGACTGAAATCCGCCATCTTCACGCATGCTCACATGTCGAAACATAAGTGTCAGTCGCATTCAAAATTAAAAGTTAAGTTAAAGTGGCAGTCGCAGGTTAAAAGTTAAAGTGTTATTTTAAGTTAAAGTGTTATTTTTAAGTGTTATTTTTATTTTATTTGCTATGCCGTCGTGTTCTATAAGGAGCTGTCATAATAACTCGCACAACACAAAAAATAAAGAAATAAGTTATTTATGTTTTCCAAAGGATGAAGCATTAATTGAAAAATGGAAAGTTTTATGTAAAGAAAATGTTAATCCTAAAATTGGTATATATAATGAATTTATGAAAGTAAAAAATAATTGAAAATATTAAAAAATGTATTAAATAATTTTTTATTGAATTTGTAGCTCGTGTCTGCTCTCAACATTTCCATCCAATTTGAAGATAAATCAAGATTATAGAATTTAGTAAAAGATTCTGGAAATGTACGAATCAAGCTGAAACGTGACGCAATTCCAATGGAATATATTCCAATGGAATATATAGAGGACAATGTTCCAAAAGACAATATTCCATTAGACAATGTTCCAAGTACATTTATATATTATATATATTTATTAATTTACTTATCTATTTGCCACACAGCATGTAATATTGCAATAATATTGCAACTCACAATGTAATATTATGTAAATACTACTGAGACATTACATTGCGATATATCACAATGTAATATTGCAGTTATTTTGTTGTGATATTACAACGTGATATATCATTCTGCAATATTATTATAATGTCGTCTAAATATTGCAGTGCAATATATTGCAATGCAGTATTACCACAATATCGTCCATATATTGCAGTGTGATACATCACAACGTAATATTTATATTTATATTTATTTAATTGTCAGTAATCGATGAAATTCAGAAGTTGAAACAGATAAATGCAGCCTTGGTTTCGGATATTGAAACTTTAAAACATCAAAATTAGCTGAGAAGGATGAACTCTATGAGAATCTGAAAGAGACAAATACAGCTTTCGTTTTAGATATTAAAGCTCTAAAAAATCAATTGCCTAAAAAAGATAATCTCCATAAGAAACAGATAAAACAGAAGATCGTAGAAATATTGAGTCCCTTTTTTACGTCTGGACAAATTAAAATGTACATGAATCCGACGTGTAAGAAAATTAACTGGTCTTCAGAGGATATTTCGGCTGCAATACCTTTGAAAAGTGTGAGTCCGAAAGCTTACAAGTATTTGAGAAAAACGAAACAGATTCCGTTGCCCGCAATGTCAACTCTTCGAAGGTGGGTAGCCAATTTCGATATTGATGAAGACATCTTAAAAGACGTTCTATTAATAATGAAAGGCAAAAGTCAAAGCTTGACAGACATGGATAGAGCAACGGTTCTTTGTTTTGATGAAATTCATTTATCAAATTTAATTCAAATTGAAAGAAAAAAAGGAAAGAGCCGTTGGACCATAATAAAAGATGCCAGGTTGTTCTTGTTCGTGGTTTGTTTAAAAAATGGAAACAGCCCGTCTTCTATGCCTTTAATCAGAATATCACAAAAGAAATATTGTTGGACATAATTATCCAATTATATAACAATGGCTATACTGTATACGCAATGACTAGTGATTTGGGACTTTCGAATCAAAATTTGTTGAAAAAATTGGACATCAACGAAAATACTAAAACATTCTTTCAACATCCCTGCGACGAAGATGTAAGAATACACGTTTTTCTAGACGTCCCTCATCTGGGCAGCGATCATGTAACTTTTCCCTTAGAGCGGATAGGCGAAAAGTGAAAGATTTCACGTGAACAGCGTGAACTTATGATCATAGAACTCGACGAAACGTTGAAACGTGAAACTTTTGACGTGAATTTTTCCGCCATTAAATTTACTGGCGGAAAGGTGAAAGTTTAGTGACTCGAAGTAACTAGAACACTGAAATGCAAGATTGAGATGTTAGTTTCTAAGGTTATGATCCCAAGGAGAACAAAACAATCAAAATAATGTCAATATGACGTCAAATTGACATTATTTTGATTGTTTTGTTCTCCTTGGGAATTGATATTTCTAAGATTATATAGATTTTTATAAGTATAAATAATAAACATTGACATTTCATTATTATTACGTTACTCATAATGTATACATCGATATTATATTTATTAATAGTTTTTAGTTTTATTATGGCTGCAGCGTAGTGGATAATTCAACTTGCTGAAGAAGCTAAAGAAGAAGAGAAAAAAAGGTATTTAAGATTACAAAGCAAACAGTTACGCGATACAATTAATCCGTTTGACATATTGGAGTCACAATTTCATACTTTATATCGATAAGTAAACATTGAAGCAAGTGATATTGATCAAATGATCATATTACATTTAAATATAAAAAATGAAACTATTATATATACTATTGCAAATCACATTCAAAAAAAATAATAAAAAATTTATGATTTTAATTTAAAATCAGTTTGTATACGTAAAATTTAAAATTATAGCTCATTTTATTATAAATTACTTACTTAATTAATTTTCTATGTATGTCTTTTAAATATATGTGTATGAGACATATTTTGTTTAATACAAACTATCAAAAGAAGCTGTATTGGCATTATGCGAATATCTACGCCCTCATGTACAACCAGCTGTTAGAACGACAGCGATTCCATTAGAATTAAAGGTGTAATTAGAAAAAGATATATACATATATGTTGTGACCGTACTTGTGAGGAACAGCACAACTTCGTCACTTCATCCGTTGCTCTATTTACGCGATAGCTCAAAAGGATGAACAAAATAATATGAATAGCAAGAGTGCGGTTCTTCTTTCAAATTTTAAGTGCTGCGATATTCGAGCCGTACTAATTTCGTTGGGCGCCAGGCACGAGAGAGCGTGCCACTCTTCGCACTAAATTTTAAAATGTTACGCTCGGACAAAGAAATTACAGAACAACGGAATTCGCGACGGACGGGCTCAACTAGCTCAGCTAATGAAATCGGCAGAGGGGGTGGTTTGTGGTAAGCGGGGAACAATGTCGGAGGGCGAGGTAGAGGCTGACAGAAATAATCAGACAGAAATTAATATTAACAATAACAAAGAGTTTCCAATTTATTCCATTCGCGTCGATACATGAGTTGAAGTAATTTAAAGAATACCGCGGTCGCGCGTCGACGACAAGTTTACTTTATTACCGAAAGAACAATGGCAAGGTCGTCGACGACGGTACTTAGAAATGTTCGACTCTAAGAACTTCCAGCAAACCGACAGCCTAATGCTGAGCGGTGACACGCGGCTCGACTCTAATCTTAAACAAACCGGAATCTCAACAATTAATACGAATAATTTGACTTGGCAGTGACACGGGCGAGCAATAACGACAATCCTGAGTTCACAAAC
>NW_017275243.1:16080-16399 GCF_001594065.2 Cyphomyrmex costatus
AGCGATAGGTGAGGCGGCCGAACACAAGAATACAGCGTAGCCACCGGCTCTGATCGTGAATTACCGGCAAAATCCGAGCTCAGGATCGTCTTAATATTAACTAAAATTTAATTAAATAGCGACAAGAAGAAGAAAGAAAGAAAATAATACAATAATCGCAAAAAGAGAATAAAAATAAGTAATACAATAATCGCAAAAAGGAAATAAAAAATGAATAATAATGTCGCACATTCGCTTGTGAGCTCGCCCGTTGACCCTGAAGGACCCAGGATCTCGCATTATGCTGCTTTTACGAGTGACTGACAAAATGTCACGTCAC
>NW_017275244.1:0-778 GCF_001594065.2 Cyphomyrmex costatus
GCGATAGTGCCCATCCACTATCACGTTCCTGGAATTCGTCCAGCGATGCCAGGATTGGCTCGATGACGCGCGACGTACCACTCTTGCAAATCTGACGAACGAAAAAGTTCATAGTTTTCGTACTCACACTTTTATTAGCACGTTTATCACCTGATACGAACTCACCGTTAAACACTGTATTTATTTTTACAGAATTATGTCTCTGCATGACATCTCGCACACGTTCGAGCACAATTTCACTCGCGTCTTCGAGGAATTGGCGAGGCTCGATGTGACTAGAGTTTATCACCGCGCCTGTTAGAATACGGCTTTCGAACGCCGTTTCGATCTCGCGCCATCGAAGTCCCGCACTGTACCCGGCACCCACTTGCACAAAACGATCGCGCACCGAATCTTTTAAACCTTCAAGTCGAGCGATACGAGCGATTAACGATTGTCTATTACCGATCGATAATCGCGGGCGTTTTATCCGACTCTGTTCTTCCAAAGATTCGATGAGCTCATCGCATCGCTGTTCCCACAGGATGTACTCTTCTCTGGTACTAAGCAGGGTAGCTTGCTCTATTAAATCTCGCTCCGTTTGATCCATGTTTTTTCTCTAAAATAGTTTTTTTTTTTTGCACAATCACGTGTTTACTTTTTTTTATGATGTGCAAATGGGACACTGATTGCACGGGTAAATTTTGTGCAGATCACCTCTGCATTCCGTGCAAAACATACCTCTGATATCCCAGTGTCTAGCAGTGGTATGTTCGCGAACGGCGTACAGTCGTGAAAA
>NW_017275244.1:4219-14585 GCF_001594065.2 Cyphomyrmex costatus
TTTTTTTCAAGCTTCATTAAAATGGTTCTATCTACAGGATCATCGTCATCTGTTTTTGCAACCTCTTTCAATTGCTGTAAAGTCCATTGGCAGTCATTGTCTTGTTCTATATAGTCATAAATGTTTTGCATGTAAGCGTCAACCTTAGCAAATTTATTACTATTTCTTCTTTCGCTATCGTAACGCTTGTAGCGCCTCAATAACTGTGTGAAACAATGCCGATGATACTTTGCATTTTTCAGCTGAAGATCGACATTTCGTATTAAATCTTGTAAAACCGATAACTCAGATGTTGGATCATCAACATCTTCTGCGAGCAACATAATAGTTTCGTTTACGCTAGGTCCAGTTACCGAAGACCATGTTCTTAAATGCTCTTGGTTACATACAATAGGGTGAGAGCATATGAAACACTTATTTTCGAAATCGAATTCAATTTCCTCCGGTTCGATTTCGCATTTCATTTGTTCTGTAGACTTGCGCATTCTTTTTTCGGTAACATTTTCTGAACTTTGCGTTTCTCCAACACGTTTTAAAGAGTATTTTGCCCTACAATTCTGATGTACATAAATGTCTTGCTTATCGTCAAGTAATTTTTGTAGGTACTCATGCAATCCATCATTTTTTTCTTGAGAAACAGACATTAATGTTTTCAAACCTTTCGCGCCAACTTTATTTACTGGAGATCCCTGGAGAATAGTTGCAACTGCACCGTCACCAAAGTAGTGACAAATCGAACAAGAACTAGCAGATACATCCATGATATCTATAACATAAATATATAACAAGATTTTAATCTCGTATGTAAACCAAATAAATCGTAGAAAAAATACAAGAAACATAATTAACATGTTCTCTCACCTGACGAGAATAAATTGTAGTCTCCACTTCGGCTATAGCAATTGTTTTAAAAAGAATCACGTGCAATGCGGCAAATTACACTGTGGCAAATTACACTATAATGAGCAGTCATCCATGGTTAACGTATCCGTGACATTAAAACATAAACAAAATCTCAATCTCGTTATTCAACAGGTAAAAACCCTAGAAAAGAAAAACAAAACATAATTAAAATGTTCTCTCACCTGACGAGAATAAATTTATTGAAATGTAACACGAACAATTTTTGCACTATATCTACTACACCTTGCGTTCATAACAACACAATTAATTATATTTGTATTACAATAATACCAAAAAGACAACAACAATTAAAACACGTTGTTCCCTATGCGAGGCTAGTTATGGAATGTAAGGTTAAGCAGCATGGTTCGTGCAATGTGCTTAATATGTAGGACTCTCTCGGAGTATAGCATGTAAATCTTCTGCGCTTGCGCGAGAAATTGATGGAGAGATACAGACTGCGAGGCAATTTCAAAACAGAAATGAGTAAAACATGTCATTTTTTAATTTGCTTCACAATCATTTATTAGCAACAAAACCAATAATCCACGTAATTTTTTTGCAGACAAACATATGTAATTTATCATGAAATATAAAATTTTTTAAAAATTCGCACATATTACATGGCAAAATAATAAATATTTTTATATTTTCCGTCACTGGGGGTGGTTTTTAGGGGTTGAAACCACCCCAGCGCACAAATGGACCTCGGATTCGTGATCAGCGACCTAAAAAACCCCCGAGAGACGATTTCTAAGCCGAAATAATAAATTTTTCTGTAAATTTTTGGTACTGCAATTCGTGGGGGTGTTTTTGAGGGTTAAAACTACCGTAATTAATTCATTTTTTGAGGTAGGGCTACGGTTAGTGATGATGAATGTTCCTGAAGATCTACAGAATACGGGACAACAAGAATTTTTTAAATCGGTGCTGTTTCGCAACTTTTCCACATTTTACAGTTTTTTCCGGCTTATTTACTGGACTATATGGTAAGTTATTTATTGTACGACGCGGGCGCGGGAGCACGAGCGAAGCGAGTGCGCTCCCCCGCGCCCGTGCCGCACAATAAACAACTAAGCATATGAGTTACACACAGAATTTTTCATTACAAGTGCTCGTCGTAATGTGCCCAATACAGCAACGTTTTTGCGCAGAAGAGTGGGGTTAGAGTAATAACTCAACCCTGCTCAAAAGAATGGATAGAACGGTATTAGATATTATAGAAAATTCGACAACTTTATATCATAATTAATACAGATGTATAAGGTTATATCAGAAGCACTGGCGTGACTTGATAACACTTCTATCATAATTAATAAAGTTGTATCTGCTTTACTCCTAATATGAATGTCATGATTCAAGATTGACAAGTTTAAATATTGCTAAAAATAAATTTTATTATACGTTCTATCTATTTGAATAAAGAGTTAACAGAATTTTACCTAAAATATAATCAATACGTTTTAATAGGGAATATTATGAAAACATTCAAATCTCATCCAATATGATATTTATATGACAAACGATAATCAATATGAATTTTATCAGATAAAACTGATTGAATCAATGCAATCGAATCAAGTTTTCCTTATTCATTGGTAAATCACGGTTCATCGCGATTTTGAGGTTTCAATCCTATCATGTTGAAACCTGATTTCAGGATACAGGTTACTTCAGTACACGCCATGAAAAACATTATTTAGCGTTTATCATTTTTTAACGGAGAAACCTGATTGAATAATATTATTCGTGATAGACAGCATGTCCGAATCGATACCATTGAATTAAGTTTTCCGTATTAATTGGTAGACTACATTTCGTCACGATTCTAAGATTTCAATCCTATCATGTTAAAACCTGATTTCAGGATAGAGATTATTTTAAAGAACGACGTGAAAATACTGTTTATCACCTATCTTTTTCTATCTGATAAACCTGATTGAATAAAATTATTCGTGAAACGGGTAATGATCGAATCGATACAATCGAATCAAGTTTTCCTTATTAATTGGTAAATCACGGTTCATCGCGATTCTGAGATTTCAATCCTATCATGTTGAAACCTGATTTCAGGATAGAGATTATTTTAAAGAACGACGTGAAAACACTGTTTATCACCTATCTTTTTCTATCTGATAAACCTGATTGAATAAAATTATTCGTGATACAGGGTATGTCCGAATCGATACAATTGAATCAAGTTTTCCGTATTAATTGGTAAACTACATTTCGTCACGATTCTAAGATTTCAATCCTATGTTACATCCCACTAAAAATCCCTCTTTCTTCATTATTATAAATATATGATTCATACATTTTCTTTATCTTATTTCTAGTTTAGTATTTCGTCTTAGTCAGATATTCTGTCTCCATTATATCTATATTTCGTAACCGTCCCTTTTATAGAAGGGCCTATCTTAGTTCATAAACATTCAAACAACAGATGACTCACGCTCGCATACTCTTATGCGTCACGTAGATAAAGAATATCTATTTTATAATCTTTTTCCTTCGAAGGCCTTTTTCTAGAAAAATGTTAAACAATAGCATATATGCCTAATAATTAAGTAGTAGTATATGGTAAGATCTTTCCGAATGCGAGGATGAATATCTTTTATTTTTCCTTTTCTTTCTTTTGTCTCTTATTCTTAATGAAACTAAAATCCAAGAGTCATAATATATAAAGTTATAAAATATTTTAACCCAACTTAAAATATACAACATTAATATAATTTAGAACATGTCGTTACATTTCGCCTCGCATAAGGATATTAGTTAAGGAAAATCGAACTTTTATAAATTATTAAAACTCTCGTCTACTAAGATAAGACTAGACTCGTAGTGTCGGGAGTAGGGCTTACGCGGAGCGCTGCTCCCTTATCGTAAGAAAACAAGCGCGAGCATAGGTTCCACCAAATTCTAAAGAATCTTGATTGGTCCTGGACGGACACTCCCACGTTCATTTTTTAGTATAAAAGAGCTGCGAAAAGCAGGAAAACTGCCAGTTGTTAGAAGAAAATTCATCGTTATACCATTAGTCAGTTAAGTCAGTTGTTAGAAGAAAATTCATCATTAACTAGTCAGCCAGTCGTCAGAAGAAACTCTTTAGTTGGAACTATCCTCACGCTTCGCATCTAGACGTAGGTTATTTCTCCTTTTGTGTCATTTATTTTTTTTTTCTGTACTTAATAAACAGAATATAAAAGTTATTCAGCCGAAACCGAAATCTCAACTCTGCGTCTCGTCTAGTAGTACATGAATATCCGAGGAGTTGCTAAGACTGTCGCTGCCAATAGTGTGGCCCCCGTCCTAAGCATTTTTTCGGAGCATTCACAAATTATAGAGGACTGTGTTGTGACTGTCGCTGCCAATGGCGTGGCCCCAGTCTTAGACATTTTCCTCGAAATTAGACAATTTCTTTCGCGTTGCTTCCATGCCTTCAAAAGGTGGACGAAGAGAAAAAGAGAAGAGATTAAGGTTCCAGATCAAAACAGCCTTTAATAAAAATCACGATCCTTTTCCTTATTTCGAAAAACTAGCGCGTCTACTAAACCATAATAAACCATTAGATCCATCTCCCGAACGCGAATATATCCTCAGCCTATTAGAAATTAACCTCACCTTTCCCAATTATAAAACCATCCGAAAAGGCGATCCACGCAGGCTCGCCTACAAACTTCGCGAACTCTTTGGGACCGGGTTCAAGGTCACCCTTCCTAAAAACTATCCTACCCTTCCTCCTGAACATTCCTAGTCGCACATCCTGACCTCCAATCCCAGGGTAAATTGCTTAAATGCATTGACCCAAAAATAGGAGAGAATTTCTAAAACCACGACGTTCCGTAACACCTATCATGTTGAAACCTGATTTTAGGATACAGGCAACTTCAGTAGAGGCCATGAAAAACATTATTTAGCGTCTATCATTTTTTAACGGAGAAACCTGATTGAATAATATTATTCATGATAGAGGGTATGTCCGAATCGATACAATTGAATCAAGTTTTCCGTATTAATTGGTAGACTACATTTCGTCACGATTCTAAGATTTCAATCCTATCATGTTAAAACCTGATTTCAGGATAGAGATTATTTTAAAGAACGACGTGAAAATACTGTTTATCACCTATCTTTTTCTATCTGATAAACCTGATTGAATAAAATTATTCGTGAAACGGGTAATGATCGAATCGATATAATCGAATCAAGTTTTCCTTATTAATTGGTAAATCACGGTTCATCGCGATTCTGAGATTTCAAACCTATCATGTTGAAACCTGACTTCAGGATACAGGCTATTTCAGTAGACGCCATGAAAAACATTATTTAGCGTCTATCATTTTTTAACGGAAAAACCTGATTGAATAATATTGTTCGTGATAAAGGGTATATCCGAATCGATAAAATTGAATCAAGTTTTCCTTATTAATTGGTAGACTACATTTCGTCACGATTCTAAGATTTCAATCCTATCATGTTGAAACCTGATTTCAGGATAGAGATTATTTTAAAGAACGATGTGAAAAACACTGTTCGTATATCTTTTTCTAAATGATGAACCTGATTTAATGGCATTATTCGTGAGACGAGGAATGATACAATTGAATCAAATTTTTCTTACTAATTGTAATTTATTGTCATTACGATTCTGTGACTCCAACAAATCACATAATGGAACATGATTTCAGGATACAGGCTATTTTAACCTTTAAAGTGCACGGGTGGTGTTTGACACCCACACAAATTTTCGAGTTCCCGAAAACATTACTTAATTACTTTCTTTAACAATTTTTTTCATATAATTAAAATAAATAAATGATTAAAATACTACTTGCATACTAAAATAGATATGTTAAACTATGTAGGATAAAATTTTTGTAACAAAATATTCAATAGCGGCTGAGTAATCAACCTTCAAAGTCACTCGGGTGTCAGACACCCGCGATGCGCTGAATGATCGGTTTTCCAACGATGCAAAGGTTAAAAGACGACATAAAAAACGCTATTCACCGTCTACCATTTTTTATCTATAAGATTATTAATTTACTTTGCGTACAAAGAAAATTTATACACTTTAATTTTTTGGACTACAATTTAAATAAACTACTTCTACTTCAATTCTCTCTTAGTTTAATTTATGATCAATGAAATAAAAGTGCTTGACACATTTTCACGGAAACAATTGTTGTTGAATATATATTATTAAGCAATTAGTTACATGTATCGCAAATGTAGCAAATACTATTGCGATAAAAACAACTATTGTATTCCAAAAACAGCTTAATCCAGGCCTAGAACTGGGTTGCACATTTTGACCTATTTTGCCTATTGTCATCCCTACTCCTTTTGTTTCACAGCATTTAGACTGCATATAGAAATAAAATGATCGAGTTCAGAGACGATATTACAGTACCTGTTAAATTATACAGAGCACTGTAGAACTTGAAAATATATTGCCTAGCGTTTACTGCTTACAGAGTTTTATTATTATTACTATTAACATTATTTGGGTGTTAGAAAATCAAAAGTAACACTTCGAAGTGTTACTAGCATGAATATTCGGATTCAACATGATAGAAGTCATCAGATGATCAGTGTTCAATGAGATATAGTATAGGGTTGGAAAAACGAGTTAGAACATTACAGAATATTTACATAAGTAAATCCGGATTTTCTTATTCAACATGATAGAAATCGTCGGACAGTTAATATTCAACCAGATACAATGCTAGTTCATTGAGGAAATAGGTTCGGACGCGATAGAATATTAACATGAATGAAACAGGATTTTCGGATTCAACATGATAGAGGTCATCAGACGATCAGTATTCAATGAAATACAGTATTATAGAGTTGGAAAAACGAGTTAAAACATTATAGGATATTTACATAAGTAAATCCGGATTTTCTTATTCAACATGATAGAAATCGTCGGACAGTTAATATTCAACTAGATACAATGCTAGTTCATTGAGAAAATGGGTTGGAACGCGATAGAATATTAACCCTTTAACGCCCAAATGTGCAGAATTTGCACACGGAATTCAGCATGATGGTACTTGCAAAATAAAAATGTAAAAAAATCGAGATGACCATATCCTACTATTTTCGGGGTCGCTCTTTCGAATGGCGTATGCGAAATTTTCGAAAAACGTCATTTTACACTACTTTTTTTTAAAAATATCCAAAAAACACCGATTTTTTAGGTAAATTTTTTTGTTCAATCGTAGTTTTCACCATGATAACGCTTTCCAGACATCTTGTAACCTATCAGAAGCGTGTTCCCGATAGTTTTACTTAAAAAATATGCATTTACATATTTTGATTTTTACCGATTTCGAGTTTTAAATGGCACCTGAGCGCCAAAAATTGTTCGAAATTTCCTTCATTTTTCGATTTTATCAGTCTATACATAGTTTAATCGTATAAAATAAGTTATTGAATGTTAAGAGTCACATATTTTGACTTTTGGAAATACAGACATTATTTTCAAAAACCAAAATGGCGGCTCTCTATGCATAGGTAGGAATTTGTTACATTTCATTTTTTATTAGACTAGCACAAGACAGAGCGTGCGCTACGCGCGCGCCACTTACTCATTTATTATTAACAAAACGGCGCGCGCTACGCGCGCGCCCCTTTGACACGTATGACTCGCCTGAACTCGCCGCGCACGCGATCACTGACTTCGACCACCAATCACGAGCGCGGAAAATGTGTGCGTGCGTGCGTGCGTGCGTGCGTGCGTGCGTGCGAGTGTGTGAAATATCAAGTAATAGACTCATAATCGTTATGTAACGAATGGAACACACACACACACACACACACACACACACACGGGTGGGTGCAAGGAGGTGGCCTTCGGCCTATCGAAAAAACGAGACGTACATTTCTCTCTGGTCGACGACGATGACGACGTATCTTAAAAATAAAACGTGAAAATTCGCAGATTCGGACTTTGCGTCGGGATATCTCCGCTCGTAGGGCACGTAGAAAAAAAATGAAAGCACTTTTATCATACATTTAAGTTTTTCCTGTCGATTGAGCGTATGTAGAACTTGATCGGTACAGCCGTTACTGAGATCTGATCATCTCGACCCCGAAAATTCTCAGTTTCGCGTAAAGGAGGCACGGCAGTGTCGCGCGCTTGGCTTAGCGCTGAGACGCTACCGTGTCTCCAGGGCTGCGTTCATAAAGTTTTCTCCGAATAGAGTTAGAGTAGAGTTGAGTTAGGTACGAGACGGTACGAGTTAACTCTAAATTTATGTGACTTTATGAACGACCGGAGTATCAGTTGAGTTCGTTGATTTGATGGTAGTTCTAATCTAATAAAAAGTTGAAATTTAAATTAAGAAAAAAATTAATTTTATAATAAAACGTAAAGAAAACGTAAAGAAAGTAATTTCTTTCACTATATTAATCTATAATCTATAATAATAATACGAAAGTAATAATAATAAGAAAGTAATTTCTTTTACTATATTAATCTATAATCTATAAAACGTAAAGAAAGTAATTTCTTTCACTATATTAATCTGTAATCTATTAATCTATCTCTTATTATTAATCTATAAGTCGTGAAAGATGAGATAATAATAATTATTTAAAATTTTTTTCACTAAAAAATAGAAAATAAATTACCTGTAACATTTTGTATTAATGTAAGGCCACTTTCATTAATAATACTTTTTCCTATTTCGTCAGTCACTATTATATAATTCTCCATCTTAGAGAGATTATTAAAAAAAGATATATTCAAAAAGTATCTTTATAATTATAATAGTGACTGATGAAACAGGAAAAAATATTAATGAAAGTGGCCTTACATTAGTACAAAATGTTACAGGTAATTTATTTTCTATTTTTTAGTGAAAAAAATTTTAAATAATTATTATAAAAAAAAAGATTTATAACATACTATCTTTTTTAACATATCTTTTATAACATATCTAGATTTTTAACATATCTTTTTTTTCATAATCTGTCTACACTAAATATTATAATATTATAATATTTAGTGTAGACAGGTTATGAGGCACGTATTTACATCAGTCACCATTACCTATAATTACCTCTTATTTAGGTTAGTAAGCTGATACTCATTACTGCGCATGTCGAGTTATTTCTACCCACCTCTCTGACATGAGTTAAGAAAGTTAACTCTAGAGTTAATCCTGTCGAATTTCTGAACGGCTTACTCTGAACATACTTCCGGTCATATTCGAGTTTCTGAACGCTATAGAGTTAACTCTAGTTAACTGTGAGTTAAAGAGTAAACTTTATGAACGCAGCCCAGATTGAACGCAATTAAAGGTGTGTGTGTGCATGTGTGTGGAAAAGTGCGAACGAGAGAGAGAAAGAGAGAGAACGCAAGTTGATACAAGTTCAAATGTGTATACTCACGCATTATTCTGTACGACTATCTGCTGATTCCTCCTACGATGAAACAGATCCGTTTTAAGTAATCAAGTGACAATCTTTTCTTCCTTTACTTCTTATATTAAATCACCTCTCTACACACTCATGCACTCTGTTCACTCAATTGACTGAGAAAACGTACAATTTATTACCGAATTGATCAATTAATCACTATGAAAAACTCTGATTACTCGATCACTACTAATTACTCGACGCGTGAAAATTAATCGAAGAAAGAAGCACATGTTTACGTGACAACACATGTTAGATCTAACACTTCAACCAATCACATCCGACAGTGTTACCACAGCAGTAAAGGCTTTTGCACGTAAAAAAGCGTTAACCGTAACCGTAATTTTAGTAGTTTCCAACACGTACAATCAGATGGAGCAATGCAAGTGAAATTCTGTAACCGTAATTTTAAAGTTAGTCGTAAAAATTTTGTCATGTTGGAATTTAACACCTTAATGCCAACTAATAGGAAAGCTATCAGGTTATTTATACACTATTTTGGCACGGGTGGTCGTAGTAATCGTCGTTTCTGATGTTCGGAAAAGAGAAAATTCGGGTCAAACAGCAAAAGGAAGGTTAAAGTTACGGTTAACGCTTTTTTACGTGCAAAAAGGCCTTAACCAATAAAATCGGTCAGCTGTTCGCTACCGTTAAGTAAACATACGTTGTGTGTTCGTCACGTAAACATATGTTTCTTTCTTCAATTAATTTTCACGCGTCGAGTAGGTAATTAGTACTGATCGAATAATCAGAGTTTCTTTATAGTGATTAATTGATCAATTTGGTAAATTTTACGTTTTCTCAGTCAAGTGAGTGAACAGAGTGCGTGAGTGTGTAGAGACGTGATTTAATATAAGAAGTAAAGTGGAAAAGATTGTCACTGGATTACTTAAAACGGATCTGCTTCATCGTAAGAGGAATCAGCAGATAGTCGTACAGAATAATGCGTGAGTATACACATTTGAACTTGTATCAACTTGCTCTCTCTCTCTCTCTCTCTCTCTCTCTCTCTCTCTCTCTCTCTCTCTCTCTC
>NW_017275244.1:15003-31391 GCF_001594065.2 Cyphomyrmex costatus
TGATATTGGCTTAAAATTTTACATTTGTCAGAGTAATGGAAATTCGCGATTTGCAAATACTTATGTTAACTTCGCGGTATTATTTTGTCTGACTTTACATTTGTACCAAAAATTCTGTAATAGTTAATTTTTATTAGAACCTTACAAAGCAAGATGACAAAAGCATCGATGTCATTTTCAAGTTAAAATTAGTAATAATTACTGTAGGTAACTGAGTAAAAGTAAATGCGTAAGAATGTGCGTGCGTGCGTGTGAGAGAGAGAGAGAGAGAGAGAGAGAGAGAGAGAGAGAGAGAGAGAGAGAGAGAGATAATGTAAACTGTAAGCGTGTGTACTGTTGAGCCTGTTAGACCCTGTAAGTACCCGCATGCATCGATGAGCGTCGCCGGTCCTGGTTATCTTCCGTATTCGACTTGTGATACGCTAACTATTTCTCTTTATAATTCAAAAACTAAGCTTCGGACGAATTTTTGCCAAAGGAGAAATCGTCTCAGAATACCGCCAAGAATATGTCTCTTTAAGGACAAAAGGTTATTCTGAATCACTCTGTATATATTTTGTCTGTTATATAACACATTTAGTCTGTTTTCTGTTCCTGCACTATATTGCACTGAAACTTCATTTGCTTTCAATAAATATGAAACATATTTACTATCTCACAAGTTCCAAAACATAATTCAGTCACAGAAAACAGACCTATAATGTTTTGACCGATATCCTAAAATGGCATTGGATGAAAGGAAATGTTCTACATTCGTGTGCACCAATATATCTGTCAGTATTTATTTAAAAAATGTGTATGTCACATTATATCTATATTACACATTTTTATTACTGACATTATATATATATATATATATATATATATATATAAACACGATCATAATAGTCGAAGCAGAGGTTTTCTCTGCTCGACATTTTCTCGCGTTGCATACTCCAACTCACTCGGAGGCCCATATTCAATACGCGCTTACAATGATGTTAGCGCTCTAACATGCTATAGTATACTTCACGCATACTATAGAATTTCAGAGATAAAAACGCGTTTTTATCAATAAATCACGTACTGAATACAGAATGAGTAGGAGCTACCATATGTGTGATTGCATATGATAGATGTAAACAGCACGCGGTCAACGGCGGCTCGGGGCCAGCGGCGGCGCGCGGCAGGCAGAGGGCGTAAGTGAACGGTCACAAATCTGTTGTACCGACCTCGATCAAGTTCGGCCGTAGCTCCAGCATCCCCTTAATTTGTTGCTTGTGTAAGAAATTTCGAGAATCATGTCATGTATTGCTAGAATTATGTTGTCAATTGTAAGAAATCGTTTCATTGCCTTATATGGGCATATTCCCGAGCAGGAGTAAACGTCCTTACTTATGTTTATTTTCTTCAGCTGTTGCGAAGCGAAAGCAGTAACGTCAAATCAAGTGATCACGCGACCGAAGCGTGATATTCTAGAATATTCGGCACATAGCGAGTGCCGCGAGAATATGCGCAAGGCACTCACTCGGCAGTTGAACGCGGTCAAGTGTAGATCCGTCGCGAAAAGCACTTGATCGAATCATCATTAATTATTCGTAGAGTCGAGTCGTTCGTAGGCTCAGTGCCTTTAGTTTTTCCTTCGGGAAGTTCGTGAAGCGCATAACTGCGCCGTTAGTTTTCGGAGTACATACTAGCTCAATTAGTTCTTTCGGTAACGCGCCGTGCACGTGCATTTGTAAACGGCCGCGTCACATACATTCGCTTATACATTCGTACAGACATTCGCTCAGCCATTCGGTCGACCAGTTACATTCTGGTGAGATATACATTCGATTAGACTCTCGGTCAACAAGTGACATTTGTGAACTCAAATATATATATATATATATATGTGTGTAATAAAATCAGTTTGTGTTACAGTGTTGAACAAAAATCAAGTTTATTATTATAATAACAATTAACCCTGACATCCGATCACTCATTCAAATCTTACACTTGTTTTTAATACCGTATTTTAATATCATCATTTGTTGTTTTTTTTTTAAATGCCAATCTTTGGATCGTAGAAGTAGCGTAATTAAAACCATCCGGAATTCGACTTAAGTTTCTACACAGGGTCCACTAACATTCAGTATTTGTTCAATATAACTTACGGATAAAAGAATTTGATTGGCGGGGCGTAAATGAAAGCAATTAGCAAGATAAATTATCGTTAATAAATTTTGTATTTAATACATATTTTTAAACAAGAGTATTGTAAATTGAAATCTATATAATTGTGACAAACTTTAATAATGTTGAAATCTATAATTGACAAACTTTAATAATAGTTTACAAAAGGTTATAGATATCATTCGTAGCATGTTGCGTCTGCCATTGCCCTTGATAATTCACGGAACAGCCTCCTTCAAATTAATACGGGCGTAGATCGAATATAGCCGTCTTCAAAGAAAGAGTGAGAAAAAGTGAATTAGCGTCCGAGCCGTCATCGGACGATTGCAAGGAGAATGACGCGCTGCTAGGAGCGGTCCCTCGGCAGATCCAGAATATTTCGTGGATAGCCTTGTCCGAGCCAAAGTCATCGGACGACCATTGATGGGAGCTACCCATCGCCTGAGACCGTTCGTCAGGCATACAAATGAAAGTTAGAGAAAAAGCCTTTGTGTTAGACGCCCTTTACTAATTAGCGCCAAGTCGCTAATCAGTGGTGAATGTAAAAATTGCCGCTTACCTTAGCCCTTTTTTAAAGAGTTGCAAAATTGTGAGATGACACTCACTGTAATCAATCAATAGATCAAGTACCTTTGGTCGCGTCTTTAAGGAAACGTCTTGAAATAAACTATAAAGACGGAGAGAAGCAGTTGACCAGCTAATAATTCTAGAAGAGAATGAATGTTGTTATAAACAAAAGCACCGCGTTGCTACGGCGCGAAGTAACGGCGCTCAAGGCGCTTCCTCATAAAGCTTTTGGTCGCTTTCACTGCTCGCGTTTTCCCAAACAGTGTTCGTGGATCGTGGAAATAGCATTTCCCGCACGATTGCATAGTTCAGTACCTCAGATGTTGGTACATGATTGGATGGGTGACCGCTTAGAAAAATAAGAAAATAAGGAGTGGAATGTAAACTTCATTCACACTTTATCTACGCTCGATCTTCGTTCGCAATGGGATTTGATGACGCTCCGTTCACACTTGCAATGGAATTCGATGACACTTCCTTTACGCTTGGTTTACGCTCGGTTTACGCTCCAAATTTACGCTTCATTGACACTCGTCTTACGCTTCATTTTCGCCAGGATGACGCTCCATTCATGTTCGCAATGGGATTCGATGACACTCCGTTCGTGCATTGGGGTTCGATGACGCTCAGTTTACATTCCATCAACGTTCTGGTCATGTTTGCTGAACATTTTAATTACATTCCCTGTGTTTCCTTGGTTGGCGCTTGCTTTACGTTCTAAATGTCCAAAATTACGCTTCTTAGAGAGTTTCATTAACACTTTGGTTACACTTTCCTTACACTTGGTTGACACTTCCTTTACACTTCCCTTACACTTCTTTAACACTTACGTATAACACTTCCTTTACGCTTGGTTTACGCTACAAATTTACGCTTCACTGGCACTCGCCTTACGCTTTATTTTCGCCAGGGCAATATTTTTACGTGCAAAGAAAATCTTGTTTTCTTTAAAAAAATCCGAAAAGAAATAATGTTTTTATGATGATGTTGTCACAAATGTGTTTGGTGTAAAAATTTTGATAATGAACAATATTCCGAAAGTGTGTGAGATGATTAATATAATTATAAAGATGATATCAATATAATTTTATAATATATAAATTAAAAGAACCTTTATATATTGTAAAATTCTAAAATAATTTTTTATTTGTCTATTGAATAAAGTGATTCGGTATTTTTTCTACAGTTCCCTGGCGAAAATAATATATTTATTAAAAGTTTATAAGAAGTTTGCTTAAATGTTGCTTAGATGTTTCATTCAAGCTTTAAAACATCTATTGAATTGTTTATGAGATAGAAATTTAAACATGGAATTGTTTAAGAGATGTTCACAATTATGTTTGATTTCGCCAGGGTTCTAAATGCTGCTCTTGACTTTGTAACTGTTGGAATGTCTTCTTCTTCTCCTTCATTATAGCGTTTTCTCTTGGGATACACTGACAAGTAAACCTACCGAAGTGTAAATCTCCGATTTTGATGAAATTTGGATATGTTGTAAAATATGAAAAACTAAGGTGATACGTACTTTTTTTTAGCGGCGGAAAAACATATTTAGGGAGTGAAACAGCCCCTCCGAAATTGGGGTGAAAATGGAAAAATGACGATATCTTTGAAGGTAGTGAAGCAATTTTAATGATTTCTGGTAGGAAAGTATCTTTCGACAGAAGAAGAATATCGGTCCATACATCTTGGAGGGCGGATAAAAATTAGGGGTAAACTACCCCCAAAATGACTAATTTTTTATGAAAAAAGTCTGTTTCATCCGATTGAAGCAAAATATAGCAAAACATGAAGAGAAAGTCTAATTAAGAGACACGTATTTTTTATTATTTATTTTATATACATAATATATATATACATAATTTGCAGACGATTAAATCATTTTTTAAATGTATTGTAATTGCATATATGATATTCGTTGAAAAAATGTGTTAGGCACAAAGATTTTGTGCACCAAGCACATCTTATTATTGCACTCAAATTGCAGAAATCACAAGATGTTTCACATTGTTTCAAACAGAAATCAACGGGGTTATCAAATTCAGACGGTTTTTCTTTTATATACCCACTTTTGTACCAAGAGTATTTAATAAGATTTTGAAATCTAGGAGAAGAAAACTGGTTATGAATCAATGACTGCAGTTTAATGACGTTATTTCGATGATGCAAATTTATATCAAAGTTGTTCAAAATTATATTATCTGAAAAATATCTAATAAAATTCTTCCAAGGGCGAAAGAAAAACACGTCTAAAGGTTGAATCATGCCCGTTGTACCAGCAGGAATAGTCTTAATTACAACGGATTTTCCAGAAGTTGATAACGCATTAAGCATTTGTGAATTCTGTCCACTCCAAGAATCTAACAACAGGACACTTTCATTGTTAGTTGATGGCAGGAAAACTTTTGTAAACCATTCTTGGACAAGCTTTGATGATAATTTGCCTGATTTAGAAGCAAGTACGTGGACATTTTCGTGAGTGAACAAATTGTTTTTTATTCTCGGGCCGAACACACCATCTTTTTCTTGCAATATAATTAACAACGGAGATAATAAACAACCATCAGCAGAAATAAGAGGTTGAATCGTATAGCTATGGGTCATGGAATTTAATGATTGCGCCAATGTTTCGATTTTTAGTTCCCCTTTAAATGACAGAGTGCGCCCAGTATGCATCTCCAAATTAAATCCAGACTGATCACTATTAAATACATTACATTCTCCTACTTCTGAAATAAGCGTGTTTACGTCATCTACAAATTCTGCAGCTTGTTCTTTAAGCTTATCTTGATCACGTACAGATTTTTGTGTTATAAATTTATTTATTTTTCTTGATACTATGTTGTACTTCATTTTAAAAGTGTGAAGCCATTTCGATGATGCTATAAATGAATCAGAAGAAAGTGAAACGTCATCTCGTGCTTTTAAAGCCCATCTACGAATATCAACGTCGTGAATCGTTAATGACTTATCAACCGCTTGTTAAAATTGGGATATCACATATTCTGAAATTTTCCTTACTTTCTCCTTCCTGGTTCCACCTTCTTCAAGTTGAGCTTCCCAACGATATAATTCGCTCTTATGTTTTAATCGCTTAAATTTGTTTTGAACGGTTTCAAATTTCACTTTTCTTTTTTTTCCTGATTTCCAATATTCGATGACTTTTCGTTTATATTCATCATCGATGTCATCAAGTTTGGAAGCAGAGTCTACCTGTAAGTTAGATGATGTTTCACCCTCAAAATCAGAAGTGTTGTCATCTTCGATTAAAAAAGTTTCTTGAATGTCATTTTGATCTTCAAAAGTTAATGTTTCGTGAGTTTCTACAAAAATGGCATCATTGACTGAATCCTTTATTAGAGTTTCTAATTGAAAACTAAATGTCCTTTCATCGTCGTTTACAGCAGATTCAAAATCATACTGCGGTTGATTAAACGCTTCATACAAAAGCCGAACAATATTTTTTGGATTCATAGCGGGCAGGGATACCGAATGACGGAGAATTTCCTTTTAACGCGTTTGTTTGTAACGCGTTTTCGCGCCTCCTCGGCGAGTATCTTGTCCGCCGCGTGCCTATCGACGAGATCGTTGCTCTGAGAATACGCGATGTCGTGCTCGCGACACGCCGCGTCCAGTGGATTTAGTCCCGCGTCGCCTCTGATCGTTTCTTCAGTTGAGTGCCGGCGCCGCAAAACTGGTAGCCGGGGATATGTAACTCGAAAGGAAGCGTGTTTATCACCTGATTTAACAAGCTCTTCGCTGACATTCGCCGCAATCCCGTATCTTCGGTGCGGGACCGTCGATGTGAGTTTGCTGACTCGGCAAGTTGTAATACTTCAAACACCGGCGGTACCGTCGAACATCCGAATCGGCTCCTATGTGCTCGGGCAATCTGTCCCATACGTGATCGATATAATCGCCACACATTTGTAACAGTACGATCTTCGGTATATACTGCAACTGTTCAGCGCTCAATTCTCGAATGTCGAAAGAACGATGATACAGCGAGAAATACATTTTGCTACTGCCCGATTCGCGGATTCGTGCACCTATAAATAGGCGTTCGAGACTGCCGGTAGATTGTAGTGCGAGTATGAAATTTATGCAGCCTCCACTGACGATACGCGTCATGAATTGTGACGCGAAATTGCAAATGATGCGGAACGACGCGAATAAGCGCAAGTACGGTCAAATGTTGCCGAATACTATACGCGCGATCGTTTACGGCCAGTCAAACTGCGGCAAGACGAACGTGCTGATAAGCTTGCTTGAGAGCCCAAACGACGTACGTTTCGAAAACGTGTACGTCTACTCGAAATCACTGCAACAGCCAAAGTATCGATATCTTGAAAATTTGTTGACGTCCATCGACGAAATCGGCTACTTTACGTTCTCCAACAACAGTGATGTCGTTCCACCGAATGAGGCGCTACCGAATTCTATCTTTATCTTCGACGACGTGGCATGTGACAAACAGAACGCGGTGCGAGAGTACTTTTCGATGGGTCGTCACGCGAACGTCGACTGCTTCTATCTCTGTCAGACGTACGCGAGGATACCTAAACATCTGATACGCGACAACGCGAATCTGCTAATCCTGTTCAAGCAAGATGGTACCAACTTGAAACATGTTTACAACAATCACGTGAATACTGACATGTCGTACAACGAATTTTACGCGTTGTGTCGCAAATATTGGCAACAAAAATATGGATTCATAGTAATAGACAAAAACAGTGCGCTTACAAAAGGGAGATATAGAAGAGGATTTAATGAATTCGCGATGCCGTAACGCTGTCAGTCGTTGTCCATTCTTTGTCAGAGACGAACATGTCTAACGTGCGTGAAAAAATCGCGAGAGAGACCGAGAAGACTAGCGAGTCGATCCGCAAGAAACATCGTGCTTTGAAGACCGATAGATCGACGAGGACATTGTGCTGGACAGGCGTTTCAAGCCTATCGTCGAGCCGTTGGGACAGATCGCAGATAGTAGTCCCGTCGTGAGCGCGATAAAGACAGAGTCGCGTGACTCTACCCCTAAACGCAAGAGAGTGGAGGAGGAGAAGAAGGAGAAGGAGACGTTCGAGCGCTTCATGACTCCGCGCACGCATTTATTCGATCAAACGCTCGAACCGATAACCTCCACACCGCAAGCACCTACGATCGTGCAACCGTCAGAGTCATTCGACAACGTTTCCGAAACGACGTACGCAACGCTCGCGATACCCGATCAAAATCAGAGAACCGAGAGACTTCGCGAGCTCACTTGGTCTGCTGAGTCTAAAATACGTCGAGCCTATCCTACGAGGACACAATGAGAGCGGTATAGATCATGTGTACGGCGCTTACTTGGACAAGGACGGACTAATTCTCGGCAATAAGCGTTTCGACGTGGATGACGCGGATAACATAATTATCGACAGCGTACGATACGCCGCACAGTGGGGCCAAAACGGATTCGCGCGGACAAATTAAGCCACAGGCTTCAATTTTCTATGAAAATTAATGGTTTTTTTTTTAATCTTCGTAAGAAAATTTAGAAAAAACGTAAGGAAGCCGTTTTTAAGAAAAAAAATTTGTATCATATATATATATAGCATTAGAAGCAGACGTAAACATATAAGCGACTTCTTGTTGAATGCAAATAAATTATTGCAGCCGTCGATTTTTTATGAAATTCTGTATAAAACATTTTTTCAGGTTGCTAATTGCGAATCCAGTATCAAATTCTCAAAATTCAAAATGGCGGATCCGATATGGCCCATAAAAATTTTAATAAATGTTAATTTTATCTGATATTTGGTATATAGGGGGTTTTTAGGTCGCTGATGACGAATTTGCTGACAAATTTTCAAAATTCAAAATGGCGGCTTCAATATGGCCAATGAAAATTTAAAAAAAAATGTTAATTTTGTCTTATATTTGGTATATAGGGGTTTTGTAGGTCGCTGATTGCGAAATTGCTGCCAAATTTTCAAAATTCAAAATGGCGGATGTAATATGGACAATCAAAATTTAAAAAAATGTTAATTTTATCTGATATTAATCCAATATGGGAAATAAAAAACTAATAAAAATAGTAATTTTATGTGATATTTGGTATGTAAATTGTATTTTCAAAAGTTCTTTTTTGGGTTACCTTATCTTTGAAATAATCCACATTTTTATAAAAATAGATTTATGTGTATATCAGTCGCTTATGATTAGAAAATAATTTAGAACTTTGTATTTTTTTTGTATTGAAACATTTTCTTGATAACTACTCCAAGTTAAATCCGAACCATAACGAACTGCTATTAAACATTAAACAAACAATAAAGTGTAGGTGAGTCATTGGTGTCCGGCTGTGACTGAAAGCGATAAAAGGGATGTAATTTTCTATTTTTTTTTTCAAATCTTAAAGATAAAAAAAGATTAATGTTAACAGAATTTATCTACCTAATTACTTGAAACAGGGGCTAGTAATCAAACCTTCAATAACCAAACCCAAAATAACCTAATATAAAATAACCGAACCTAAGGCAGCTTCAACTTCAATAACCAAATTCGACAGGAGCAAACTTAAATTAGTACCGCAAGCTATATTTTTCAAAATTTAATTTTATTCAGAATATCGTAGAGTACAACATACTACTTTTGTAAGAGAACTCATTGCACAATTAACAAAAATAAAACCATTTAACGTTTTTTTTTTAAAAACATTTTTTTAAATTTTGATCGTCCATATTACATCCGCCATTTTGAATTTTGAAAATTTGGCAGCAATTTCGCAATCAGCGACCTAAAAACCCCCTATATACCAAATATCAAATAAAATTAACATTTATTAAAATTTTTATGGGCCATATCGGATCCGCTATTTTGAATTTTGAGAATTTGATACTGGATTTGCAATTAGCAACCTGAAAAAATGTTTTATACAGAATTTCATAAAAAATCGACGGCTGCAATAATTTATTTGCATTCAACAAGAAGCCAGGGCCACCCTAATATATATATATATATATATGATACAAATTTTTTTTCTTAAAAACGGCTTCCTTACGTTTTTTCTAAATTTTCTTACGAAGATTTAAAAAAAAAAACATTAATTTTCATAGAAAATTGAAGTCTGTGTCTTAATTTGTCCGCGCGAATCCGTTTTGGCCCCACTGTGAGGCGCGGTGATAAACTCTAATCACATCGAGCCTCGCCAATTCCTCGAAGACGCGAGTGAAATTGTGCTCGAATGTGTGCGAGATGTCATGCAGAGACATAATTCTATAAAAATAAATACAGTGTTTAACGGTGAGTTCGTATCAGGTGATAAACGTGCCAATAAAAGTGTGAGTACGAGAAACTATGAACTTTTTCGTTCGTCAAATTTGCAAGAGCGGTACGCGTCGCGAGTCGTCGAGCCAATCCTGGCATCGCTGGACGAATTCCAGGAACGTGATAGTGGGTGGACGCTATCGCGTATCCTCAATTTGACTATTAGTGTGAACAAGTACAATCCTCTGCACGCCGGTTGTGACATTGAGTTATCGAAAAAAATTACGGACAAGAGAGCGATTGTTAATGTGCAATCCCGGGACGATGCGTGCTTCGCGTGGTCGGTGGTAGCCGCTCTGCACCCGGCTGAAAAGCATATGGAGCGAATGTCTTCGTATCCGCACTACTCATCGGTACTCAATCTCACGAACATCGAGTTTCCGATGACATTAAACCAGATAAAGAGATTTGAAAATCTCAATGACATCTCAGTAAATGTTTATTGCATCGAGAACGAAATTCTTCCTCTTCGGCTCACCGACCGAAAGAGGAGCAAGCACGTCAATCTGCTATACGTGGAGGATCCTCAAGATGAAAACACGAAGGATATGCGGGACAAAAACATGGGGCATTTCGTCCTGATTAAGGATCTCTCCCGCCTCGTAGGATCACAACTCAGCAAATCCAAGAAAAAGAAATACTTCTGCGATAGGTATGTATAATAATAATAATAATAATAATAATAACAATAATATATATATATAATAATAACAATAATAACAATAATAACAATAATAACAATAATAATAATAATAATAATTTATTTTTATTCTTTTTTCCAGATGCTTACACTACT
Source organism: Cyphomyrmex costatus (assembly GCF_001594065.2). Classification (NCBI taxonomy): domain Eukaryota; kingdom Metazoa; phylum Arthropoda; class Insecta; order Hymenoptera; family Formicidae; genus Cyphomyrmex; species Cyphomyrmex costatus. Next base: position 25,832 of record NW_017275244.1, read on the forward strand.
TCAGCTGCAATAAAAAGTTGGAGATCCACACAGTAGACTGTGGAAAACTTAACGATTATGCCATAAGGCTGCCGAGCGAGGACGACAAGTGGCTCAAGTTCAAGAACAACTGCAGGAAGGAGCGCGTCCCGTTCGTCGTCTACGCAGACCTGGAGTGCGTGCTGGAAAACATGGACAAGGATCCGACATCATCCACGTACACTTATCAACGACATAAGGTTTTTAGTATAGCGTATTACGTACACTGCTCGTACGACAGCTTACTGTCGGGTTATCGTTTTCGACGTGATAATAATTGTATAGCGTGGTATGCGGACGAATTAAAAAAAATAGCGCATAGTGTAAAGACTATAAATTCTACAAATGTTCCTATGACAGATTTTACGCGAGACGACTGGCAGAAATTTAATAGCGCTACGCACTGCCACGTGTGCGAAAAACCGTTCGCGAAAGACGGTAAGCAAGCACGCGATCATTGCCATTTGACCGGGCGATACAGAGGCCCCGCGCATTCAAATTGCAATTTAAATTATAAAGATTCACATTGCATACCCGTAGTCTTCCATAATTTATCAGGATACGACGCTCATTTTATTATCAAAGAAATAGCTACAGCGTACGAAGGACGCGTTAATCTTTTACCGATAACAAAGGGAAAGTACATCTCATTTAGCAAACACGTCGACAGCACCATAGATGATAAAAAAAATTGCATACAATTACGTTTTATAGATTCATATAAATTTCTCGCCTCAAGTTTAGAAAAATTAGCGTCTTTTCTCAGCAAGGATAAGCTACGGGTAGTGCAACGTGAATTTTGTAATTTATCTGCAGAAAATTTCGACTTATTGACGCGAAAAGGTATATTTCCGTACGAGTACATTGACAGTGTTGAAAAACTGGATGATGCATGCTTACCACCTCGCGAATCGTTTTACAGTTCATTGACGGATAGTACGGTATCTGAGAGTGATTACGCGCACGCCTTGAACGTATGGCAGCAGTTCTCCATTCGAACCCTCGGCGAATACAGTGACTTATATTTAAAAACGGACGTTTTGTTGTTGACTGACATTTTTGAGAATTTTCGAGATAGTTGCGTTGCGAGTTACGGGCTCGATCCCGCGTATTATTACACCTTACCGGGCTTCACGTGGGATGCCATGTTGAAGCATACAGGTGTAAAATTTGAACTTCTAACTGACGTCGACATGGTTCTTTTCATCGAACGCGGTATACGTGGCGGTCTGAGCCAGTGTTCAAACAGATATGCGCAGGCCAACAACAAGTATATGCAATCGTATGATCCGTCGAAACCGTCGACGTACTTGATGTATTATGACGTCAACAACTTGTACGGTTGGGCAATGTGTCAACCATTGCCATACGCCGATTTTCAATGGGTCGACGATGTAGAAAATTTTGATGTTACGACCGTCGCGCTCGATTCACCGACAGGCTATATTCTCGAGGTGGACTTGGAGTATCCGTAACATCTTCATGACGTTCACGCGGACCTACCGTTTTGCCCGACGCGCGAGAAACCACCCGGTAAGCGCGAAGACAAGCTCCTCGCAACATTGTGCGATAAGCAGCGGTATGTCATACATTATCGCAACCTGCAGCAATGTACTCGTCACGGTCTCCGCATCACAAAGATCCATCGCATACTACGATTCGCACAATCTCCATGGCTTTGCGATTACATAGAACTAAACACAAAATTTAGAACTTTGGCTAAGAATGATTTCGAGAAAAATTTATACAAACTTATGAATAACGCGGTTTTTGGTAAAACCATGGAGAATGTGCGCGATCGCGTCGATATCAAATTAGTAACGACATGGGACGGTAGATACGGTGCTGAAGCAATGATTGCGAAACCGAATTTTTACAGTCGTAGCATTTTTTCAGAAAATCTGGTCGCGATAGAACTGCGTAAACTCAAGGTGAAGTTCGACAAACCGATATACGTGGGTATGTGCATCCTCGATATATCCAAGACATGTTTGTACGAATTTCACCACGAATATATGGCACCGCTGTTTCGCGAAAATTATAAAATTATGTATACCGATACAGACAGCTTAATTTATCATGTAGAATGTGACGATGTATATGAAATTATAAAACGCGACATAAATCAAGAGACGCGGTAGTGTCTCGCGCCAAGTGAACGCGAAGCGCGAGACCGCACGTGTATCTTTACGCGAGTCGATGAGTTCCGTGTACCCGAGATTATCGGATCTCACAATAAATGGCTGAATTTATCAACTTTTATATATCCGTAATTTAGTTTTAGTGTTTAAATTATATTATAAATATGTTTTTATTGTCTACGTACCCTACGAAGGAAGATATCTCGATGTGAAGATGAAATGTCAAAAATTTGAAACAACATAATTTCGGCGCGGATCAGCTCGTCGTAAATTTCGCTAGTCGCGAAAAAGGTTCGCACGGGAAGAGAGAATGCAGAAACTAATAATTAGACAGTAATTTAAGACCAGAGACAGAAACGTTTATTGCGTGTATCGTGTATATTTACAAAGGTGTGTGTATGTGTGCGTGTGTGTGTGTGAATGACAAACAGGTGTGTGTCGTGTGTCGGTGTACGCAGGTGTATGTGTGTCGTGTCGAGACGGCAAGTAGACGAGACGGATACAAGACGTGTACAGAAAAACAACAAAGCGTAGATAGAAAAACGAAGATATTACGGACGGCACGAACAGAAAAACTAGAAGTGTAAATTACGGCGCGAGTACGGCAGATAACGCGTGGGGATCTTTAAATCCCAATACGGGCGCGGAAATCGCGGGGCGCGGTCGGTAGTACGGATGTTTTCGCGGACGTGGAGTATACGCCAGCGGCGGATGACGATCGCGGCGCGGATGACGCGGTGGGCGTTCCCTCTATGCAATGAGGGACGCTTCGCGGAGTGTAGAAGGCACAGATACTCTAGCGCCCGACTGCCAAGAACGCTTGGCGGAGGCGAAGAACACTTCACCCCCTCTTCTCGCCGGTGCGCTAAGTCTAGGATACTGGCGTACGGCTGTCAAGAACGCTTGACGGAGGCAAAGAACGCTTTACCCCCTTTTCGCGTCGTACGGCCAGCGGATCAGGAAATTTGATGATCGACTGTCAAGAACGCTTGACGGAGACCAAAAACACTTGACCCCCTTTTCGCGTCGGATCACCGGAGCTAGGATCGGAGCGGAGTTCGTAATGGAGCGGCGGTTAGGATAGAAGAGAGCTCCCGGAGCAATAATTACGCGTTATATACTAATTATTGCTCTCGCTCGTTTGATTACGGTCTTTTCCGTTATCGCTTGGCGGTCGGCAATTCCTGCGGAGGGGATTGTCGATCGGCGATGTTCGGTCGCGTTCGGTCGGAGCGGCGGATAGAGCGAAGCGCAGATCGTTCGGCGATCTTCGGACGCGTTCGGTCGGAGCGGCGATAGCTACTGTCGACGGCGGTAATTCTAATATCGCGAAATATGAAATGTTTCTGGCGGCTGGTATTGTCGGAACGATGCATTGCGGAGTGCATCGTTACAAATTTTAACATCGGAAATGTTATCCTTTTCACGTTATAAACGATAGACGGCGTTAAATTCTTGTCCTTTTCACGTTTTAAACGGTAGACTTGCTAGCATATTTTATTTTATATCGATTAGCTGTCAATGTAATCAATTAGCTGTCAACGTAATGACATTAGATAGATAAAAATCAGCGATGACAAAGCAGGATTTTTGTATCCTGTTATAAAGCAGTCAATGTCTTGAAAGTTCACGGAATAAGTGTTCGAGGCTATGCTTTGAACTGTACTGTCGCCTCTCAAGTAATGCTGAAGAGGATAACGGATGCGAAAATCATGCTAAAGCTACAGGTGCGCAATTTTTAACTTTGCTAACCAATATGGAAGGAGAGGAGAGTTTTGATGCCAGTTTTATATAATATTTTATTTTATATCGATTAGCCGTCGCAAAAGAAGATATGGATATTGAGCTGGAGGATATCAAATTATTATTTGAAGAAACTTCAAAAATCTCCGCTGCTGCTGCCGCTTCTTCGAAGGCCACCGCCATCGCTCCTCCACAGATCGCTGCTCCTTCGAAGATCGCCGCTCCTCAGCAGATTGTCGCTTCTTCGCAGGCCGTTGCCGCCGCTGCTCCTCCGCAGATCGTCACTCCACAGATCGCCGCTTCTCCGCAGATTGCCACTCGTCCGCAGATTGCCGCTCGTCCTAAGATCACCGCTCCTTCGCAGACTGTCACTCCTCCGCAAGTCACCAATACTGCCAATCTTCCCGAGATCGTTGCCACCGTCGCCGCCGCCACTCCTTCACAGATGGCCGCCGCTCCTCGATCTCATGTTCCTCAAACATACAAAATTCCACGTAATTTATTTATAATATAACATAATAATTGAATAATAATAGTAAATTCTATATATATATTTTTCCGTGTAAAAGTAACAAAATCGAGATATAGTATAATAGATAATATTTTTACTACAATACTTTTTAAAAAAATATTTTACTTACCTTGTTTTATTTTTGTAGGGCACAAAATGAGAGGCACAAAAGGTGGAATACGCCACAAGTCATCGAGGAATTTCTTTGAATTTATATTTCAAATGAGCGATGCCAACGACATTATGAAAGAAGACGAGGAACCCAGAGAGGAGAAAGAAGAGGAGGAATAAGAGGAGGAAGAAGAGGAAGAGAAAGAGGAGGAAGAAGAGGATAAAATAAAAAAAGTTAAATTAAGGAGCAGCGGCAATCTGCTGAGGAGCGGCGGTCTTCGGAGGAGCAGCGATCTGTGGAGGAGCGATGGCGGTGGCCTTCGAAGAAGCGGCAGCAGCAGCGGAGATTTGTGAAGTTTCTTCAAATAATAATAATATTGGAATCCTCCAGCTCAATATCCATATCTGAATCCATATCTTCTTCTGATATCTAATTGTAAATAATTGTAAATAAATATGTATAAAAGATATGTGTACACATGTAAATTTATTAAAAATACGTGTAAATTATATATACTTACGTTGCTTTTTTTATTCATGGTTGTTTGTTCCATAGAACTTATAATACTGGAATAGAAATAACCCATCTAAGCAGTGTGTGGAAAGTGTGAGCAACTGAGAGCAGGACAGAAGATGTATTGCTGTCCTGCTCAGTGACTTTTTCTCTTTCTGCGCATGTGTCAATCCAAGCAGAAAAACAAGTACATATGTAACATCGAAATGATATTTCGACAAAAACATGACATGAAATGACATTTTCGACATTTTGACAAGTATTTATTAATATATTACGAGTTTCTAATACACTTACTTGTGATAAGACGCTGTTTTATCATGATTATCACACAAAACAAAATACCGAACCATTTTCGATCGTCTCAAAATTAATAAGCAAAAAATCTTGCAAATATGGCCATGTTGTCATGGTTGCATCTAAAAATTTTGATTGGCAGAGGATGGTCATGCGCATAATGAGAAAAGTCACTGAGCAAGATAGAAAGATATTTCTGTCCTTTTTATGTTGCTCACAGTTCTA
>NW_017275245.1:0-919 GCF_001594065.2 Cyphomyrmex costatus
TGTCACGTCACAATATATATATATATAAAATATCCAATGTACGTAATTTGAAGACGTATATTTAATGCACATTGTATATATTATACTGTGTACTTCTTTGTATATTCAAGTAACATAAATAAAAAATTTTAAACTATTTCGAACCTTCAATTTTTGAGTAAAGATTTGTAACGAACGCCCCCTAAATCACCAATATACCAAATTTCACCAAAATCGAACAATCTTTATGATTTCCGTTACTTTTCCGTCCGCCATATTAGATCAGCTTTTTCGAACTTTCAATTTTTGAGTACGGATTCGTAACGAACGCCCCCTAAAACAGCAATATATCCATGCATGCATCATATATATCTATTCTAAATTTGCTGCAAAAACCACTCAAGACTTAATTGTCTTGACTTTTATACACGGCCCTGCTACTAAAGCCCCTTTTAAATTTTAAATTTCCGTTACATTTCCGTCCACCATATTGGATCATCTTTTTCAAACTTTCGTTTTTTGAATACGGATTCATAACGTACGCCACCTTAATCACCAATATACCCATTTTCTTCGAAATCAAACAATCTTTCAAATTTCGATAACATTTCCATCCGCCATATTGGATCAACCAGTTCGAATTTTCAATTTTTGAGTTCAGATTCGTAATTGTCGACCCCGAATACCCCCGTATACGAAACGACACCGAAATCGAAAAATCATTTAGTTTTCCGTTAATTTTACGTCCGCCATATTGCATCAACCAGTTCGAATTTTCAATTTTTGAGTTCAGATTCGTAATTATCGACCCCGAATACCCCCGTATACGAAACGATAACAAAATCGAAAAATCATTAAGTTTTCCGGTAATTTTACGTCCGCCATATTGGATCAACCAGTTCGAATTTTCAATTTTTGAGTTCAGATTCGTAATTATCGA
>NW_017275246.1:0-624 GCF_001594065.2 Cyphomyrmex costatus
GCTTTTTAAGCTGTAATGTTAGAAAGTCGAAAATTTTCTCAAATTTTTTTGAACACGTAACAAAAGTCTACAAAATGAAAAAAAATTGATTCACGTCAATTGATTCACTTCATTATACTGTTTACAAAAGCATTAAGGTACGATTATCAAAAAGTTAATAGTTCACGAATTATTAAACATTTTTTGTCAATATGCACCAAAAGAATGTGTAAAATATTTCTTAAACTATTGGTTTTTTTTTATATCTCCACCTTAATACTTTTATGTACAGAATAATTAGGGGAATCATATGGTAAAAAAAAAATTCATATAATTCCATTTAAAAAAATGAAGTTGACCTTGAAATCTCAGAAGCGCCTCCACCTAAAAAAATTAGGACTATCATGTTATAGTTCTCTTGATGCCTTACAACTTTTGTAATAACAATATTTTCATATCTCTAAAAATAGAGGAGATATTCAAGGTGGACAAAGTTATTGCCCCACCCGGTATATATACAGGGAGGGGCATTTAAAACAGGTCACCTGAATAACTCGCTTGTTTTTGACAATAGAAAAAAAAGTGTCAAACAAAAGTTGCTTGGTTTCGAGGGGCACATAATGTGATGTCAATAATTGTTTTTTT
>NW_017275246.1:1487-4939 GCF_001594065.2 Cyphomyrmex costatus
GGCTCGAGATCTATGAGCCGGCGCTCCATCTTGTTGAAACCACATTTATCTGAGTACATCATTGTCAACACGTCTTAAGAGGTTGGGCAGGTCATGTTGAAGAAATGTTAGGTAGTTTGCCCCATTGAGGTTTTCTTAAAAAAAAATATGGACCAATAATAACATCTCCCAGAATGCCTGCCCAAACGTTAATAGACCACTGCCTTTGAAAGTCTTGGCTTCTCTGCCAATATGGATTAACATCAGAATAATAATGGCAGTTATGTCTATTAACGTTTGGGCAGTCATTTTGGGAGATGTTACTGTTGGTCCATATTTTTTTTCTCAAAAATTATAAGAGTCCGCCGTCTAGTTGTTAAGGCAAAGTTACTCAGAATCATGACCTTGACAACATATGTCAAGGTCAAGGTCATCGGTGAGGTGTCCCCTAATCTAAATAATTATCGAAGATTTTGCTATCCATATGGTGAGATCATCGTGGTGTGCTGTTTTATGAGCTGCTTCCTCAGGAAAAAACGATCGATTCGAAGGTCTACTCCACGCAGCTAACGAAATTGAATCAAGCATTGCGACAGAAACGTCCAGAACTGGTCAATCGCAAAGGTGTCATATTCCACCATGACAACGCCAGACCCCACACCGCAATAATCACTCAGCAAAAATTAGGGCAACTTGGCTGGGATGTTTTGCCCCACCCACCGTATTCACCAGACCTTGCGCCATCCGACTACCACTTATTCCGGTCCCTGCAAAACTCCCTCAACGGGAAATCGTTCGCTGATCAGACAGCTGTGAAAACGTACCTCGACCGGTTTTTCGCTTCTAAGCCCCAGACCTTCTATGAGAGCGGAATAATGAAATTGTTGCAAAGATGGCAAGAGGTCATCAATAAAAACGGAGAATATATCATTGATTAAAATTCATCCTTTGTATGAAAAAAAAAAGTTTCATTTTAGCCTTCAAAAACCGAATGAATATATCGATCCACCTAATATTTCAATATGTATACTTAATATGTTTGAAAAATTAAATCAATATTATAGTAAATAATATTAAGTGTTTGCAGCGTTTGCCGACATCTAGATGAAACCATCTTAGATGGACATCTAGATGAAACCATCTTAGATGGTCATCTAGATGGAAAATTAGAACATCTCATCTTACATCTAGATTGTGCAAATGTAAACCATCTTCATCTTCATCTTAGAGAGAAAAATATACTATCCCATCTATAAAAAAAGTTTTAGATGATTTTAATCGATATTTCTTTTTTTTTCGACATAAATAGGTTTATTTCTTACAATTTTCAGACATTTCTGACATTTTTCTTTTTCTTACGATTTTATGAAAAAAAATAATCTTATTAGTATGCAACCTATTATCAGCAGCAGCATAGAAGCGCTTTCCTATTTAAAATCAAAATCAAAGGATTTATGTTCCCTCGTAAATTTCCCTAATGTAAAAAAAATATTTTTTAAATATAATACTTCTTTATCATCATCTGCGCCAGTAGAGCGGCTGTTTAATATAGGACAACAAATATATGTACCTCGTCGTAACCGTCTTGCTTTACACCATGGTTATACTGTGCTTTTACCGCTTCATGTGCCTCCAGCCTGATGCGATGCCTGCGAGAATGGCGTTGCTTGAACGATTAGACGCCTGCGTCTACGTCGTCACACTAAAATAACGCGCGTTAGGATGAACGAATGAGATGAGCCCAACCGCGGACACACATCCATGAGGATCAATGGCACAGTCAAAGTCGGCAACACTTTAAAAAATATACAATAAGGCTGGGTCCACAACCTCGCTTTAAGAAGCCCTAAGCCGTAAAGCCATAAGAAATTGACTAATCATAGTTGAATACGAGAAAAATAATCGACTGTGATTGGTTAATTTCTTACGGCTTTACGGCTTAGGGCCTCTTAAAGCGAGGTTGTGGACCCAGTCTAATGGGCCTTCTACAATAAGCCGTAAGTCACAAATCATAAGTCATAAGCTAGAAATGGACCAATCACAGTCGTCAATTTTTAGTTTCTTACTTCTGATTTATGACTTATGGCTTATTGTAGAAGGCCCATAATGTAGGATTCACACTGCGTACGACATCCGACGTACGACGGTACGATATCCAATAGCAGAGCTTGTTACAAAATATTGTTAGCTATATATCAAGAAAACAAGCTCTCCCTATTGGATATCGGACGTCGTACGTCAGATGTCGGACGCAGTGTGAATCCTACATAAAGCATCCGATCCGAAACGTCCGCCTTAGTCGAGTGCATGAAATAAGACCCCCAACACACACTTTTGCATAACGCATAAAGCATGTGCATAAGGAATTTCATTGGTCCATTTTCTTATGTATGAGTCAATGACAATGGACCAATCAAATTCTTTATGTATATGGTTTATGCGTTATGCAAAAGTCTGTGCTCCCCGCTTAAGAGTAAGGAGACTTAATTGTGGGTGCTTTCCAATTACTCAACACATCTTGACACAAACGTACACAGGAATGCACAAAGTGTAGCGTTGTGCATGACTCAATTGGAACAGCGATTTCGAATAAAGTAAGGTTAATTTTTTAGTACATGCCCGTACCTTGATATTTTGTAATCCGTGGTGGTGCATTTCCGTGTATTTCAACTAGAAGAACAATTTATGAAAAATTAGCATAGCACTCTATAAATTTGTACAAAAATTTGTTTATTATAATGCATATAATCTAAAAATATTTTCGAAAAGATCGACTAAGAGAACAAAAGGTATTTTAGATTTTATTTCTTTTAACGTTATGAATATGTAAAACAAAAAAATATAACAAAGAAATAAAAAAATATATATATTATTTTGTTAAATATATACTTATAACAAAATTTTTTTGATACCAAATAATTACTTCAATAATATTTTCATCGTCCATTTCGTTGCGTTTTCCTTCTGTTCTTTACTGCATTTAAAAAAAAAACGAAAATTCATATTCTCCAACCTCATTTATAATCTCCCGAATAGAATGTCACTAGAAAATACAAAGCTACACAGCCCTCGGCTAAGTACAGATGTGTAGTACTGTGTCGACAATAACGGACAATTGAAACGTAACTTGTGTCGCCGTGTGCACGAAAGTGTCTAGGGATATTGTAATTGGAAAGCACCCTGTATAGACAGAAGTTTGGTCACGAAAAATGTTCCGTGCAGAGAGAATCAGGGAGAGTGGAGCGCCGAGCGGATAGTGTTCTCTCTTCTGATTGGTTTCGCTATTTATAGCTTAACTTCTGCAATGTGCATGTATTAAAGTGAGATACCACGGAGGTAAAGGAGAGAGCATAAAGCGGGGAGCACAGACTTTTGCATAACGCATAAACCATATACATAAAGAATTTGATTGGTCCATTGACTCATGCATAAGAAAATGGGTCAATGAAATTCCTTATGCACATGCTTTATGC
>NW_017275246.1:5249-20823 GCF_001594065.2 Cyphomyrmex costatus
TAGAGAGAGAGAGAGAGAGAGAGAAAGAGAGAGAGAGAGAGAGAGAGAGAGAAATAAAAGGAATTCGTAGATAATAGCAGAAATTGAAATTGTAAAAAGTTATGAAAAACTAAAATTGTATAATATTTTTATTTGATGAATAAATTTTTACATGCTAAATAAACATTTTAATTATTGCTTTTTCCACTTTTACGTTTTCTTTCTATTTTTCATTTGTATTATAGTTTCAACCGCATTTGTTTCCTCAATTTGAGAATACATATTTGGATCATTTTGAACATTTGTTTTAACTAATTTTAAACTTTTTCTTATCTCTTTTGTTTTTTCTCTTTCAACGTTATCATTTCTATTTGCCTGCTTGGTTAAGAAAAACATTCGTGTTATTAAATAAAAACGAATAATATTTTTAGTAAATTCATAATTATGTTTTTCACAGCCAAGGAAAGTTACAGGATCCTTTTCTTCGTCGATCAATTCCATTATTTCAAATAACGTATCAGCATTAATTTCTCCACATTGTGTTGCCTCTATTACTCCTTTTTCTACAGTTGAAAGCAGATGAAATAAAGCCACAGAAGGATTCATTAAATATCCTTTTTATTTGATTTGAATTAATTTATGTCTTTCTGGTATTTCACTATGTGGTTGTAAAACCAACGTTTTTAAACATTCTTCGCAAATAATACGTTTATTACTATTTATATTTTTACAAAACCTACTTCCTTTTCTTACCACATATCCAGCAATGTACGTTAGAATGTAATCAGAGGTAGTACATATATGAGAATCATGATCATTAAGAATTGACGAAGCATATGCTAAAACTTCAGTATTTGTTCCTCTATTCAGGATAGTATCTATCTGACCTATCCACTGTTCTCTTCTTTCTTTAATATCTGGTATATTTTTAATATCTAAAAGAACGTTCATTATTTCTGTGCTAGAGACATTACAGCCTTTTGGAGGTTTTACTAGAGAATACGTTGATATCAGTCTGTACATTTGTATAAATAATTGAGAGTCAGGATGATCGTTACAACCACAACAATGTCGTATCATTCCAAAAAATCTCTACAAAAGTTATAAATTATAAATTATAAATCATTATAAATTAGATATTACAAATGTTATGTACATTTTAAAACAGAAGAATTCACCTCTAAATTGTCTTGATTCAATCTAGATGTCATTAAATACTCAAATCCACATTTATAAATCAAAAATGAACAAATTTCAAGAGTAGCTTTAAGAGAAATTTTTAAACCGTAACAAGTTTGCTCAGTTATAAAACTATAATTCATTTTTTTAGCTTTTTTTCCCCATTTAACTAAAAATATTATAAAATTTTCGATATTCTGAAAAATTCAAATATAAATATTGATATAATCCTTTAAAAAAACAAATATATAAAAATCACATTTTATTTTTGTACATAATAAAACACAATATCGAAAGATTGAATCTTTCCCTTCAATTTTCAATATCATGAAAATTATTATGAAATATAGATATATGAAAACTACTTGCGTTGTTTACACTTATATGATTACCTTATACATTTCGTTACCCGGTTATAATGAATTTGTAGGAGTGCGACTATTCATGGCAGTGATTAATGCATTCACTCTTTTGCACAATTTGATTGATCCATCAGCATCATTCAAGTCATGATAAACATTTGTATCTTTGAATATTTGCATGGTAGGTGCTACACTGAAAAACTATCAAAAATAACATAAGTACATTTTATCAGTGTGTATATAGCAGGGAATGAAAAGTTACTTTTTAAAAGTAACAAGTATACAAAGTAACGATAAAAGTAACTGTAAATTTCGTTACCGTTATCAAAAAAATATAACTACGTTACCCCGTTACAGTTACCAAAATAAGAAAATAACGCAGTTACCAGTGAAGTTACCAAAAAAGTAACTTTTTTGTAACTGTAACTTCGTTACAAGTAACGAGTTACTTCCATTCCCTGGTATATAGTGTACATAGTATATGTATATTTGTATGTATGTGTGTATATAGTGTATATAGTGTAATTAGAATAAGGGCATCCAACTACATACTCGAAATGCCATTGCAACATTCATTTTCTGATAATATTTAGGTTTGATATGATATTCATCTAAATGATAACTAGATTTAAGATTAAAACCGTGAGGTTTTTCAATAGCAAGTATCGCATACCAATGTTTTAAAGAAACTACACCTTCTGGAGTCTATATGTCGCAATAAATATCAATTATGTTAATATACATGTATATATGAATAATATAAAGTTATTGGTTTCGATTATTACATTTTTACTATTATATTAAATAATTATTTTAAACTTACCCAAATTCCTGCATATCGATCAAATTGAGAAAAATAATTTCGGAGACATTTTATTAAATGTGGAAAATCAGAAATGAACCATAAGCGTCTTTCTGTATCTATACAATATGCTGTATACTAACACATTCTTCCTTTACTCCAAATATATTCCACATAGATCGATTCCATGACGCTCCATCTGATATTATAGTGTCTACTTTAAGTCCAGATTGTTCTGTTAGAATAATACACTCCATAATAATTTTGTGCAAGATTGATGCACTTGTGTTACCAACACTCAAAAAGCAAGCCAAACATTGAATCCATTTTCCTTTAAACTTTAAAGGGCTGAAACATGAGAACTAATGCATGGTCTCCTTTTTTTCTTTTGTTCTTCCGAAGTGTATTGACCTAAATTAACAAAGTCTTCAACTTTTAGGTTCTTGCGATTAAAATATAACGTTTTTGATAATTTCATTTCATCCAGCAATAAAGCACCTATAAAATTAATTTTGGCAATTTAAATATATGATTTTATTATAAAATAATATATAAAAATTACGTTTCTTGTGCAACTATTCAATTCAGAAAAAATTAATATAATAGAATTAATAGAATTATTAATTGTAATTTTGTAAACGAAATGGATATGTACATATACCTCGCACATCATTTGGTTCCATGTTTGCAGTTTTCTTTTTCAGTATTTCAAATGTGTTCATTTGAAAATCGTAACAACCTTTGATAATCTTGATATAACGATTTAATGTTTCAATTGAAGGTAGTATTAGGATATTATGAGTTCTCAAATGATTGTACGTTTTTGTACTTTTAATCCGGAGCAAAATACATTCATACACCCATTTGTTTGAATATCTCATGCCCTTTATATTTTTTAATTTTGCTGCTGCAAAACAAGCTTTAACAGCTAATTGTTGATTTAGAGGTAATTTTGAAATAGCCTCATCTATTACTTTTTCGTCACATTGAGAACATTTATTTTTTAAATAGGTTATCTTCTCGTATAATTTTTTAATCTTGAACATTATTTTAAATTAAAAGATTAATTCCAATATATGTATATATGTATATAAATAATTTGGATTTTAAAAAAAAGATGCAATATGTACTTTCTCTCGAAGCCTCTTTTCTCGACGTTTACAATATAACCCTTTCATTTTTTTCTTAATTTTTGAATTGGTGTTAAATTATATGATTTTCTTAATAACATCTTTCTACTTTTTGTACAATACATGTTAAACATCTCAATATCTGTCCTACTATGTACTTACTTTTAATTACAAAACCTCGACATTTTGCAACTCTGGAAAGGAAATTAATATATTTTATTCAAAGAGAGAGTACATTTTATTTTACTTATATTATATTGTAATTAAACAAGAAAACTTTCACAAACCTATTTTCATCATTAACCCTTTCACAAGGAAATATAGTTTGTAATTTCTTTAAAATTTGTTCAATTTCTGATATATAATGAATCATTTTAATAGCAAAAGAAATTTCTTTATCTCCAATAAATACCTATTTTATATTAAGAACATTTTAATAAATTAGGTTTAAATGTACTGTCATTTATATTATAACATATATTGTTATTTTAATTATATTTACCTTCACTTCCATATTTGTTGTAATTATGATACGTCTTAAAATATATGATAAATCGTCTGACCAACATATCCACATCATAAAGGTATCACTAATATTTGTAAATCAATAATGTGTTGAAACCTTAATATTTTTTGCAATATTTATATCTTCATCAGAAAACTTCTGAACATTTTCTTTTAATGGTGTAAAAGATCCATTTTCTATTTGTAATGTCTCATTTAACATTAATGACATAGGAGCAATTGATTCATTTGCTAAATTTAAAACTGTTTCTGAAGTTTCACATTCAGTTGCAAATTTTTCATGAGGTATAACGTCATCACTATGTCTATCGTTATGTTCTATCTGTTTAAAATATGGTATCTTTTTTACAGGAAAAATCGAAGGAACGGCTCCTTCTCTTAATTTTGGGTTTTTTCTAGTCACATAAATGACTGTTCCATCTGTTTGCACAAATGCATCCTCTTTAATAATATCTTCTGATTTAAAATGTAATTCACAAATTCTGCTATTCTCTTTTATTTTTATATTTTTAGTAGACATAATATTATACCAAGAAATAAACTTATTCTATAAAAGAAATTAAAGTTTTCTTTTTAAGTAAAATATATGTGAAATGTATAATGTTAAAAATATATAATATTAAAATCAAATGTTAAATATATATTAAATATATACGAAAAATGTGGAATAAAAAGACTATTTCTTAAAATAAGAATACTTACTACACCAGGTGTAAACAAGCTTTTTTTGAGAAATCCTTTTTTGTTTCCCCTGGAGTTACATCCTTCCACGCAACAAGACATATTGCAACGGCAATATTTTTCACAAATCGTGAACCACTCTTTAAAGAAAGCATAAAGCAACTATCATATACCAGTTCATCTAAGAAAATTTTCTTCCTAAATGAACCTAAAAACATATGACTAATAAATTGTAATAATTATAAATATATACAGTAAACGATCACTACGCGTACATATAATGATATCGAAAGTCGACTAAAAAAAAATATAAAACAAAATAAGTATACTTTTCCATTAATGACACTTCCCACAGCAATACATTTATCAGCTTCCTTTCCATCTAAACTGATCTCCGTTTTAACCTCATGATTTACGATTTTTTTCAAATCTGAGGATAAATCTAAACAATAAAAGCGTTACATTTTCATTTTGTAGAATACTAAAATTAAATTAAATATGAGAAATATTTATTTTCGGTCGAAGTGGATGTTAGTGCTTAAATACATATTTCTATGTGAATTAATGTATACATACATTACATTCTGATTGGATAATCTAATTACGCGCGCCTCTTTGAAATATCTTTTTCGGTCTTAAAACGCATTCATAATCAGGATCAGAATAGTAATATATCACTTATTAAATTGTACAAGTAATTTAATAATTTTTTGATACTAATAAGCATCTTCAATAAGAATATTTATAATCAGATGTTAAAGAAAATCTTAAATCTGCATATCATCCGGATTCGAACTTTGTTCGAGGTAATATCTTTCGCAATAAATTATTCACAAATTTAAGATTTTCTTTAACATCTGATTGTGAATATTCTTATTAAAGATGCTTATTATTTTATTAGTATCTACATATATTTAGTATAATATATACACTGCGCAACGAAATTAATGCAACACTTGTTTACCCTGCAAAAATAGACAAATTTCAAAATAGAATAACTTCGTCAAAAATCATCGTATCGAGATATTTAAAATGCTTTTTTAAATTTCTCGAAACGATGATTTTTGACGAAGTTATTCTATCTTGAAGTTTGCCTATTTTTGCAGAGTAAACAGGTATTGCGTTAATTATAGTACAATATATATATATAATATATATACAAAAGCGATTGAAAGAAACTCTCGGGACACCCTATGTGTGTCTGTATGTATACACACACACACACACATAATGCTATACTAATAATATATACAGGGTGTCCCGCAACTACCGCATTTAATCTTAATAGTAGGGGAGGCCGAGAGGCTAAATGTGGATTTACTCGAGCGTCGTGGGGACCTATTGGATTGTGAAGATTAGATGCTAAAAAGAAAAAAAGATTATGATGTATGTCGTTTCAGTGGTGGGGGGAGCGTGTACAGGCTTTCAGAAATGTAAAAAAAAACAGTGACAATGAAATACACTCGAGCGTGTCAGATATTAATAGTATAAGCGACCCATGTGTTTCTAATAACGGATAAATATTAATCTGACGGTTTGCGTGGTGGGGTTATCTGTAGAAAGGGGTCAAAAAAAGGGGGAAAAAAATTTTCATAGGGGATGTTAATTGGACCCTAAACAAGCTCCTATTCAAAAAACTGACGATTTGGACGCGACCGACAGTCATGGCCGATTTTTGAAAATGCAAAAAAAAAAATCGTGACCTTGAAATACTCGAGCACGTCAGATTAAGATACAGAGGGTTCAGTTTGATGTCCTGGACGTGTTGATCCACAATCTGACGATTATGTGGAGGGATTTCATTAATCTGTCGGTTTGAAAATTTTTTTTTCCATAAATCTTGTACAGACTGTACTTATGTTCGAAATCCAAAAAATGCGAACATGTTTTCGATGTATTTTTGCCTCCTGATTATGAATATGACAACAGATATTGGCGCTCGGCCATATCGTCGCCGCTATTTTGAAAAAACATCCTAAAAACTTGATTTTTTAAACATTTTTCTGCATTTATTTTGAAAGATACAAATGTGCAGAAAAAATGGTTGAACAAAAAATGCAGAGCCACACGGAAAAAATGAAATGCTTGAATCTACTATTCAAATAATAAGATAATGTTCCAACGAACTTTTGTAGTTGATTTTACTATCCAAATAGTAGCTTCAACAAAGTAGATAGTGCAGCTTACTATGTTAATAGTAAAACCAACTAAAAAACGTTCGTTGGCGCATATCTTACTATTTAGATGGTAGATTCAACAATTTCGTTTTTTCCGTGCAGGAAATTCTGGGAAGATGCATGTATATACAAATTATATACACCGTTCTCATATTTGTGGTTGAAACCATATACATTAAGAACAAGTTAAAATAACCGATACATAAGTAACCTAGAAGTCCCTTAGTCTTCATCGTCAGTGGTAAATTCATCATCTAAGTGTGGGAAAGGAAGAGACGCGCGGAGCGGGAAGTACACAGTTCTCAGCCGCTGCGCGCACCGCACTTTATTAATGATTTTGGCCACTTCGGCTTGTGTAAATCGTCAGATTATATTATTCCCGTGATCCTTGATTAATTTCCTTCAAAATAAAAAAAAATTTAACCGCGCTCGAGAAAATCCATGTCACGTTTTTTTTTTGCAACTTTGTGACTCTCCCATTTCCTTACGTCACGCTGAAATCGTCAGATTATTGAAATGTACACTTTTCTACATGTAATTAACACACCATACCTTAATCTGACGCGCTCGAGTTTTTCGAACGATCGATTTTTTTTTACTAATCTGACGGGCTCCCCTGGACCCCAGGCTCTATATAGAGGTTTAATATTTGGTGGGGGTACTTATTAGGGTGCAAGCTTTCCCCCTTTATGTTATTCTGATGCGCTCGAGTAAATCCCAAAATCCCCGTTTGGCCTCCCCTACTATTATATTTGATAAAATTGTTAAATCTTGAAGTGTTTCAGTATCACATTCTTTTTCAGCTTCAGTCTGCTGAGTAGAGTTCGTTGTTGACATTTCAGAAAAATCTTCGCAATCCAAGTTATTCTCCTCATCTTGTTTTTCATTGAAAACATATCTATCGATAATGTTATTTATTGTTAAATTCCTGGTTTGAATATCATCTGCTTTTAGGATGTCAACTTTTACACCTAGTATAGGAATTATATGAAATGCGTCCTGTTTAGCATGATGGAGTATATCTATAATTCTAGAGTAACTCGGGAGCGTGCAGTTTTTGTCCAAACTAACTGTAGGAGGTAATATGTTTTTATCTTTGTTAGAATAAACAAAAGTAATTCTCATCCAGTTAATTCAATTTAATTACCCTTCACTATGAATTTAGTTTCTAAAAGAACTTGACAACGGACTTATTTATTTTTTGAGCATCGTTGTTGCTCTTGAAGTTTTGCTGTCTACTTTTCCGTTATCGTTTGATTTGTTTAGAGCGTTCATGTAAGGCCTTACAATTTAGTTGAATTAATTAATTTAGCGTGAGCTTGACATAAGAAAGATTTAAAGGAATGCGTTATCATTTCTTAAAGGAATTAGAATAAATAATTTAGTACATCTTATAAAGGTAAATGATATTGATGTTAACTTTTCTATTACTAATAATAATTGTACGACTGTTCTTTATTCTCGATTATATATTTACTGATTAAAATTAATCTATAAATAAAATATTACGTGTATGTTATTTCTCTGAATATAAAATATAGAATACATAAACAAATTTTCAACAATCTTGAACTTCATATGATGACAAATAATTGAAGAATTAAAGGACTCTTTTTTATAAACAATAATTAATACGTTGAAAATGGCGAATAAGAGTCAATCTAAATCTGATAATATATTCTAATATTCTATTGCGAAGAATATCACGTAATGTTTGGCGTTTCGTCCCGGCTTCCACTACTGGACTCATCAGTAAGGTATTGTAGTGGAAGCCTACCTTAGACGCCGGTGTAAGTTATTAAATCGAGATTCTATATAAAGAGATATACGCGTGTCTCAGCACTTGCGAGAATTTGCGAATATCGATAGACCTCTGATGGCGGGTCGACGTAGTAATATTCTTCGCAATATTTATCCAAAGTGAGAAATAACGTTCTATTAATATATGTAGTCCCCCCAAATTGCGCGCCGAACAATTGTCGGTCTTGCAACGCAAATCTAATAATCTGATTTTTAAATGTCCCCTCTTCTTAATTGTTGCGCGCCGAAAGATTTTCGGTCTTGCAACGCAACTCTAATAATCTGAAATATCCCCCCTCCTAAATATTTGCGCGCCGAAGGATTTTCGGTCTTGAAACGCAATTAATCTAGAAACTGTAAATTTTTACTTAATGAACAGAATTGCAATGTATTATCCGCGTTATTACAGCCTGCGGTTTGAAAACAAATAATTGAAGAATTAAAGGACTCTTTTTTATAAACAATAATTAATAACGTTGAAAATGGCGAATAAGAGTCAATCTAAATCTGATAATATATTCTAATCTCTTCATATGATGAATTTAAATGTCTAGTGCGTGGGAAGGTAATGTTTTCTCCTTCAGAATTGAAGTCCATGACAGAAATATCAGCTTGCAATTGTATTCGTTGCATTCTGTAAATTGCATCTAAAAGATTACAATTAACAACAGTAGAGCATGTTGTATTTGTCGATCTTAAATTCCGAAAAAAAAACTCACATTGTTGACTGCCATACTGCCAAGGTAAAAAAAATTGTAACGAATTCATTTCAATACATCGGAAGATTGCATTTAATAAGCCGTGAGCGTTTAATTCGATACATAGATATGCATTTGTTGTGATGCAATTATTTATCAACGAATACTCACTCGGATACAGAATTTAACCAAGCTCGTCACAGCCGTAGAAAAAATACACTATGCCAAATAAATTCTATCTTCAACGGTTAATGACGTAGACAAATAAGAGTTGATTACGTAAAACATTATTTTCAAATAGACTCGGGTACCTTCACTTCCTGGAACATGTTCCTCTAACAAACTCCAAATTTTCGGATCACAAATTTTGACAACTGACCCAAAGTTCATTTTATCTTCAGATGACAAGTCACTTTGGGTTAAAAGATGTTTATCTTTTGAAACTGTATAAGTATTTGCAAATGTTCAGAAGAAATTATAAAGTTTCCTAAAGGCATTACTATAGAAGGTTTTAACAGTCTTGATTTGAGTTTTCCGCCAATATGAACTGTATCTTGAGTACAAATAAATTCGGGGCATACATTTGCGTGGAATTCGGGAATTTTAAAACTGTCGCTAATGATTTGAAAGTTCGCAGTTTGAATACCTAGATTAGTGTTGATACGCATAGCTTTCATTAATCGCGAATCACCATCAGAAGAAACACCAACAAATAACTGTTATTCCGTAACTTTTTAGTTTGGCTATCATATACTTCCAACGATTCATAACATGTTCATCACGAAAGGACCCCGCACGTTTCTTATGGGAAAGTACTTTCGGTCAAAATGGCTGAAAATTTAGTATGTTGTAGTTTATGATGTCCTGATCAAAAGTCTCAATGGGCACGTGGTCCTGGAATCAACAAGTTCTGAGATATTGGAGTTCAAAGGGCGATATCGGCTTCATATCGATTATTATGAAAAGTAACATATTGCTACGTTGCCTTCTAATATACAGTATAAATATTTTATTGGTATATAAAAAAAACATGTTTTTATTGTCTAGAATATATATTTATTATCTTCACGGTATGTTAATTAGTTGTACGATAACAAGCGTAGTGATTAATTGGGTATTGTGATGCGTGTGTAAACTTTTACCGCAGCACCTATAAAGCCTCGGTGGCCTAAGAAAACTATTTTCTTTCCCTTACATGAGTATTTGTGTTTGCAGAAAATGGTTAATAGATTGTGAATACCATGTTATATATGTAAAACAGCTCTAATGCCTCGAAATATGGTGAAACTATATGGTGATGATAATGCAGGTAGGCAGGAAATAATTATGTCCAGACGAATTGATGCTGGGAGACCGCCTCTTGACATAACACCACTAACTCGGATTGCAATTTTTCGATCGCACGAGAACTACAGCACTGGAAAATAATCCTTTATGCTTAAATCTAAATGTTTTAAAATAAACTTCATCCCATTCTTGTATGATTTGCAATACAGTTCATGATGTACACAGACTTTCTTTAGATTGTCGAAAAAATATTTTTTAGTGGTGTTATGTCAAGAAGTGGTCTCCCAGCATCAATTCGTCTGGACATAATTATTTCCTGCTGTTGGAGTCAGTTAAAATAAGTCTGTTCGTATTTCGCGATTTATGTAACGAAGGTGATTCTCTTATGTTTTCTTTTGATCTTTTGTCTTGGTGTGCTTGCTACTGTTTTTATTCATTCCTAATATGTACTTCTTCCTGTTCGGATGTCTTAACGGTTTTGTGTTAAACTAAATAAAATACTTAAATTACACTCTTTGATTGACTAGTGATCAAAAATCCCAACACCTGCCTACCTGCATTATCATCACCATAATATAGTTTGACCATATTTCGAGGCATTAGAGCTGTTTCACATATACAACATGGTATTCGCAATCTATTAACCATTTTCTGCAAACACAAATACTCGTATAAGGGAAAGAAAATGGTTTTCTTAGGCCACCGAGGCTTTACAGGTGCTGCGGTAAAAGTTTACACACGCATCACAATACCCAATTAATCACTACGATTTACGCTGAAGTTATAACATCGATGTTATGAAAGTGGCCAATCACAGTCATTCCATTCTTCAGAGGAATAGCTATGATTGGCCAGTTTCATAACATCGATGTTAAAACTTTGGCGTAAAGCGTTCCGTGTAAACGTAGTAATAGACGATTGGGCGCACGCATAAGGGTACGTTTCCACTGAGCACGTCACGACGTCACGCGTCGCGTCGTCCACCGTGTCACGACGCGACGCGAAAAAGAGAAGTTTATAATATTATAATAAAATTGTATTGATTTTATTTCGTTGCAATAACACAATATAGATTAATATAGATTATAATATAGACAATATAGATTATAATATAAAATAATAATACTACATATATCAGTGAAAACATTTATATATTCATTTATATAAGTATGAATAAGCCACTAAACCTAATTAAAATTATTTCTATATTTTCTATTAAATGTTATTTATTAATTGATATATTTCTAATATATTTATTTATTTGATATTCGATATTTTCGATATTCTTGAGCCGAGAATATTGATCTTGGAAAAGTAATATTGTCTCGTATCGAAATTTATTAAATCAATATTGTCTTGATATCGTCTTGATTTCGAGACAAGACAAGACAAGAATCTTGATATCTCGAATATTGCGTGCATCACTAATTATCTGTATTTGTAGAGTGTGTCATTATATGCCGTTTAAAATTAGAGAGAATCCATCGCATTTTGGAGCGTCTTCTTTCAGCGATTTTAGTAATGGTTGTCATGCTGGAAAATACTGGACATATAATTTTTGCCTCGTATGTTACATCGACATTTTTATTTCGTTTCATTGAAACGTTGACTACTGTATCTTTTAAAAGTAATAGACGATCGGATTTGTCAAATTCGAGATAGAATCTTTTATTATTTTTCATCATTGCTGTAATTAGTCGTTGTAACTTCTTTTTCTGTATTTCTGTATCAATTTCGGTGGGATGATTGTGTGCTTGTTGAATAGAAGATCCAATGTCTTCGCAAAAATTTATAGGTTTATCTTTGATATATTCAACTAACTGTTGAAGTAACAGTTTGTCTCCAATTACAAATTTAAATTTCTGTGGGTTTTTGTAATATATTCCATAATAATTTTTCAAATCTTCATTTTTGTCAATTAATGAAAGCATCGATGTTTGAGCAAATTTTTCTAATTCAGAAATGACATCCTCAGAAATTTGTCGAAATGAAATCGAGTTATCAAGATTGCAAAATTAAAAAATGTTTTTTATGTAATTTGGGACGTAAACTCCCAATTGATTTTGAATTTTAGTCCAGAAATGCGAGCGAAATTTTTCTTCTTTTCTACATTTGGAATAGAATTACCTTCTTTGTCTGGATTAAACATGATACTTATTTAGAAGATTTAATTAGTATCGGGTTTTACACCTGAAACCGAAAAAGTTATTTAGGCTATAAATTAATATATTTATTCATATCATTCTTTGCTTTATTGTGAAAAATGGAATAATATACCTAGCAAACATAGATATATAACACAGATATATGAAATTATATGTATGTGTTTACTGGTAGAAAAGACTCAATTGCAGTATATTAATGTTATTTCTTTAGTTTTTTTTATTTGTATTCGTGAAATGTAAAAGAGAGCCTTATTAATTGTATAATTACACTTCAAAAACTTTCTCGGTAATTTTCTTATTTGAACTATATGAATAAAATAAAGGTACGTTCTGATGGGTGCCTTCCAACAAGCGACACAGATGACACGGTGTGACACTGTGTATCAGTATGTCCTTGTTGTTCGCCAATGTTAAACAAGGATGAGATGATCACTGTGTTATACTGTGTCGCTTGTTGGAATAAGGCATCCTGTGTGTTTATGTAAAAATTGCTGACAAATTTAAAAATTTCAGTAAATTGGCATCAATTATGTTAATAATTCAACAAAACTAAATTGTGACCAAAAATCATCATTTTGACTTTCATGATGTCAAAATAAAGTCATTTTAATTTTTATTTGACTTGGAGGACTTGGAACAAATTGTTAATGGTGTTAGAACTATCTGATCAGGTAGTTCTAACACCATTAACAATTTGTTCCACTTATGTTAACAAAACATTTGTAAGTGGTTCTATATCCTATATAATAGAGATGTCTTATTAGATGTCTATTAAGACATGGCAGTGTCGCTGCGCCTGGCTTAGCGCCGAGACACTACCGTGTCTCTGGATATATTATTTTTGTATAAAAGAAATCATGTTGAAAGTGTAGAAAGCATTTTTAGAAAATACATTTATTGTAATTATTATTTATATTTTACACTTGCCTGCGCGACAATATTTTATAAATAGCTCATTTATACACTTGGCAATGAAGCAGTTTGTATCGATATTAATATTAATACACAAATATTGATACATATCACTATACTTATGTATATTATGGCAGCAAGGTATCGCGTTCCGGAATATTCTTGATTACTCGCGCGGTACGCGATTGTGATAGTGCCTTATTAGCTCATTACTTATAGAACATATTGTTCCCAAATAAGTATCTATATATACCTGATGTTAAACAAAATCTCACAAAGAAACTTAAAACCTTAGAATATCGGTCAAGATTAAATTAAAACTTAACACATATTACATGTGAAAGAAGATAAATTAAAAACACTCTTAGCGATAATATTCTAACAGTTCATCTTATATGTACACAATAATTTGCTCAAATCATATATAATGTAGCTGTATAAATATTAACATATAAAATAAATTAATATTAACATATAAAATAAATTAATAAATTATAATTATATTAGAATAAATACTTATTCAAATTTATTCATTCCTTTATGATCATATTGTCCCCAAATAAGTATCTATATATACCTGATGTTAATCAAAATCTCACAAAGAAACTTAAAACCTTAGAATTTCGGTCAAGATTAAATTAAAACTTAACACATATTACATGTGAAAGAAGATAAATTAGAAACACTCTTAGCGATAATATTCTAACAGTTCATCTTATATGTACATAATAATTTGCTCAAATCATATATAATGTATAAATATTAACATATAAAATTTATTTTATATTAACATATAAAATAAATTAATAAATTATAATTATATTAGAATAAATACTTATTCAAATTTATTCATTCCTTTATGATCACACAAACATACGAAACCAATATTTTATCGTTCATCCGTACTTCTCTTCGTGATTCTATACAGTCATATCGTATAGTACATACAGTTATACATACATGTATATGGCTAGACCAAAGTATTCTCACGCTGTATATACAAAATGACGAAATACTTAAAACAACGATCGTTAGAGTCATATATATATATGATATATATCATATATATATATATATACTTTTTTTACAATGCCGGCGACAGCCAAAACTTTTAACAGTTTCTCGTGTTCGGATATATATATATATATATATATATGTAAGGTCTTAATTCATTCGCTGTAGAATTACGTGCAACTTCGGTGTTTCTTCCAAAAATCTGGAGTTATATTTTATAAGAAGATACAAATATGTCCGATTTAACAATTAAACATTAATAATTATAACATTAATACTATAATGAACACGTGGTCGAGTCCTCACCTGGAGAAGCCGAAGAAAAAGATGTCGTTATTCAACAGGTAAGGGCTCGTCTCAGGGTTCCAATGACTACCGGAATAGTCTCACCAAAATGAGTGGTTTTTAACTACAACGAAACCAGCATTATGAAACGCGGATTCATCGTACTCGGTTTCGTGAGAACAACCGTCACGGGCGCATCTCCGTCTTCCTCGTACCACTCACTCGCTGCGTGCCACGAATCTATCCCCTCCCGGGACGACTCCGTGTCCACGGCTAGTGCGTGTTATCTGGGGTGGGGATGTCTCCGCATAAGGTATATCCTACCTTACATCCCCCCCCAACGGCGAGACTGATGACCGGTCCAGGGAAAGAATCTCTGGAGCAGCAAACGCACTGACCGGAATCAATCTGGTTATGTGATGACGATTCGATTCCGCTGTTTTTTTTCCAGTATTTACTTCGTATATTGTATTTGAAACTTTCTTTAAAATTTTGTAAGGTCCCTTTCGCACTTTATCAAGTTTTCTTCTGTTTAATTTGTTTCCGACGCTCACAAACACAAGATCGCCGACTTTAAA
>NW_017275246.1:21022-23269 GCF_001594065.2 Cyphomyrmex costatus
ATATATATATATATATATATACGTGTATTATCTGCCAGAATTTAATTTATTACATTATCATGATCATGATAATGTTAATCCCTTTGTCACCCAAGTCGTTCTTATCTGTTTAGCAGACTCCCCTCATAAGAATCTACGAATTTTTCCTACGTCTCGAAGGATATTTACAGTGCGTTAGTAATAACTGTAATTTCCGTTTTATATTATATTTTAATTAAACGTATTTTTTCTTACGCAAAGAATTTAGATAACTTCGAGCTGAATAAAAATGAAGTTAACATTGAGAATATACAAGCTGAATCTGTGCTCAGAGGACAAGGACCGCGCAGACCACCGAGAACAATTATAATTGTACAACTACATAGTGTAGTGATTATAAAACTACATGGGATGTATGGTGTCCTTCAGATTCTGCCCCGATATCCTCGTGAGGGGCTCTTCGTCGAGATCGTTGGAGATTTAATTCCAACGTTCGTCTTCCTCATCCTCCTCGTCGTGCAACGAATCTTTCCTGAAGAATGCAGTTGTAGTTTTTTATATGTATATTAAAAGATACACAAAAGATATCACTCTTTCAATGTAATAAAAATTGAGCGCAAGAAGAAATTAGAAAAAGAAGCTTTCGAGAAATCTTTAATTAAAGTGGAGCTCTAATTATTTAAGTTCTTTTTTTTTTTTTTCTTTAAAAAAATTCCTGTGGGTTACACCAGACAAAATCTTGGAAATTTTTCAATATTATTCAATATTATACTAACTGATACTTGTTATTGGATGGCAGAAATAAAGATTTCGGGCAATCTTTGAAATAAGGCCAGCAGTCGCCGTGAAACTTCCCTCGATTTTCTGCCTCGACGTATTCGTTAAGGAGGTTTGCAAACGGCGATCGGTTAGCGCTACAAACAAAATATCTAGATTAAATACAACATTATTTAATATGATTCTTTAAAATGTACTTATTACTCTATAGATGACTATTTACTCTCTAAATTTTTTGGAGTGAAATCTTACTCTAAACAGTAAAAATTAAATCTTAAAGAAAAGTAAAGACAATTTTCAATTTTTAAGAGTACAATTTTATTTTTCAGAATGACAATTTAATCTAAAACTTTTAGAGAGTACATTTTATGAAACAAAATTGCCCGGCAAGATCCTCTCCTAAAGTTTCTTGCTACAGTTTTACGAATCGGACTACTTACGTGAAGAATAGCTTCAACATCTCGCCGATAAGCCCGAAGTTGTTCAGATGGTGTCCCTGGACTTCGCAGATTGCCCTCAATAGGCATGCCTTCCCGTTCATTCCCAGAGTAGAGAGCATATCCTCGGCAGTGCCATAAAGCAGGGCTCGCTCGCCGTCACTACCGATGCTGAAAATCTATAATATAGTATACATAACGCACACTGTATAGTTTCAGCATTGACAGTGAATATGGTAACGCACCCTAAGTCAATTCGACATACCTGCTTTAGAAAATCAAACGAATAACACCAAGTCACATTTGTGAAAATTGTATTAAAATTGACAATTTTTCAGGTTAGAAAACTTGTCACGCTCGCGCCGGTTCGCGCATGCATATAAAGTATTATAGAAACCCCTTAACGTGCACGTTATGCGACATCCTTTTCTACAATTACGTTCCTCTTTTTATTGATTCACATTAATATCCGCTGATTCGTATCGACTCGCACCGATTCGTACCGCGACTCACACGAACTCGCACGAACTCGCACCGTTCGCACCTCGACTCGCTCTCAACTCGCTCTCTCATTTTCACTACGGTGAAAATGGGTGCATCCAGAAGCATGACTGCTCACTGAGCACTCAGTGAGCTTTTTTATCTGATTGGCATATTCCATTAGATCTAAAAATATAAACCAAACAAGTACAAGAGCTCACTGAGCGCTCAGTGAGCGGTCGTGCTTCTGGATGCACCCAATGTGAATCATCTCGTTTTCCTTTACGGCAACTCTGGTGATTTCGTATTTTCACCTTGACGTTATAGAATCGCGCGAACAAACTCGCATGAGATGAAAGTGCGAAAAGTGAGTGATCTCACTTGAATTACAGAATCGACCCCCTGTTCCCGTAACACTGGAAAACCCTCGGCCTACTTGTGATGACGTCACAGTGATGTCCGAACGAGGTGGAGAGGCCTTGTCTATAAGTGGTGTTGGCCTCGCCCGGTCGCCATAATTGTTTCCCGCTTTTCTATACTAGTTTCACTCCCGTGACTACGCACATTGAGTGCG
>NW_017275247.1:0-6513 GCF_001594065.2 Cyphomyrmex costatus
CTTGCACATTATGATTATCACAAAAATATTATAATTCAGGCTGACGCATCTAGTTTTGGCATATGTAGCGCGTTGATACAGGAAGATGAACACAAAGAACGAAATGTAGTAGCATATGCGTCCAGAACGTTAACTAATTCTGAAAAAAAATACAGCCAAATTGAAAAAGAAGCACTAGCGTTAACATGCGCAGTAGAACATTTCAAAGATTTTGTTACTGGAATCGATATAACTTTAGAGACTGATCATAAACCTCTAGTTCAAATTCTGCTGTCTAAACCTCTAGATGAGTTAACACCTAGATTGCAACGAATTAGAATGCGTTTAATGCGTTATAACTATAAAGTCACATTTGTACCAGGAAAACAATTAGTTTTGGCAGATTGCCTTTCTAGAAACCCGGTAGTAGGCATAGATGAGACGGGGAAAGAATTCACTGAGGAAATCGACCATTATATACGTTTCGTCACTGATCATCTTCCTGTAACTCAAAATTTTTTACAAAAAATTAAGATTAAGCAAGGAAAAGATGCTTCATGCGCAAAATTGAAAGAATATTGTCTAAATAAGTGGCCGTTAAAAGATAGATTACCAGATAAATTACGGACCTATTATCAGTTTAAAGATAAAATTTCATTCTCCAATGGATTTCTTATGTTAGATACAAGACTAATCATATCCCCTCCGTTACAACGGGAATTACTTTTAAGATTACATGAGGGACACTTAGGTTTAAACAAGTGTAGAGAGAGAGCCAGACAGTCAATTTGGTGGTTGGGAATAAGTAAGCAATTAAAATATTTGGTCGAAAACTGTCCTAATTGCGTTGAGCAAAGATCAAACATTAAGATGCCTTTTGTAAAAGAAGCGTTTCCCAACCGCCCTTGGCAAAAAGTAGGAGTAGATTTGTTTAAGCTGGATGCGTGGTATTTAGTTATAGTAGATTATTATTCTAGATATTGAAATTTCTAGATATTGAAATTTCTCAACTGAAGACATTAACAGAACGAGAAGTCATAACAAAATGCAAAGAAATTTTCGCGAGATATGGCATTCCAGAGACAGTAAGAAATAACTGCGGTACTCAATTTGCGTTCAAATTCCGCCGCTTTGCGAAAGAGTACGATTTCGAACACATAACTAGCTCACCCAAATATTCTCAAAGTAATGGTGCGGCCGAAGCTGCGGTAAAGATAGCAAAGAATATCCTTAAAAAATGTAAGAAGGATGTAAATTTAGGACTATTAGCTTATAGGACTACACCACTAGAAAACGGCTACTCGCCTGCAGAGCTCCTATTTTCTAGGAAAATTCGTTCTCGATTACCAATATTACCTGATAAATTAGGATCATTTAAAGAACATTGTAAGGTTTCAAAAAAAGAAACCGAAAGGAAAGATAAACAGGAGCGTGATTATAATAGAAGACATCGTTCAAAGCCATTATCTATTTTAAAAACAAATGATAATGTATGGGTGGTAGATTTACGCGTATACGCAAAAATCACAAGACAAGATAGGAATCCTAATTCTTATATCATTAAGACGGAGAAGGGTAGCGCAGTACGCAGAAACCGATGGCATCTGATATCGGCACCGTATAAACGGAACACAGAATTTGATTACAGTTATGATCCGGAACTAGTAGATAACAGCGATGTCCCGGTGACTTTAGACGAGAATAATGAGCAAGCGTTGAATGAACGAGATGTGTGTGATGAACGAAATGTTAGCGGTAGCTCCGATAGGGAAGAAACCGACAGTGAATTGCAAGAGGTCAATATACCTCGGAGATCGACGCGAACTAGAGCACCTAGTAGTATCTTCCGTGATTTCTTCACTTTCTGAATTAAGATGTTTTATCCTTCCTTTTTCGCAATTTGCATAATACTCATGTATACATTCCATTTCATAAAATAGTAATGTAACGTCTATTCTTTTACTTGTAAAAACCTTTAATAAAAAAGGGAGGATGTTGTGTGAGCGTGTAGGGGGCGTATGTCGAGGGGCAGAGCGCGCACGCATGCACAAGAGGCCACCCGAGTAGCATGTTATAGCATATTTGATTGCTGAATACATTAGATAGACGACCTTTCCTATTCCTTAAACGTTCCCAATACAGTTTGGTTTAATTGTTCCGTCAGAAAATTCGTGGTTAGGATATTCTCCTGATGGTGTTGTTTTTAATGAGGATGGAAACCCCGTGAAATTAATAGAAATTAAATGTCCTTTTATAGGAAAAAAGAAAACGGCTTCTAACATTCTTGCTAAGTTAAGTTATGTTCGACTGCCAGAAAAAAGTTTACAAGAAAACCATGAATATTATGGCCAAGTACAATTAGGCATGGCAATTTTAAATCTTAAAAAGACCGATTTTATCATTTATGCTTCTTTCGATAACAGCATTGTTGTAATTCCAGTCGATATAGATTTTAAGTTTCTTAACATGATGTTACCCGCACTGAAGCTAGCGTACTTTAAATATATGATTTACTATATTTGTATTAGGGAAAGTTTAAATAAATAAAAATAACTTGTACAGTTTTTATTAAGGTTTTACATTATTTACCTTATCTCTAAATTGCAATAATAAGAATACTTCTTTGAACGATTGACACACTTAAAAATTAATATTGTAGTTACGATGGGAATCTTTCATCGCTTAAAATAGGTGAACTTAAATTCACTAACGCTGATATCACAGTCATAATATGTCCAGACTTTTTCACTAAACAAGAAGGCATTTTGCTGCCTAAAATTTGAAAAACTTTTAAGCGTTGGTTCAGTCTTTCAATATGAACTCTGGCACTCGCAATACTTCCTGTATTCAATGCATCTATCTGAGAAAATTGAGTTTGTTGTCTGAGAAAGGGTGGTCTCACGATCTCTATTCCATGTTGCATGCAAACGTCATCAATTAGAAAACCTTTATCAACCATGATTTTTTCATTTTTCTCCAATAGTTCAATTATGCCACTTTGTTCGAACATTGCCTTGTCAGACGACCGTCCTCCATATGGAGGGCTTATATAAACAAGCAAACCACCAGGAGTACATGCTGTTAAAAATTTAATAGTATACCGACTTTTATAAAACGAATAAGTTAGTAACTGATAACATAAATTTTTTGGTTTTTGAATTTCAATTTCAGTGCAGTCAAGAATAACGCTTACACTTTTGTAGTCTTTGAAACAGAATGGGATATTCCTTAATATTTCATTCTTCTGTGGGAAATAAATTGAATATTTCAATGCGTTTCCTAATATATCTAGAATATTACAAATGATATTTGCAATGTGTCGTTCTGAATATGTTTTAAATAAAATATTTAAAAATGCATAGCTCACATTCTGTTTCAATCGCATAAAAGTTAGTATAATCCTGTCACGAACAGTCAGTTTTCCAGAGTAAAATGTTAAATGTGGAGACACCCTTTCGACGATTTTTACAAAAGTTTCTAATAATTTCATGTTCGGAATACCAGTGGCAGTGCTTAGTTCCTTGTCATTCGTTATAAAAGAACTAAAATTGTTTTCCACTAAATCTCCACTTTTAACTTGCACACCCACATCAACAAAAACAGACGTAATAGAATTTTCTTCAATTTCATGCAGGGTTTCACTTGGATCACTGTCTGGCATCGTTGTATTAATTCCATTTATCGATTCATTTGTCTCGGTTACAGATTCACATGCTTCAATGACCGATATTGATTCGACTAATTTAATAGTGTTGTTTTTCGCTACTGCTACAGCTGCTCGATTTAATTTTCTTTTTTCTCTGGCATTTTTTGAATCCAATTTTTCAGGTGCCTCAATATTCAATTGAGGTAAATTGCAAGTAGGAACTGCAGTTACTTTCAAGTACCTCTTCTTCAAATGAAGATCTACAAAAATAATTTGTAAAATCTTCAAAAAAAAAGAAAACAAAATATAATAATCTTACCTGTGGATGTAATGTAGTCTTCTTGTTTAAAATGAAGAGAGCAAACGCACATATTTGGTGTAACTTTTTTCCCTATTTTTAAAACCTTTACCCATTGCACTCGACGATCAATTACTTTCTCGATTCCACTGTTATTATAACAATTTTAATAAAGTTTTTCTTAGCCTGAGGAAAAGCATGGAATCTAACATCTGGATTTTTGCAGGCTTTACTCGTACATCCGAAAACGGAGCAAAACCTTTTAGATTTCGAATTCTGCGGACTAAATTTCATTCCCGAGGCTTCTTTTTCTCCGTCTCGAGACATTTTTGAATTTTATTAAACAAACAGCAAAATAAACAAATTAAAATATCAGTCCCCATTAGCATTCAATTACGTGTTTATCTTATGTCAAAATAATACACGACCTCGTTGTCTTAGTACAAACGTCAGCCGCCAGATAGCGTATTGAGGTTCTGCGGTTCCCTATACGATGAGATTTAGAACGTGGCAGACTGACCCCAGCAGTGGCAGCTCTTCGTTTTCGTGTACCCCGACGGCGTTCCCGGACCTCGGACCATTTAATCGGGACGTAAATATTTCATCGCGAACGATGAGGCCGCCATGTGTTCTGACGTCATGCATTGGTGTCAAAATACCCAAATCTGCTCATTTCCTCCAGCCAATCACGTAATTGGTCACGTGACCAAGTTGGCGATTCTCTCTACTCAAGAAGACTAGAACCAGGAGAGTAAACTAGCGTGGTGGGGGTAGGTCAAAAAACGTCCGCGGTTATTCATACAATGCGCAGTGGCATTGCACATTTATATGAAAGTGTAACGATGCACCCATCGTCCCAGCCAGAACATCCGGTCGGACACCGCTGCATCGCGTGGCGATGCAGCGATGAGGGCGCATATGCGCCCGATAAATTCAAAGCATAATTCACAGGTACACGGTGGCAGTAACGGCCGCGCCGCGCCGAGCACCACCGAAAATAGATCGGCTCTCGTGAACTCCCACCGCTCGGAATCACGCACACCGCAAGTACCGAGCGACGGGAAAGACCGAGAAAATGCGAAGCCGCGCGAACAAGGCATTTTGACGAGCGTTAAAACTCGGTAGTCAAAGCGAAAAGAGACCATTCCTGTTCCTGACACGAATCCGTCCGCAACACCGAAATCCTCGAAAGCCTTGCGAGCCCATAGTAACCGGGTTGGAGAGTTCTCCGACTCCGCTGAGAGTTCTCAGCTGGTGAGCAAGAGCCATAAGGCACCGAACGACGAGAAAAGGAGGCAGAGAGTACTCTGCCTCTGTCGAGAATTCTCGACAGTCGTAAACGCCGACCACTGCATCTAACTGCATCACGACTGACCAGCATTCGACCGGGGGTGAAGAGTTCTTCACCTCCACCGGGAGTTCCCGGCCGCTGGTCGTCGTTAACTCACGCCGAAACACCGCGTAAATACCGCTGACAGTCTGCCGTACTAGACCGGCTATAAATAGCGACACAGCTGATCGGCCGCGATAAGCATTATTCGCGTAGAAAAAGCGGCACAAAGGCTTTAAACGGCCAACACATTGCGCGCGCGCCGAAAGACGTGCTTCGCAACGCACGGTTCGTTTTGCACCAGCCGCTCATACGGCTTTCTTTCTTCCGTTTTTTTTTCTTTCTTTCTTTCTGTATTTCTTTTATGCTTTCTTTTGTTCACTGTAAATACATAGAGTAATTGCGACAAAGCAAATAAAAGCGGATTTATTGTATAAGATCTTGTCCGAGATTATTGCTCAACCTGCATTCTCCTCCGTTCGAACCTCTTTCGTACCCTGGAATACGAATTAACCGACGAGCTACATCCGAGCATACGAAAGTTAGGTCGTTACAAAAGTTTGCACACGCGCGCATCGGTTATAACCAAGACGTTCTTGTTCTTAACCTTTGTTTTCCTCTCATCCGAGGGACACACTTAAAAAAAAAATCTTCTTAAACCATCTTAAACAAAATGTAAGTTGTAAAAAGAAATTATACTGCACATTAAATGCACATGTCAAACAAGGTTTGTTTGACATGCGCAGTCACGAATTGAAAACGACTATCAGAGCGACAGAGAGGACTAATGAAGCGCAAGAGTGGGGAAAGTTATCCGCCGTCACTTTTTGGCCTACCCCCTCTATCGATATTTGACCGAGTTTACTCTCCTGGTTCTAATCTTCTTGTCTCTACTAGAGGTTCTCTAACTCACACTGCACTATATTAGTGCACATTAAAAATTGCTTTATGTAAAATATGTAAATCCAGTGGCATAATATAATCAACTTTGATAATAAAATAATATACGTACATATTTTGTTAAACAATGTGATAATATCTATTGAATGTTTTATCGTTTAAAATATTTATATGCTTTAACTCTGCTAATTTCGTGCACAGTAGCTTTTAGTACGTACTAATCTAGCGTAGTGCAAGTGATCGAATTCATTATTAATTCTTATAAATCTTTACCTTTTTTAATTTTTTGGAACTCTTAAGGTACCTTTTCATGCTGACGTTTGACGCTCATTTTCAGCGTCAAAACAGATCACGTGATAA
>NW_017275248.1:0-471 GCF_001594065.2 Cyphomyrmex costatus
GTCCGTAATGAAAAAAATTCGCATCTCGGATGTCGGAAAAATGACCTGCGATCTCATGAGTCATTTATTTTCAACTGAAGAGATTGCTTCTTCATCGAGAACCGGAAAAAAAAAATAAAATTTCGATGGAATTAGGTTCGATACAAAAGAAATCGTTGTCCAACAACGATAAACTTCTCGCAATAAAAGGTATATAATCTATTATGAATGTATATTTTTTAAAATTGTAAATAGTCAACCAAGTTTTAAAAATACTGAATGAAAACAAAATACGACTGTATATATATATATACTTTATGCATACAGAGATTTAAACTTTTCGAGATACTTTTAATATATTTCTGTAATATGTTATAATATATATGTATTGCCTTTCAATTGTACAAAAAAATTTCATATTTATATCTGTTGCAGATTATGTATTACAACAATTTAAGAATGTCAAAAATGCTGAAGAACTGTTCAATACTG
>NW_017275248.1:1321-7571 GCF_001594065.2 Cyphomyrmex costatus
GAGGGAGAGGGAGATAGGGAGAGAGGGATATTTGAGAATATGTGCAATCGATCAATAAAAGAATTAAATAGTTACTTTCCATTTATACGGAAACTCAGATAATTCTCACTTGTTATATATACATATAAGGGTGCCTCGTTTTCGTGAAATAAAACTGCCTTGTGTTTCTGCAAATGAAAGTTTACTATATTCTTAATATAAACTGCACTTAAACCTAAACTATTTACATTGAATTCCATTACCTGCAAATGAAAGAAACAACATTTACAGCTAATATTTCACTCTCTCTCAATTATATTTATTACTGGTGGAGCAATCGGAATTTTATATCATCCTTCTCTACACATTCTGTCTCGTGACATCCACGTGAGCGATTCCCCCCCCCCATGTCTTGCTCACTCCAATACGCGTGCGTATCTCACTGTGAGGCAGCAGCCGGTTTCCGTGAGCGGGACATTACGAATTCTAGGGATGACGAAATATAGCCACCACTAACCATATTTCGTTACATCTCCCCTCCTGGAGTAAAGAAAACAGTAGAGAGATACTAGTTTTCTTGATCCTTACTTATGATCGGTACCAGTTTTGTAATATGAAACAATGACTCTGATTTCTTTCGGTCAGTCTGTATTTTATAAATAGAATTTGAAACTTTTTCTACAATTTTATACGGTCCGATTTTTAATTCATCCAGTTTTTTTCTATTTAACCTATGATTGTTCTCTACATAGACTAGATCACCTACATTGAATTCATGGTGTCTCCTGTTCTTATCAAATATTTTTTTGTTATATTCATGAGATTTTCTTGTACTCTCTAGCGCGATTTTTCTATCTCCAAGTAGATCTTCGTGTGTTTTATTGTGTTTTAGTTCTTCGGGAATTATTGCTGTATTTGTACCTTCCAATAAATATTGTGGAGAATATCCTGTCACTGTATGTTCGGTTTTGTTGTATCTTTCCACACATTCATGTGCTATTGTTGTCCAAGCGGTTTTTTTTCTTTTTTCATTTGTTCTGCATCTGATTTTGTTGACTAGAGTCTGATTTAACCTTTCATTAAGTCCATTAGAAAAAGGTGTGTTCACTGCAGTGAATGTTAGTGTGATATTTTCTTTATCCAAAAAATCCTTAAATTCTTTTGAATTTATGCCCGGGTATTGGTCTGATAAGATCATGTTTATTTTATTGTCTGCTATTATACTCTGTATTAGTCTTATGAAGTCATTCGCATTTTGAGTCTTCGATGTCAAAATGTGAGCGTATCTTGTGAAATGGTCCACGAGCAAGTGTAAATATTTCTTTGTTGAGCGGGAACCTCCGAATCCTCCAATCGTGTCTATAGAAACTATTTCATACGGATAAGTGGCCGGACCCAGTTGTGACATCAATCCGATTTTGTGTCCTCCTCTTGATTTGTTTTTTATACAGATCTCGCAATTCTCACAGATTTTTTTAATATTCTGATCTAAATTTTTCGCGACATAAAACGGTTTGATTTTTGCTTTCATTTGTTTCGTTCCTATGTGACAATAGAAGGAGTGTATTTTCTTTATAAACTCTTTACTAAAAACTTCTGAAAGAATAATTTTTTCTTTTTTTCCCATCTTTTTGTAATACATGTTGTGTTTGAAAATCAGCGTATCTTTAGCATTTTTTAAATCGGTATTATGCTTTTGGTCGTTTTCAATCTCCTGTACTTTTATAAAATTAACAGTTTTCAAGATTTCATCTTCATTTTCATACGATTCCATTACTGGGTTTCGGCTTAAACAATCTGCTTCTAAATTGTGTTTCCCTGGGCTATACTTTATTTCAAAATTATATTGTGATAAATAATACATTAGGTCTCCCAATTCCTCCACTGTTCTGGCCTTAATATTCATATTTTCCAGGGGTTTATGGTCCGAGAATACTATGAATTTTTTTCCGATGAGCCAATGTTGCCAATATCTTATTGCTTCCTTTATTGCTAGACATT
This sequence comes from Cyphomyrmex costatus, assembly GCF_001594065.2. Taxonomy (NCBI): domain Eukaryota; kingdom Metazoa; phylum Arthropoda; class Insecta; order Hymenoptera; family Formicidae; genus Cyphomyrmex; species Cyphomyrmex costatus. The sequence goes on from NW_017275248.1 coordinate 3,302, forward strand.
CTATGTAGATTGCTTTTTTCCTTTTTTGAGTTTCATTTAATTTTTTCGAAAAATATGCTACTGGTTTTTGTTCTTTGTTCGATTGTACTTGCTTTAACACAGCCCCGATACCTTGTAGACTTGCATCAGTGTAAATGCATATTGGAAGATTCGGATCGAAGATTGTTAAAATTGGCTGGGAACAGAGTAGTGTTTTCATATCATCAAATGCCTTCTGGCATTGTTCCGTCCAAGTGAATTTTTGTTCCTTTCTCAGTAGGTTGTGTAGTGGGTCTAGTACAATCGAAATATTTGGCACATATTTTCCATAAAAATTAATCTTTCCCAAAAATTGACGAACATTCTTTCTTGTTTTAGGTATAGGAAAATTCTTTATAGAAATCACATTATCCTTCAGTGGACTGACTGAGCTATCTCGTATTATATGACCCAAATACTTGACGGAATCTGCTGCAAAAATACATTTGGAGAGCTTTAATCTAAAGCCCTCTTCCATAATTGCTTTTAACAGTCTTGACAAATGATCTATGTGCTCTGCAAAATCCCTAGAGAAAACCAAGATGTCATCAATATAATTCACACAAAAATCAGCGAGTTTATGTTTCCTTATTATATTACTTAATATTCTTTGGAAGATTGCTGGTGCCGTTTTTAAGCCAAATGGTAAACACGTCCATTGATAATGTCCCTCTTGGGTGACAAAAGCTGTTTTCTGTCTATCTGCAATCTTTAAAGGAATTGACCAAAAAGCCGAGTTAATGTCGAGCGTTGAGAATAATTTACAGTTCCTGGTTTTAACTATCAGGTCTTCAATTAGCGGGAATGGTTGCGGTTGAGGGATGACGATTTTATTCAGTTCTCGAAAATCTATGCATAGCCTTGCTCTTTTACCTTCATCTCTCTTGAATGCTAACGTCACTGGAGCAGCAAATGGGCTGTAAGATTCCTCGATTAAGTTTTTCTCTAATAATTTCGCAATTTGTTGTTCTATTTCTTTCTTGTCTTCTATCGAGCATCTGTACGGTCTTTTATAACAATATCTATCAATTATTAGATCTATATGAGCTTCATAATCTCTAACTGTTCCTATATCATATTTATTTTTTGCAAAGATCGTTTTATTTTTATCAATCAACTTATCAATTTCAGCCTGTTGGTCCATTTCTAAGTTATTAATTGATATTTGGAATTTCTTTGTATCTATATGTTCATTGTAGTTTATTTTATATTCATTAATATTTTCTTTTCCTTTTTTTGGATTGTTCTTTGAGTTTTGTGAGTTTATTTTGTTTTCAGCCTTATCCTCAGGTATGACCTGAATTTTTTGAGTTATTTTCAAGTTCTCATTTTGAATTAGTTGGAACTTTTTGATACAATCTAATCCAATTAAAAAATCATATTTGAAATTTTCTTTGTCCACCACAAAAACATCCATATCCTCTTCAATTTCGAAAATTTTAACTTTCAAAGTAACTATACCGTCCGTCTTTTTTACACCATTAATCGTTGTTAAACCTACATTTTTTGCATTATTAAATTTTTTTTTTGGTATGCCTAACAGTTTTGAATTTATCAAGGAGACATTTGAGCCGGAATCATAAATGCCTATAACCTCAATAGTGTTGTTTAACGAGACTTTTATCTTGATTAATGGTGGTACAATTAGTTTTTTTGATCGACATCATTCAATTCTAATTCTAATTCGGAATTATTTACGTGTTTGATTTGCTCCTTCTTTTTTTGATCGTTATTTTTATCTTTATACCAGCATAGAGATTCTGGGTGAAATCGGTTGTTTTTATTTCTTTTTTCGCAAATTGAACATGGCTTGTGGCTGGAAGATCTATCTTTGGGTTTTTTTTCCTGGTTAGTTATAGTCTTCCTCTCTACATTTTTTACCAGATATTCGAGGCCTCTAATCTCATTAAGCAAGTTTTCGACCGTTTCTAGTTTTTCTTTGTCTATTCTATTCCTAACGAAGTTTGGTAATCCCACCGCGATGAGATTAATTAAGGTCGTTACTGTCATTTCTTTATCAGTTTGTATTAAAAAATTTTGTTTTCGCACCGCATAATCTAACAATGAACCAGATAAATATTTATATGACATCGCCTGAGTGACTGGAATCCACCCTTTATCTGCATATATCTCACAAAATTTTTGTTTCCATTGCAGCCACTCTGATTCTAACGTTAGGGTTATAAGCGTCGCATTATACCACTCCATACACGCATCTTCCAGAAACAATCTAAATATTTCAATTTTATCCATATCTTTTGTGATACCTAATCGAGTACATTCGCGTTCAAACGTGTTTATCCATTCAGATACATTGCAACTTTTACCTGAAAATTTTTTTAGTACAAACTTGTCTGATAATTTTTTTAAATTTCGCTTGCCCGAATCTTCGTTGCCTTGTTGGTTTGCAAATTTTTCCAAGATCCTTGTTAGCATTTCTTCTGACAGGTTCAATGATGATGTTTCTCCTTCCTCTCGTGAAGTGGATGGTGTTTCAAGTGATACCTCTTCTAGTACGTAGTTTTTGAATATCATATTCCCCTCTTCATCTTGGTATAGTCTCAAAATATCCTCTGGTATTTTAATGCACATTCTTCGAGTTTGCCCTCTTTTCTTCAAAGTGTTTTGTATTTGTCTGTAAGCTGTAGTGGATGCCAGCTCCCTGTGATGTTCCATCAGCTGATATTGATCAGGCATGATGTAACCTTTATTCTCCTGAGTTATTATTGAGGTTAGAGCAATCACATTTGACTTTGGATCTTCAGCGTGTGCTCTTAGGCTAAATGTAAATTTTAGTTTGTCCATCTTGACAGACTTCGTTTGTTTTGAATTAGCAATAAAAATGTTGTTTTATAAGGGTGCCTCGTTTTCGTGAAATAAAACTGCCTTGTGTTTCTGCAAATGAAAGTTTACTATATTCTTAATATAAACTGCACTTAAACCTAAACTATTTACATTGAATTCCATTACCTGCAAATGAAAGAAACAACATTTACAGCTAATATTTCACTCTCTCTCAATTATATTTATTACTGGTGGAGCAATCGGAATTTTATATCATCCTTCTCTACACATTCTGTCTCGTGACATCCACGTGAGCGATTCCCCCCCCCATGTCTTGCTCACTCCAATACGCGTGCGTATCTCACTGTGAGGCAGCAGCCGGTTTCCGTGAGCGGGACATTACGAATTCTAGGGATGACGAAATATAGCCACCACTAACCATATTTCGTTACATACATATATACATATAACTCATATATATTAAATGAGCATTTTTTTTTAATTCTGGATCAACTAATTTTTACAACCTCTATACAATCTGCATAAGATTGCTTTATAACTGCAGAATTTTGTAAAAAGTGAGGTTATATGAACCTGTGTGTTATTACTTTAAGTGATAAATAAATTTCTCAAATTACATTGAAAATTAACAAAAACTATAAAAAAGTAAATTAAAAATGGCTGCGGGTTATAATTAATTTAGTAGAAAATAAAGCAATTTTGTAACTGCCGTAAAATTAATTGGTTTATTATACTTTCTCTCACTATGGACCTAGCTCTCAAATTACACTGAAAACGAAAACCATCAAAATAAATGGTTTTACGCTGTTACGGAACGTCGTGGTTTTAGAAATTCTCTCCTATTTTTGGGTCAATGCATTTAAGCAATTTACCCTGGGATTGGAGGTCAGGATGTGCGATTAGGAATGTTCAGGAGGAAGGGTAGGATAATTTTTAGGAAGGGTGACTTTGAACCCGGTCCCAAAGAGTTCGCGAAGTTTGTAGGCGAGCCTGCGTGGATCGCCTTTTCGGATGGTTTTATAATTGGGAAAGGTGAGGTTAATTTCTAATAGGCTGAGGATATATTTGCGTTCGGGAGATGGATCTAATGGTTTATTATGGTTTAGTAGACGCGCTAGTTTTTCGAAATAAGGAAAAGGATCGTGATTTTTATTAAAGGCTGTTTTGATCTGGAACCTTAATCTCTTCTCTTTTTCTCTTCGTCCACCTTTTGAAGGCATGGAAGCAACGCGAAAGAAATTATCTAATTTCGAGAAAAATGTCTAAGACTGGGGCCACGCCATTGGCAGCGACAGTCACAACACAGTCCTCTATAATTTGTGAATGCTCCGAAAAAATGCTTAGGACGGGGGCCACACTATTGGCAGCGACAGTCTTAGCAACTCCTCGGATATTCATGTACTACTAGACGAGACGCAGAGTTGAGATTTCGGTTTCGGCTGAATAA
>NW_017275248.1:7774-12545 GCF_001594065.2 Cyphomyrmex costatus
CTCCGCGTAAGCCCTACTCCCGACACTACGAGTCTAGTCTTATCTTAGTAGACGAGAGTTTTAATAATTTATAAAAGTTCGATTTTCCTTAACTAATATCCTTATGCGAGGCGAAATGTAACGACATGTTCTAAATTATATTAATGTTGTATATTTTAAGTTGGGTTAAAATATTTTATAACTTTATATATTATGACTCTTGGATTTTAGTTTCATTAAGAATAAGAGACAAAACAAAGAAAAGGAAAAATAAAAGATATTCATCCTCGCATTCGGAAGGATCTTACCATATACTACTACTTAATTATTAGGCATATATGCTATTGTTTAACATTTTTCTAGAAAAAGGCCTTCGAAGGAAAAAGATTATAAAATAGATATTCTTTATCTACGTGACGCATAAGAGTATGCGAGCGTGAGTCATCTGTTGTTTGAATGTTTATGAACTAAGATAGGCCCTTCTATAAAAGGGACAGTTACGAAATATAGATATAATGGAGACAGAATATCTGACTAAGACGAAATACCAAACTAGAAATAAGATAAAGAAAATGTATGAATCATATATTTATAATAATGAAGAAAGAGGGATTTTTAGTGGGATGTAACAACGCAACCGAAAGAGCAGCTTTGTAACTGTTTGAAGATTCTTTAATATGATTTATACATTTTATATTAAAGAATCTTCAAACAATTACAAAGCTGCTCTTTGATCGGGCTGCGTAAAAACCATTTATTTTGATGGTTTTCGTTTTTAGTGTAATTTGAGGGTTAACCTTCAACAGAGTATTATATATTTTGAAGGTTTCATTTGGGAGTTAACCTTCAATTGGGTGTAACCTTCAATTAACGGTCCGAAATCACACCCAAATTTGAGCGTTTTTTAAAGTGTTTAACACCAAAATTTGAGTGTTCTTTTTGAGTGTTTAACGCCAAAAATTGAGGGTTCTTTTTGCGCTATTAGTACTATTTGTGTCATTCTATCTTTATTTTACATCTAATAAACAACAAAGACAGAATAACGAAAATAATGTTACTATGATAGCGTTTCCTCGATTGTGAAATTTAGAATTCTATAGTAATATTATGCAGTTGAAGTGTAATAAATATATATTCGTTCACTTCAATTTATTAATTATAGAATTTATTGATTTTTTTCATATTTTTCTTCTATTTTATGAGTATACTTCAATTTGTTTATATACATACATGAAATTTATGTATTGTGATTGTGCATTTGAATTTTAAAATATTCAAGGATAAAAAGAAAGAAAAGTAAGGAAAGATAACGTAAATTTATAAAATAAAAAAAGGAAGAGTAAGAAGAATAAAAAGAAAAGTAGAATCCTTATAGTAAATAAATAATTTTCCAAAATGATTACTGATGAACAAATTGACGAATTGAATAATATAAATCCCGAAGAACTATTTACAAAAACTGAGGAATTAGAAGCGATAAAATTATACGACTCCACAGTGTAAGTACTAATTAACGTACACATTAACATTTCATTATTGTCAGTTTATTAAAATAAAAAAATGTCGTGATTGTGATTTTATTAAAATAAAAAATGTCGTGATTGTGATTTTGTAGATAATCTTGCATGATCGCGATATGTAATTGCCTATGACAATAAATACAATTAATGATAAATACAATGATAAATACAATTAATGATTTTGCAACATAAAGATATTTTGATTTTATTTCAAGCGTCATATTACTTTCGCAATGTTTTATGATGAACAGCTGAAAAATGTCAGTAATAAATCGAAAATTATGTTATAAAGATAGATTCAAATATTAAGTTCAGTTGAGAAAAAGTTCATACTACTATTTTTGCAATGTGTAAAGAAAAAAAAATATGAAAGTTAAAAATATTATTTAAAAAAAAATTATTTTTACTGCTCTAGAATTATCGCCGTTTTTTTGTATCTCATAGAAAATTATGTATCATACACGCATAGAATTTATTGCACACATTTAAATTCCATCTCTGTCATCTATATGATTAAATGCAAAACATATCTAATATTGCAATATACTTTTTAAAAATTCATTATCTATTTCAGCTAATTTTCGTACCTAGCTAGATAATTTTCATGACTACTGCAAGATCACTTTTTAAGTGAATATTAAAATTAAAAGAGACATTTTGTTCAAATATTAATCATTGAATGAAATGTTTATAAACTTTATAAATGTAATATATACGAGTAATATATAAATTATTCTTCAAATATTCAAGTTTTAAAACGTAACAAGTAAATTAAAGTAAAAGTACATAACGACATGAATAATTATATCCTATCTAGAAATGATTGGTCAAATGATTAGATCAATGTCAAATCAATGCTCATTTAACGTTGATCGATCATTTCTGATTGAGACATTTATAGTTGATACAAATTAATTCTAATGACATGTATCTTTTGTATGTATATGTAAGGGATTATAATTTGCTTCTATTGATCTCCAAAATCGTGAGGAAACAAGACACTCGATGCCTATAAACAAGATTTTATTTGTAACAAACACGTATACAATTAACGATAATATAAACTTAATGACTCCTAACCTATAAACAAGAAATCGAAAGCGATGCTCCTTCTCCCACGATCGTATATTCAGTCTATTCGTGACACGGGCTGTGTTCCAAAATTGATTGCCAGTGCTGCGTGTATGTCGTCATAAGTGCATGCTACCAATAGCGTTCCAATTTTAGTAAGCATGCTTTTCATGCAAACGCAGCTTTCATTTTGGAACGATATTTTTAGTGTTGTTAGCGTATAGCGACGTCAGCGAAATAACCTAAGTATGGAGAAAATCTTACAGAAAAAATTCTTATTTGAAACTGTTATAAAGTTAGCACTTGATTCTAGTGATGAAGAAGTCTAGTGGATTCAGATTTAGAATTAGCAGAAATGATACATAATTATTACATGGTGTAATAAGAAAGGTGAAACGTTCCAAAGTTGCGCAGTAGCAAAACGAAACAGCCAATCACTGCTGGAGCGATTTTGCATAATTATGTGCGTCGTAAGAGTTATTTAATTATATTAATAACATACAGTTTAAACTCAATAAACGTGATAATAATAATGTGTTCTTGTTTTTTTTCCATAGTCTCAGTCGACTAACTTTTCGGTTCTTATTGGAATTATTAAATGAACAATTATAAAAAAATAAAAAAAATAAAAATAAAATAAATAAAATAAAAAAATTAAAAAAAATAAATAAAATAAATAAATTTACTTTCTGATTTTCTCTTGTACATAGATTATGTCAATTTTTATATTTGAATTCGAAGTATGAATAAATAAGTGTGACTACAATAAGCTGAGAGACAACAAAAAATTATTAATCTATTCACTACTTTTTGCTTTCTCATTATCTTCTACCGAAACAATTAATTTATATTCGGTGTTACTCTCAGCGTCAATTAACACCAACTCCACCATCTTATCCGTCATCTTGTGCTGTAGCTGCCTCGATAGTCGCAGCAGCCGCATCAGGAAGTGACGACAAAATTAGTGACGTCTTTGCTCTCTCGCAGCACTGCTACAGCGTGCTATGATGGTTTTTGGAACGGTGTTGACAGTGCTGCCAGCGCTGGCAAACAATTTTGGAACACAGCCACGGTCTCGCCGTGTGACCACGTCACCGTGTGGCAGTGTAGCAGTGCTGTACTGTAAAGAAGACACTCATGCAATTCTCCTTTACATCCCCCCCCCCGCCAAGGGTGGGAGGATAAAACCAATGCTGTTGAAGCTACTAAAGATTGTCCGGTCCGTTATATGGAAGAAGTTTAGAGATGTGGTAATAGTTTGACTCCTTTTTCCTGTGTTCGGAGTCTATTTCAAATATAGTGTTTGAAATCTTGCGAACTATCGGAAAAGGCCCAAGCCTAATTTCATCCAGTTTTCTTCTATTCAGTTTGGATCCATTTTCGACATAAACCAAATCGTTAACATTGAAATTGAAGTTTTTCCTGTTTTTATCATATCTTGACTTATTGTATTCATGGTTCCTTAAAGAGTTTTTATATGCTACTTCTCTATCTTTAATCAAGTTTCTTGTTGCTAATAATTCCTCTGGGACTACCGGATCGGCTGTCCCAAATAATAAATATTCCGGGCTGAATCCAGTCACTGAATGTTCTGTTCGATTATACTGATCTGTGCATTCTGTTGCTATTTTTGACCATGCTCGAGACTTCGTTTCATTAATTTTACATCGGATACGGTTCGCAAGAGTTTGATTGAGACGTTCGTTAAGTCCGTTAGAGAATGGACAGATTACCGCCGTAAAAATTAAATTTATGTTTTGGATTTTTAAATAAGTTTTAAATGAGTTCGAGTTAATGCCGCTGTATTGGTCAGTAAGTAGTGTTTTTATTTGATGTCTATCTTGAATTTTTTTCAATAGTTTTATGAAATCCTCGGATGTCTGATTTTTCGATGTTAATATAAAAGCATATCTAGTGAAGTGGTCTATCAAAAGATGTAGGTACCTTTTTGTCGACCTGTTTCCGGCGAATCCTCCAATTGTATCCAAAGAAACAATTTCGAATGGCTCTCTTGGCGGACCAAGTTTGGATAGAAGACCATAATGCTTACTTCGAATTTTATTTTTGGAGCAAATTTCACAGCGCTCACAAATTAGTTTCGTTATTTTATCTATATTCCGCAGATAGTAAAAGTGTCTTAACTTGTCCATGATCTTGTTCTTACAAATGTGTCCGTAATCTTTGTGAATTCGTAAAATTAG
>NW_017275248.1:26253-27330 GCF_001594065.2 Cyphomyrmex costatus
CAGGCAGATATCTTAATTATTTTTCAAACCATCCGATCTCACAAAAAAGAGGTACCATAATATCTTTAGTTGATAGAGCTATTTTATTATCGGATCATGAATATCATAATACGAATTTGAATTTAATAATTAACATTCTAATCGAGAATGATTATTCGATCAATTTTATATTTGAGACAATTAATAAAAGAATTAAACATTTATGTCAAAAAAGTAATGGTGAAACAATAATACCATCAAATAATAATGATGATGCTGCCTCACCAACGTGGTTTGTGGTCCCTTATGTACCGGAATGCACAGAAAGATTCAAAAAATTCAACAATAAAGATGTTAGAGTGGCGTTCCACAGTCTTAATAAAATGCATAAATATATCAAGGTTCAAAAAGATTCACGTCCTATAACAACAAGGAACAATGTAGTTTACAAAATCATGTGTAAAGATTGCGATGCAACGTACGTTGGACAGACGAGTAGACAATTGAAAACAAGAATTTCAGAACATAGAAACCATATTAGATGGAACACTGCTACTCGATCTGTCATAACGGACCATAAATTGGAATTCAACCATGAATTCCAATGGGATAATGTAAAAATATTAGATGATGAACCTTGTTACGGTAAAAGAATAGTTTCTGAGATGGTAAATATCAGTAGACAAAGCAATAGTTTAAATCTTCAAACAGATACAGAAAACCTCCACGAGGCATATGTAACGATTATAAACAATATATGACTTTGCGGTACTAATTGAATTTTAAAAAAAAAACATTAACATTTGAATAACGTCAGTCGTTATTGGAAACTCGATTCGTGCGGTTCACAATCGTTATAGTTAGTGAGAAATGAATTGTGCATCACTGAGAACGAGATGTGGATGCTTATAAAAAGAATTTTTTATTGAGGTTTGTCAAGACCAACGGGTGACCAGATATGTATCTCATTAATTTGTCATCGGATTGATAACCGCACGGATCAGATTTTATTAACATTAAGATACACGTCATGAGTAATGCAAGGGTGAGTTAATTTTCAACGAGAGAATGTCTGAATACTTAATTTGCTATAATTGA
>NW_017275248.1:31592-33532 GCF_001594065.2 Cyphomyrmex costatus
TTTCGTGGTCATATATTATATTAGATAATATCATTTAAAGTATTAAAGGTTTAAATTATTATGTTACATTATTAGATAATCATTTTAATTTAGAAAATTTCAAATTTTTGGGGATAATTTTCAAAGGTTGAAATTTATTGGGTTTTCTATTTTGTGGTTAGGTAATTGTTTTAATTTAGGAAGGATCAAATTTTTGCGGTTTTAGTTGTTTCTCGAATTCTTCTGAAATTATTATTCGTTTTCTATTTCTATTTACTTTATAAAATATTCCATTTTCGACTAAGACCTTTTTTGAATCCTTTTCTAAATTTTTATTTGTTTGTTGATCCTGTCTTACATGGTCGATAGTGACGAAGTTTACCGTTGTTACCAGTTCTTCTAAATCGTCTAAATTAGAAAGAACTGGATTACGTGAAAGGCAATCTGCTTCTATGTTTCCTTTTCCAGGTTCGTATTTAATTTCGAAATCAAATTGGGACAGAAAATTCATCATGTCCCCCAATTCTTCATCCGTTCTCGATCGAATACTCTGACCTTCAAGTGGTTTATGGTCAGTTATAATTAAAAATTTCTTTCCAATAAGCCAATATTGCCAATACTTGATGGCTTCTTTTATGGCCAGACATTCTAGAAATATAGCTTTCTTTTTCTTCTGGTATCTGTTTAGCTTCTTTGAGAAAAAGGCAACAGGTTTTAGTTCGCCATCTGGTTGTTTTTGCTTTAGCACAGCTCCAATACCTTCTATACTGGCGTCCGTGTAGATAACAGTTGGTGCGTTCAAATCAAAAATTGCCAATATTGGTTGTGAACAGAATAAGTTTTTGGCTTCCGTAAATGCCCTTTGACAATCTTCCGACCATGAGAATTGAATGTCTTTCCTGAGTAAGTTTTGTAATGGTTCCAACCGTCGTGCTGAATCTGCAATGTATTTATGGTAAAAATTAATCTTCTCCAGAAATTGGCGAATTTTCTTTCGGGAATCTGGGCATCGATCACGTAAGTTTTCCACTAGAACGAATCAGTGAGAAGTGACGAATCTCATTCGGATTTCATCATTTTGTGATCACATAAATATGATTCCGGTGAAGACGTGAGATATTTAACGTGAAACTTTTCACCATCAGCCGAGATGGTTAAACGGTGAAATTCTAGTGATATTCTTGTCATCTTATAACTTACTTAGCATATCATTGATAAAATGGAGGCTGTTTTTTGGATTGTTAATCTCGTCATAGAAGAAAGACAAAAATTAAAATTAATGCGGAGATACTTACGTGATGTTTCGGATCCATTCAGTGTGCCTGAAAGTCAATTCCTTCAATTATATAGGTATGTATATGTACATATGCATGTAAATTAAAACAAAATATATGAAATTGTACATAATGCATTGATGCCTTAGTATTTATTTTATAATAATAATTTAAGAGTATTATTATTTCCTTATACATATAACCATTTACGTTTAATTGAAATCTATTTTGTATGGGTTTTCTGTGCAGGTTAAGTAAAGAATGTGCACTAGATTTATGCAATAATTTACGACCTTATATGCCACAAGAACAACGCTCAACTGCAATACCTCTAGAATTAAAGGTGTGACACATTACGTGTATTATTATATTAAATAATAAAGAGTTAACGCGTTCGTAAAAAATTATTTAAGTATAATTTTTATATTATTTATACTTTTAGGTTTTAGCAACTTTAAATTTCATAGCTTCAGGCTCATATCAAAGAAGAGTAGGACAGGATTTCTTGTCATGTATGTCTCAAGCGTCTGTAAGTGGAACAGTTCACGTAGTAATAGAAGCTCTAAATCAAATAATAGACCAGTATATCAAGTTTCCAATAGATGAGCAAGATATCAAAGCCGTCAAAAAGCAGTTTTGGGACAACTACCGATTTCCTGGAGTAATTGGTGCTATTGATGGGACTCA
>NW_017275248.1:36239-43204 GCF_001594065.2 Cyphomyrmex costatus
GTCGCGAATTCCGTTGCTCTGTAATTTTTTTGTCCGAGCGTAACATCTTAATATTTAGTGCGAAGAGTGGCACGCTCTCTCGTGCCTGGCGCCCAACGAAAATTAGTACGGCTCGAATATCGTAGCATATAAAATTTAAGAAAGAACCGCACTTTTGCTAATTACATTATTGCGTCCATCTTTTGAGCTATCGCGTAAAAAGAGCAGCGGATGAAGTGACGAAGTTGTGTCGTTCCTCAAAAGTACGGTCACAGTATATAATATACTTTGTAGAAACTATACAAATAGTGTGTGCATTTAGATTAGACAAGCATGAATAGAGAAATTGGCAATTTCAGATTTGTGATGGTAACCAAAAAATTCTAGCTGTTAATGCAGGCCACGGTGGACGGATTCACGACTCACGCGTATGGAATGCATCGGTTATCTCTCATCATTTAGAACAAGAGCACAGAAATGGTAGAACAGGAACATGGTTGATTGGTATATATTTTATCACAATTTATATAAATTGTGCAATTATTCAACATTTTTTAATACTTGAAACTACTCTTAAAAAATATTAAATTTTTGCTTATTACAACTTTGCACAATAATAATGTTTGTATATAGTTCAATATTAGTGCATATTCATCGTAGTAAAAATAAATAATTTTATTTATTATAACTTATTTTATTAAAAAATTTATGAAATTATTAAGTTCTTAAAAATTCTCACGATTAAAATAATATGCATTGCTACTCTTAACAGGTGATTCTGGATACCCACTACTCCCATATTTGTTAACTCCAATGTTAAATCAACCCGTTGGTACACCTCCTGTTAGATATACCGATGTGCATGTTAAAGCCCGCAGCGAGATTGAACGTTGCATCGGAGTGCTTAAAGGTCGGTGGAGGTGCTTAAGGAAAGAACGAGCACTACATTACAAACCAGAGTTTGCAGGTATCCAACCATTACTAAAAAATAGACATTACTATAAAAATTATTATTAATCATTATTAACAAGATAAGTGATATAATTTTTGTTTGTGCATTTCTCTCTTTCAGCATTGATAGTGAATGCTGCTTGCATTTTGCACAATATTGCAAAGATATATAATGTCCCCGAACCTGATTTATATGTCGATGATATAGACCAAGAAGATGAAGATTTTCTACAAAACATTAATAACGGTAGAGGTCGAGCAGGACAGGAAGTTCGGGAAGCATTAATACGTCGATATTTCACATAATTTAACGTTGAAATTATTTTAGTCATTTTACTTTTAATTTTCAATGGCTGTGTATTCATCTGTAAACGAATATTCAAATTTTATTATTGTCGAAATACAAACTACAAAGATGTAACATTTATAAAATAGTGTAAAAGAGAAAGGAAATAAAATGTAATTACATTTTTAATTGTTTATTAAACTTCCTATTAATTGAACATTATTTAGTCGATTGATACATTTTCAGAAAACAAAAACAAAGTATTAAAAGATATTAAAATTGTTTTAGCTTTGGTATTCTTTTGGTATCGTTTTTTTTTATTATCTAATATTAAGTTTAAATTTTTCTTATTATATAAATATATAATATCACATTTAAAACATAGTTATCATATTATTACATAACAGTCTTAGAATAAACGTGACTTACATATAAAAAATATGAATAAAAGATGTTTCTTTATATATTTTTAAAAATAAAATACGTTTTTAAAATTAATCAACACAAAGATTATTTTAATATTTATGCAACATTTATAAAGAATATTTTTAATATCTTCAGTAACAGCTTCCTCCTAATCAAAATGAGTTATCAACAGAAAAAAATAAAAATTCTAACTGAATTTATAAAAATCCTACGGTAGCAATCTTAACAACACTTATACCAAAATTACAGCTCGTTTATATAGTACATTTCTAAATAAATCACACATATGTAGAATGTATTACAGCCTTTTTGATTTATACCAGCACCGTTCCATGCGTTTTATTCATTTTGTAACACTGAGGAAAACAAATTTTCAAACAGAACCTGTATGTTTGAGTTCATGTTCCTCATTTCTTGTAATATTTCCTGTTGTGTTGCAAGCATATTCCGTTTAGTTTGTAATTCTTGTTGTTTTAATAACAATTTTTCTTCTTGCACTTTTAACATTTGTGTGGACATACCAGTAAGAGATTTTGATGAAGAAGTAGTATGCGAAGGTACAGGTACAGGTGATATTATTTTTCGTTTTTTCGCAAGTAATTTATTAGATTTTCCAGCATTTATATTCTCCTTATCAGCTTCATTATCTGAGCTGCAATTTGTAGTTTCTATGATTGAAGAATGTTTATTTTTATCTGCAGAACTTAATGTGTAGACTCCTTCGTTGAATACAGGCTCATAATCTCCGATAAATTGCAGTTCATCACTTTGAATGTCTTGAAACGGTTGTGTTTCAACAGATGTATTCTCCAATTCCCAAACACTTGTTGATTGTAAATGTCTGTGCGAATCCTTCATAAAACTCTGCAGAATAATAAATTTTCCATTCTTAATATTTTTCATATTTTTCATTTTTTAAATAAAGTATCATAAACATACATAATATAAGAACTACTGTAAATTCTAATTCCTTTTGAAATAAAAAATACTTCATTTCAAAAATGTTGCTGAAAGATAACGTGCTGATACATTATTACCTATAACATGTAATTTTGTAGCGGAATACCTGCTCATTGCGTGGCTTCTTTAAAGGAATTCCTCCCTGAGGCACATTCTCAATTCCGGCAGCTTCGGGTGTCAGTAACTCCAATAGCTTTTCTTCAATGTCAGTGAAGTTAACTTTCATAGGAGAACCACCACCTGTACCCCTCGAATGATTTCTTCTTTTCGTCTCCTTTTTGAGAACATTCATTCGCCAGTCATTCCAGCTCTATTATAAAACAAGCATTTACATTATGGATATTAGATAATTTAAAAAATGACAAAAATTGAAAAAATAAGTAGTATAACATTTTTCAATAACTCTTACTTTTCTCCATTCTTCAGAATTCTTTTTGGGACCTTCAGCAGAACTATTCAAGATGTTCGCTAGGTCATCCCACATATCTTTCTGTGAAACGAATTCATTACATATTACATATATGGCCCGGATATAGACCGAAACGTCTAGTTTTGTATCATTTTTTAAGTATTATAATATATTTTATATTTTGTGATCGCACCATTAACAGCAAATTACTCTCATTAACCCTAGATTTTTCTATATTTTATATTATGTATATCCTAATATTTAAATAAAACATATTTTTGATATAACACACATTGTGCATTAATAATAATACCATTGTCCTGCGGCTTTCCGATTTACTGCTTAATCGTCCTTGTAATAATTCACGATGGGATTCCATATACGTTAATAAAATTTCTCTTTGCTTATATGTAACATTCATTTTTAAACTGAAATACATATACTAAATTGGAGAAATTTTTCAAATAAATGTTTATGTATTCTAATTAATAAGTTAATTGTGGCAACTTACAATTATTAGTAACTATCTTTCTTATTGCCACTGATGGTGTTTTTATTCATAGGTATTAAAGGTTATGTTTAGAATCGTGAAGTTGTCATCGGTATGATTTTTGGAATATTTTCATGTGAATAGGTCTCACCACTTCTAGTTATGTCACTAATCATTTCTTTCGCTAGATGATCGCAGTGAAAATAAAAAATGGTGAAACCGTGAGATGGCCGCCGGTGAAAATCTAAAAGTGAACGATGTCACTGAAAAATACGTGATCGATACCCTGGTGTTGGAAATTCTTTAATTGATTTCAAATTATCCTTCAATGGCTGCACAGTATTTTTTGATATTACATGACCGAGGTATTTTACTTCATTTTTCGCAAAATTACATTTGATGAATTTTAGTCGGAATCCTTCTTTGGAAATAACCTGCAATAATTTTTCCAGATGTTTTATGTGTTCTTCAAAGGATTTAGAGAAAATGAGAATGTCGTCAATGTAATTTGTGCAAAAAGTATTCAGATTATTTCTTCGAATAATGTTGCTTAGTATACGTTGAAATATTGCAGGCGATGTTTTTAGGCCGAATGGCAAACATTTCCATTGCCAGTGGCCATCTTGTGTTACAAATGCAGTCTTATATTTGTCCTTGATACGCAAAGGAATTGCCCAAAAAGCGGAATTTATGTCCAATGCAGAATACCATTCTGAATCTCGTGTTTTCGTTATAATTTCCTCTATTAAGGGAAAAGGTTGAGGTTCCGGTATAAGCAACTTGTTTAACTCCCGGAAATCAATGCACATTCTTGTTTTAGTTTCTTCTTCCCGTTTGTACGCAAGAGTGACGGGAGACGCAAAAGGTGAGCATGATTCCTCGATCAATCCTGCTTTTAATAATTCTTTTATCTAATATTCTATTTCTTTTTGATCTGGTATGGAGCAGCGATATGGCTTTTTTGCTACAAATCTGTGTTCTAAAAGTTTCACATGTACCTCGTGATTTTTAACTTGACCAACGTCAAATTTATTCTTGGCAAAAACCGTTTCGTATCTGTTAATCAAATTTTGAATACTTCTTTTTTTTTCTTCAGATAAATGATCTAGTTTTGCTTCAAATTGCTTAACAGGGATACCTTCATTGAAATTTATTACATGTTCTTTCATTTCTGCATTGGTATCAGAATTTCCGTTTTTCTCTTCTTCATTATCCAAATTTGTTCTCTGGTAAATTTTAAAGTCGTAATCTTGTTTCAGGCAGAAGTTCTTGATTGTGTCAAGGCCGAGTAGGATATCGTACTCGAAGTTTTTATCCTCAACAACAAAAACCTCCACTGTTTTTTCTATTTTGTGGATTTTCATTCTAGCAGATAATCTACCGACAAAATCTTTTCTGCCACTAACAGTTTTAAAAGTATTTCTATCTTCTCGTGTGTTCAGACCCATTTTCTTACTAATCCTCGAATTCAGAAGAGTTATATTTGCACCTGAGTCGTAAATTCCTTGTATCTTATTATCATTCAGAAATACTTCTAGTCTTATCAGCGGCTGCAAAACTAGTTTTTTTGATCGGTTATCGTTTCGTTCAACTCATCTTGGACTGCCACATTATTCGCCGTCTTGATATTCTTTGGTTGTTCAGTCTGTTCTTTTTGTCTTAATCTGCATAGTGCCTCGGGGTGGAATCTTTCTGGAAAGCCTTTTTTTTCACAATATGAGCAAGGTTTTCTCTCTGTACCTGTGGTGGATAATTGTGTTTGATTTTTCTGATTGGAATTTGCAGTTCCTGGATTACACTTGGTGGTAGATTGGTCACCATTCTTAGACGCGTTTACATGGGAAAATGTTTTCCTTCTTTGTACTAAATTCTCTAATTTCCGCAGCTCTGTTAACAAATCTTCCATTGATGTAGTCTTTGTTTTTTCTATTCTATCTTGTATCATTATTGGTAAATCCGTCACAATTAGGTCGATTAATATATCTACCGGAAAATTATTTCGAATATTAACTAACAAGTTTTCTTTTCGTAAAGCGTAATCGACTAAGCTGCCTCCTATATAACGAAAAGAGTATGCCTCTCTGTTTTTACGCCAGCCTGTTTCACGGAAACTATCTAGAAATATTTTTTTCCATGTTTCAAATTTTGCGTCTAAACCTATTGTAACTACTTTTGAAGAAAACCAATCCTTTGCTATCCCGTCCAAAAATAAACGTAATATTAAAATCTTATCCTCATCTGATGTGATTTGACATCGCGCGCATTCTTTTTCAAACATTTGGAACCAGCTTGTAATCACAAAATTTTTGCCATCAAAGTTATCTAGTACGAAGTCTTCGCGTATTTTCTTTAAATTTTTCCTTGATGTAGGTTCTGGCGTTGCTTCTTTCTTTGTTGTCTGTCTGTCCTCTTCCGTCCCTTTTTTCGCCGTCTTTATTTCATATTGAGGTGCCATTGTTGCTTGTAAATAAATTCCTTTATACACTGCATCTCTATCATCATCGATATATAGTGCCACTATCTCCGGCGGCAATGAAAGCGTAAACGTACGGTAGGATCCCCGAGCCTTAATCGAAGACAAAACAGTTTTTACCTTCTGTATTGTACTAATCTCAGGATGGTTGCTTAGGTTTTGTAATTCTGCTGGCAACTCATAGTATAATTCAGTATTTACTGGTTTCAGCCATTTCAGTCTGTATACATTTGTTTTCTTATCTATTGATTCTTCAACGGTCACATAGAAACGAAATTGTTCCGTCATCCTTTTTGCTGTTGAGATTAAGCTTTCGATTTGTAAGGGATTATAATTTGCTTCTGTTCTCCAAAATCGTGAGGGAATAAGACACTCGATGCCTATAAACAAGATTTTATTTGTAACAAACACGTATCTGGAGACACGGTAGTGTCTCGGCGCTAAGCCAAGCGCGCGACACTGCCGTGCCTCCTTTACGCGACACGGAGAATTTTCGGGGTCGAGATGATCAGATCTCAGTAACGACTGAACCGATCAAGTTCTACATATGCTCAATTGACAGGAAAAACTTAAATTGTATGATAAAAGTGCTTTCATTTTTTTTCTACATGCCCTACGAGCGGAGATATCGCGACGCAAAGTCCGAATCTGTGAATTTTCACGGTTCAATTTTAAGAAACGTCATCGTCGTCGACCAGAGAGAAATGTACGTCTCGTTTTTTCGATAATAGAGGGCCTTTGACTTTATGTGTTATCTCACTCTATCTAACATCTCACTCTATCTATCTATATCTAACCAGTGTTGCATGGTCACATATGATGACGCGCGCGCGGTTTAAAATCTTATAATTAAAAATAAAATATTATTCAATATAATATAAAATATTTATTAATAAAATATTTATTAATAATATATATATAATGTTATTATATATATATACATATATATATATATATATATATATATATATATATATATATAAAAAAATAT
>NW_017275248.1:44602-44815 GCF_001594065.2 Cyphomyrmex costatus
GTAAAAAAGCATATTAAAGATAAAAGTCCATATTTTCATGTGCATTTTGTCCCATTGAGTTGCGATACCTGATTCACGCCGTGGATCGTCGCAAACTCGCACCTTTGATTACAAATTTTACATCTTCTCACTTTGTAATCCGCCATTTTGAAAAAAAATTACCGCTTATAATTGCCGTTCAAATATTCTTAAAGTGGACACTTCAAGCTTTAT
>NW_017275249.1:0-45158 GCF_001594065.2 Cyphomyrmex costatus
GCGCACTTCATTTTAGGCTTCACAAAATCAGGAGAGTTGCGCTACTGTATATACTGTGGTTACACTGTGTTTCGTAACTGGAAAGCACCCGCGACATGGAAGTTGCTAGCTTCTAGAGTCCTAGATATCAGAGAAGCGCAACCGATGTTCCGCGTTCTGATTAGCTGACTGTCAGCCAATCATGACATTCATTCAGTGGTATTAAAAATGGCTGACTAATAGACGATTGGTGGATTTCATATTTCGTCTGCAAACGACGCCATTTTTAATACTTTTCTTAGTAATTTTGCGATACTGACTTAAACCGGTTGCGCTTCTCTGATATCTAGGACTCTAGTATCTTCTTAGCACAGAAAGAGGTTAGGTTAGACTCGCTTCATGTGAATGCAGTAGGTTCCGCCCCCCCCCCCTACGGGGAAGCTCCACTATTGTTAAAAATAACCTAACCTAACCCATTTAGTGGTGTGAGCAAGAAGACTAGAACCAGGAGAGTAAACTAGTGTGGTGGGGGTAGGTCAAAAAACGTTCGCGGTTATTCATTCAATGCGCAGTGGCATTGCACATTGAATGAAAGTTTGCGCATGCGCACGTCGGTTATAACCAAGAAGTCTTGTTCTTAACCTTTGCGTTATCAAGAAGTCTTCTTGGCGTTATATAGCCCAAAAAGGTTTGGGCTAGAGACGCTTTATTTTCCCCTCATCCGAGGGACACACTTAAAAAAGAAAAAAATCTTAAACCATCTTAAACAGAATGTAAGTTGTAAAAAGAAATTATACTGTATATTAAATAACTTGTTTATAAGTAAATTCTGTATTGTATACAAATTTTGGAGTATGATTACAGTAATTTTTTTTATTTACAGAATATTATTAATATTTCCGTCGTCGTTGGAATAACATATATTGAAATATGTATGATTTTTAGTCTTCTTGAGTCCAAAATTCAATTAAACAGAAACAAGGTTTGTTTGACATGCGCAGTCACGAATTGAAAACGACTATCAGAGCGACAGAGAGAACTAATGAAGCGCAAGAGTGGGGGAAGTTATCCGCCGTCACTTTTTGGCCTACCCCCACTACCGATATTACACTACCGATATTTGACCGAGTTTACTCTCCTGGTTCTAGTCTTCTTGGGTGTGAGGTAGCTCTCGTTTCGCGTGGAAAGTCGAAATCCACGTGCAACAGTATAATTACAGAAGTCGTATGTATACATCATAGAGATAGTAGTACTAGAATGCGCATTGTGGAAAATTTGAGGAGTGGGGGTAATTTTATCTAGAAAAGGACGCACTCATTTGGAACCGTTTCGTTCTCTCTCGTTTCGCGCATGCGTATAGCCGCATACTTTGAGAGAGGGGATTGAAAGAAAGAATAAGGAATTAAAAGAGCAACCCTTGGCACTGGGAAACCCTTAACCTTATCAAAGTCAATTCTTTGTTTGATTCCAAAGAGATCAGGCTTGTTCGGTCATTCTTGGAAAGCCAAAAGTTTCTTTCCGCGAGACTTAACTAAACCATGTGAATTTGACTATCTTTATAAGAAACAATCTGGTGGTGCTGGCCAATATGCTCGCATAACTGGAATTATAGAGGTATAAGTAATAGATTTTTATCATTAATATTTATTGATATTATTCATCGAGAGCCCTTAACCTTATCAAACGCAATTCTTTGTTTGATTCTAAAGTGATCAGGCTCAATCAGACTTGTCCGGTCATGTAATGATGAAACTTTTCTCGGTCGACTCGTTCTTTCTTTCGATCCCCTCTCTCAGAGTATATGGCTATACGCATGCGCGAAACGAGAGAGAACGAAAAGGCCTAAATTAGAGATCCTATAATAAGAGTTTGGCCAAAGCGGACCAAAGATGGCTGATAGAAGGAGATAACAGATATTGTTTTCTTTCTCGTATTACGCTATCTGTCTCTTTCTATTCATCGAACTCGTTTTCCGACAATGTACAAAGCTATCCGAAGAATACCGAATGGACCTAGGTAGAGAACCAATCAGAAGTTGTACCCGCTTTGGCCAAACTCTTATTATAGGATCTCTAGCCTAAATGAGTGCGTCCTTTTCTAGATAGGATTACCCCATAGAGATAGTGTTTTCCAGCTAGGACACAGAAACGTTACACTGTGCTCCACTGTGTAAAGACTTGTTGGAACGATAGAGCTCTAATTGGTAACACTGGCATACTCTACACGTTTGTACTTAGCTTTTCACAGTGTCAAGCAGTGTAAAGGTTGGATTATACTGGCCGTAATCTGTTAACTTATGCTGTAATCTATAAAAATTGACCAATTATAATCGATTATTCCCCTCTCATTCGACTGTGATTGGTCAATTTTTACAGATTACGGCATAAGTTAATAGTTTACGGCCAGTATAAATCAACCTTAACACTGTGTCACAGTTGGAACACTTTGTATGAGACACAGTGTTACACTAGGTGCATCCAGAAGCACGCCCGCTCATTGAGCGCTCAGTGAGCTCTTGTACCTGTTTGGTTTACATATTTAGATCTAATAGAATATGCCAATCAGATAAAAACGCTCATTGAGCGCTCAGTGAGCTCTTGTACCTGTTTGGTTTACATATTTAGATCTAATAGAATATGCCAATCAGATAAAAACGCTCATTGAGCGCTCAGTGAGCTCTTGTACCTGTTTGGTTTACATATTTAGATCTAATAGAATATGCCAATCAGATAAAAAAGCTCATTGAGCGCTTAGTGAGCGGTCGTGCTTCTGGATGCACCCACTGTGTCATCTGTGTACACTGTTGGAAAACACCCAGTACTAGACTACGCATTGTAGGAGTGGGGGTAATCCTATCTAGAAAAGGACGCACTCATTTGGGCCTTTTCGTTCTCTCTCGTTTCGCGCATGCGTATAGCCATATACTCTGAAAGAGGGGATCGAAAGAAAGAACGAGTCGAACGAGAAAAGTTTCATCATTACATAACCGGACAAGACTAATTTGGGCCTTTTCGTTCTCTCTCGTTTTGCGCATGCGTATAGCCATATACTCTGAGAAAGGGGATCGAAAGAAAGAACGAGTCGAACGAGAAAAGTTTCATCATTACATGACTGGACAAGCCTGATTGAGCCTGATCACTTTGGAATCAAATAAAGAATTAAGTTTGATAAGGTTAAGGGCTCTCGATGAATAATATCAATAAATATTAATGATAAAAATCTATTACTTATACCTCTATAATTCCAGTTATGCGAGCATATTAACCAGCACCACCAGATTGTTTCTTATAAAGATAGTCAAATTTACATGGTTTAAGCGGGGAGCACAAACTTTTGCATAACGCATAAAGCATATGCATAAGGAATTTCATTGGCCCATTTTCTTATGCATGAATTCAAATTCACATGGTTTAGTTAAGTCTCGTGGAAAGAAACTTTTGGCTTTCCAAGAATGACCGGACAAGCCTGGTCTCTTTGGAATCAAACAAAGAATTGACTTTGATAAGGTTAAGGGTTTTCCAGTCCCCCCAAGGGTTGCTCTTTCAATTCCTTATTCTTTCTTTCAATCCCCTCTCTCAGAGTATACGACTATACGCATGCGCGAAACGAGAGAGAACAAAACGGTTCCAAATGAGTGCGTCCTTTTCTAGATAGAATTACCCCCACTCCTCAAATTTCCGACAATGCGTACTCTAGTACTACTATCTCTATGGATTATACTGTGGTTATACTGTGGTATCGTCTTATCCTCGTTTAACATGGGTGAACAACAAGGATAAGATGATACACGGAGGTATGTACTCGGGTGATATTTCCGAACGCAGCCATGAAGAGATTTCTCGTGTCTCGAATACTTGTGAGAATTGGCGCGAGTCCCGTTGGACCTCTGGTGGCGGTCGCCACAGTAAAAAACACAAGGTCGCCATCTGATGGCGGCGCGAGTCATTATTGTCGTCAGTGATTCACAAAGTCGCATGAGGTCGCAAGTCGTAAAGTGGATGTCAAGTGAGCTCTTAAATTACTAACGGCGTCTTGCAATTATGCTGTAATTACGTGCGCGTGCTCGACTGTCCGATAACGACGATAACGTTGTCCGATTCATATCCCCGGAAACGCAAGGATCATCATAAGCGTATTGAACGCGGTACGAAAGCTCTCGACGAGCATTATCGAAATCGTCAGTACTCTGCAGCAAAATGGCAGCGAGTGATTCTAACACAGACGACAGCCTGTATCCCATCGCAGTTCTGATCGACGAGTTAAAAAATGAGGATGTCCAGGTAATCACCTTGATAATAATTGTGACGAATTAGCTTTGCACTTTTTCCTACAAATTCTTTTTTTGTTATGAAGTATTGCTAGAGAGAATACGATACTTCAAACAGAAGCTGAGTTTTAATTTTATAAAACGCGTGATCTGTAGACAATAATAGGTCTATTTTTTTTTTAACGACGTTTTAACCTATACTCTCTTTAGTGCAATAATTTGGATTAAAACATTAATTTTTTTCGAAAAAATAGATCTAGTATAAATCACAAGTGTTAGAACTTGATTGTGGAAAACAAATCCAGTTGGAGCAAAAATTTCATGCATTTAGCATAATGGAGCAATAACTTCCATTGTTGCTTTTTTCATCGTTGATGTGCATTATAGAGACTATTATTGCTTTGTTTTCATTACAGTTACGTCTGAATTCTATCAAGAAACTATCAACAATCGCACTGGCACTAGGCGTTGAACGGACACGGAGCGAATTAATACCATTTTTAACAGAAACAATCTATGATGAAGATGAAGTTCTCCTTGCGTTGGCCGAACAGCTTGGCACGTTTACTCCTCTTGTTGGTGGACCAGAATTTGTGCATTGTCTATTGGTATGTGTGTAATAACATATCTATTTTAGATAATATTTAACACAGATCTAAAGGTAGTATTTTTAATCTTCTATTTATGAATATCTCAAGTGTTATAAGATTACTACTTACAAATCAACTTTCAGAGATATGAAATTATATCCCTGATTTTCATGGAACTTTTTTGGAATTTTAAATTCAAATTTAAACTCTTTCTGAAAACATAGTTTCTTTAGGATACAATCCACTTATCATTACAAATGCTATAAAGCATCCTTTTATTGGTCAATTCATAAAATTTTTTCTTATGATTGGTCAATAAAGCATCTATAGTATTAAGGCTTGCATCCTTAATCATTTTTTTTTAATATTGTAAAATGTTAATCAATTAGCATTCAGTACAGTATATACATTCATATATATTCATGTATTTTTGTGTTTTGCAAGTTTTTGTTTAAAAGATGACAGTAGAACATAATATTCGTCAGAATAGAATAGTTGATACCATTTTGTATGGTGAGCTTTTCCTATACTATCCCATTTCATATAGCTCCAATTGTAGAAAATAATAAATGTAGTCTAATGGAAATCCTGTTTTCTGCTAGTTTGTTTGCGTTGCCTGCACTCTGCACTCCAATTTAATTCACAAATTGTATTAAAAAATTCTTTAATCTTATTTGAAGCTTTGAAGAAAAACCTAAAAAATTCGAGAATTTTCAGAGAATCTCTTTACAAAGTTTCAATATACATTCTGCACATGTTATTCTAAAACACTTAAAACCATCTTAAATGTAAGATCGAACTATAAATATCACTCTGTTTCAATAACTTTATTGTATTGAAGAAATAAGTATTGTAAATTTCCAATATAGCCACCATTGGAATCTTTGGCTACCGTGGAAGAAACTGTGGTTCGTGACAAAGCTGTAGAATCTTTAAGAAATATCGCAAGTCAACACAGCCCTGCAGACTTAGAGGAACACTTTGTTCCATTGGTACAACGCTTGGCTTCAGGAGATTGGTTCACGTCAAGAACATCGGCATGTGGCTTGTTCAGCGTTTGCTATCCAAGAGTGAGCCCAGCCATTAAAGGTTATATAATAACCTTATACTTTTTGCAAATACTTTTTAAATGTTTTAATATAAAATTATAAACTTGACACTTTGCTAACTTGAATGTTACAGCGGAATTGCGAAATCACTTCCGCAGCTTGTGCCAAGACGATACTCCTATGGCACGACGATCAGCTGCTTCCAAATTAGGTGAATTTGCAAAAGTTGTGGAAATTGAATACCTTAAATCTGATTTAATACCCATGTTTGTTATACTCGCCCAGGACGAACAAGTAAGTACATCAAAATTATATATATCAAAACTTTATAAGTCTATCTATTAAACCAGATTATTGTAAAATAACTCATAATTTTATAGGATTCAGTTCGTCTTTTAGCCGTTGAAGCTTGTGTCAGTATTGCAGCATTATTACAACAAGAGGATGTTGAACAGTTGGTTATGCCTACGCTTCGACAGTGCGCTAGTGATCAATCATGGCGCGTTCGTTATATGGTAGCAGATAAGTTTACAGATGTATGTATAATTATTTATTAAGACTTAAGTATAATGAGCTACATATTTTAAGAAAATTTTATTGTATTAAAAATACTATTTAAATTTCTTTCTGCAGCTCCAAAAGGCTGTTGGTCCCGAAATAACGAAAACAGATCTTGTGCCAGCATTTCAAGTATTATTGAAAGATATCGAAGCAGAGGTGCGGGCAGCGGCTGCCGATAAAGTTCGCGATTTCTGTCAGAATATTGATCAAGTTAATCAGGAATTTATAATAATGACAAATATATTGCCTATTGTTAAAGAACTTGTAGCAGATCCTAATCAACATGTAAAATCAGCTTTGGCAAGCGTAATTATGGGACTAAGTCCCATACTCGGCAAGCACAAGTAAAAACAAATAATTTTAATGTAATATTGTGAAGCATGACAATCAATTGATAATTGTTTAACATTTTTACAGCACAATCGAACATTTATTACCGCTATTTCTATCCCAACTCAGAGATGAATGTCCTGAAGTGCGACTCAATATCATTAGTAATCTAGAATGTGTTAATGAAGTTATTGGCATACAACAGCTCTCACAATCTCTTCTACCTGCCATCGTGGAATTAGCCGAAGATTCTAAATGGCGTGTGCGACTAGCTATTATCGAGTAATTATACTTGTTTTTATTTAAATTTTGAGATTAAAAAGATGCACTTGTACTCATGAGCTTAAATTTCAGGTACATGCCATTGTTGGCCGGACAACTTGGCGTAGAATTCTTTGACGAGAAATTAAATTCTCTGTGCATGACTTGGTTGGTGGATCATGTGTATGCAATTCGGGAAGCAGCTACGTTAAATCTGAAGAAACTTGTAGAGAAATTTGGGCCCGATTGGGCACAGAATACAGTGATACCTAAAGTTTTGGCTATGTCCAGGGATCAAAATTATCTTCATAGAATGACATGCTTATTCTGCATCAATGTAAGCTGCATCATCATACTGTGACTTTAAAATGACAATAATAACAATAATATATATTCTAATATGTGAATCTATATAATTTGTATACTAGGTTTTGGCTGAAGTATGTGGTCCAGAAATAACGACAAAAGTAATGCTCCCAACTGTATTAACAATGGCTACTGATAATGTTGCAAATGTAAGATTTAATGTTGCTAAGACTCTACAGCGAATTGGACCTTTTCTCGAACCCTCAGCAGTCCAAACTCAAGTAAAACCTATCCTCGATAAACTTAATACTGATAGTGACGTAGATGTGAAATACTTTGCTTCAGAAGCAATTGCTGGAATCGCAGGTAACCATATCGCTATATTATATTATAGAAAAAATATATTTTATATATTTTTTATTAAAATATAATAAAGTTAAAGAATATGTAAATCGATATGTCTGAATATATGCATGCATGTTTCTAACTTATTATAAAAAAAAATCGGTAAAAATTTACTTTAGAATATGCTATTTTCTTTGATTTTTTAATTATATTTAGCCTTAATATATTATGATAATGTTTCAGCGTAGGTTGAACGACACAGTGCATTTATCACTTATTCAATAATATTCAACTTAAATTTGAAGAAGAGAGGATGCCACAATATTTCACTTACAAGTACATGGCAACAGGTAATATTATGCACAGTCAAAGCAAACTTTAATGAGGAGATAATTCTATAATTAGTAGATTATATTAAACTGTATTTTAAATTATGTTGTATTTGTATATCTATAATTACGGTAACGAGTACAATATTTGATTTAATTAGTAACATGTATTTCTCATACATATTTAAGTAATTGTCTTAAAAAATATAACGATAATAAAAAAAATATCTCTGAATCATTTCTACAAATAAAATACCCAGTTACATGTCCGCTTTTCCAAGAATTCTAATAATCTTAGATCTTAATAATTAATACATATTTTAATCATTTAAGCATTTAGTGTATTATATGTTATTTATTCAAAGAAACGAGAATCAATTTTGTGTTATAATTTATTTTATTATATAGCCGTTAATATATGAACATCTTACATTACATATTATCACAGCTTATTTCTATTGTTTTTTAATACGTTTTTATTACGATATATATTTGTAAAACTTAATACTCATAAACATATTGATATTATGAAGACATTTATCATTTAGCATAAGAATTTTTAAGTTTTATTCACATAATAAGAAACTAAAATTAATTATTTACATTTGTTAAATTAAAGAAAATAATGTTGTTCTTTCCACGAAATTAAAATAAAACTACTTTTCAATTATATGAAAATAATAAAAGAATATAATTTTTAACCAAAGATACAATAAGTAAATTTTAACACATAACAGCATATGTACTAACATAAATTTTACTCGTTTATTTATTGCATTAACTATTGTTATATAGTTTTCTGTTTTAAATGTGGAAAAAAATGTAGCTATAACATATGACATTATATGAACATATCCATTATACTTTTTGAGCTTTTCAAAATTTTACTTTACGACACAGTTTACTGTCAGATACAATTAAGATCGATTCTTGCTCACTAAATTCTACGTAATATGTATGAAATTTTTAATTAATGCAATACTTTCTACAATTGGATAGTTGTTAAGATTAAAGAAACTATCCTACAATACATAATAACTTCAGAATTATACTAGATATAACGTGTTATTGCATAATATATAATGTATATATTATTATTTTTATACAAAACATCATAAAGGAAATAATCCTTACGACACTCAAAACTTTATATATATATATATATATATATATATATATATATATATATATATAATCTCTCTATGTACTTTTAACAGTCAAATTATTAATGTAATTGTTTATGATATGATTTATACAATGTTACCGTAGCTATTGCGTTTCAACTAGTTTTCTTAATCATATGTCTTAATACATCATTAATACAACATAAGTGCTTCAATATTATATTATTTCATTTTAATACAATCTATAACAAATTTTCTTTCATGAATTATTATCGAGAAAAATCGAGATGTTACAGATGAAGATTTACTTAGTATAATATACTTTTTGATATCGAAAATAATAAAAATATAAAGCAATCATTAAAGCAATTTATGAAAAATATAATATACCACACAATCTTTTTCTTATTAATATTCAATTATTAAAGAATCTGTATCTTCTACATATCTTAATAATCTATATATATGTGACTATATGTTATATTCTTATATATAACATTCCTTTTAAATATTCAATATACTTGCTAGTAAATAATTAAATTAACGTAATTATAAATACTAATTGGTAAATTGCACCAATGAAGTTATATCTACACTCATACCTATGTTTAAAAAAAACTGTATTATCTCTTTAAATAGTTTATGCTTATACTATTGATATATTTTTTATAAGTTCTCACAGCAATTTTGAAATACTTAATATTTAAATTTTTCCTGTTTATATACGAATATGAAATACAATGTATTATTAATGCAGTATTTTCAATAGAACAAAGTAACTAAAGTTTTAATATACCTCGTCCGTTTTGTTATACCTTATAAATACATAAATTATGTATATTACACACGATATAACGAAATCATGAATATATGAATGTCATACAATGAAATAATTAGGAGAAGTAAAATCTATATATGGAAGTTTGGCAACTGTTCTAAATCTATCGTGAAAATGTAAATACAGTATATCTTTTCCCAGTTTTTCGTTCACGCTCTATAAAGTAACTTTGTTATTTTATAAGAAGCATATAAAAACTCTGACAAAAGAAGACTCAGAAGTTATCCTCACAAATTTTACTGAAAGATTTTTATGAAATCTTAGGCTGAAAGTTTTGATGAAAACAAAACATGAATTTTTAAGGATCCTGAACTCAAGTATAAACTCTAATAAATTATCACTACTGAATTTAATATTGAAATATTTCGGAAATAATCACCATTACATCTAATGCCCAAATAAAGATATGATTATATTCAGGGGAACTTTCAATGAAATCGATAAAGACTACTTTTGAGCCTTTTCTTGTGAGTGGAAACATACTGTATCTCCATCATCGTTGTTTTGTACATTATTATTTATATATACAGTCGAAAAGCGTATATATCCGCGCTATTCTATGTTTCTATTTTAAATCTTTCTTCTTCAAGTAAAAAGATACTTGTGTTCATTAGAACTCGTTACACACGATACAGTTTTTCACCATACCGATAATTTCATTGAATCGGTGCAAATCAGTCGGAATTTGATGCCGAACATGCGGTAATTTTGCCATTACGTCCAATCAATTTTCCTTCCACTATTCTATCAACTTTATCGCAAATACCTGTGAATACGTTTATTATTTATTGGGACTCTCGCGAGCCTCATAAAACAATTAATAGAAAATATTGGACACATACAATTGTGAAATTTCGTTTGAGGTTGTATCGAATACTTAAGTGCTAACTGATAAGAGATAAATTAAAACTTCAATATTTTCGAATGTCAATATCTATATCTCCGTATAGATTTATTATATTCTTATCTTTATAAATGTCCAACGTTTTGTGTCTATTATCCTATCCCATCTCATAGACCTTTCTTCTATAAAATTTATTGAAGTTCTGTATTTATCTTTCATTGCGTATAGCAATACATACATACAAAAAAAAATGGAAGTACGCGTTATTTGTAACGCCGTTTCTTTTTATCATTACTTTGTTATAACGATTTAGTAATGACAAATTTGCAAATTTTGTATTGCAATTATTAAGTGCGCAAAAAAGATCTAAGCTTTTTTTTTTGCAAAATTCAATTTTTATTTAAGAACGAACAAAAACATATTAATCAGGGAAATATTCCCAGTTTGCATTAACGACCTTTTTGTCATCTTTCGGACAGTTTGCGGATTCCTTGTTGATAAAGGCTTACCGGCTTCGAGGCGATAAAGTCAATGCATTTTCAAAGGACCCCACACGTTTCTTATGGGAAAGTACTTTCGGTCAAAATGGCTGAAAATTTAGTATGTTGTCAACATAATGTTGTAGTTTATGGTGTCCTGATGAAAAGTCTCAATAGATATGGGGTCCTAAATAGGAGATATTAGAGGCTCTAATATCTCAGAATCTGTTGATTTTAGGACCACGTGCCCATTGAGACTTTTCATCAGGACACTATAAACTACAACATACTAAATTTTCAGCCATTTTGACCGAAAATACTTTCCCATAAGAAACGTGCGGGGTCCTTTCTGTTATCCGTTTTAATTTTTTGAGTATCCAGTATATGGTTTTCAACTTCAAGACTAAAATCTCCTTGGCGAGATTTTAGTCTTGAAGATATTATTTTTGATACTATTTTACTTTTTGATACTATTTTAAGCATGACTTACAGCGTTCTCTCCATATACAGCACAAATCATTCCAGAGGCTTCAGTAACACTTTTTTTCAGATGAAACGCGAAATGGATGGAAAATCGAGTATACTCTTTTGTTATTATCATCATGAACACTACTGATTTTTAAGATTATGTGCATTAAACGCCAAACCGCATAACATTTTAAAAGGTCAAATGTCAACACTTTAAAACTGCATAATGGCGGGAAAATAAATAAAATTTAAATTGTGGTTTTGGTTGTATGAAATCTAAAGCTCAGAACTTTTTTGCGTACCTACGATAACATCAGAGTTGAAAAAATCAATCGTTATTTATAATGAATTGAAAAAGTTACTATTACTGAAAAAAGTAACTCGTTATTTGAATAAAATAACGTGTCGATGCTTTACAAAGATTACATTAATTTTTTTTTTCAGTATATAACAATAATGATAAGTTACTTTTCAAAGTAACTTTCTCTTCTTTTCAGACGGCACCTGTAATTATGTCGGCTGTGATAATGGTACCAATCATGTAATTTTTTTCTATAGGACGGAAACATGAAAAGTGTTTGTATGTTTATGTGTGAAACATGAAAAGTGTTTGTATGAAAATTGTTTGTATGTTATGTGTATATATTATGTACATAAAATATAAAATTTTTACTTTTTCGTTTCACATTTCTGCTCTAGAAAAAAAATTACATAATCAATACCCTGGCCATAAACTAGTCTTCTTCTTCTGTAATTGTCCTATTTGGATTTTCGACTCGATATAAAAGAGTCACAGTACCAGAAAAATTGGATCCAAAGATCCTATGATAGCCTTCTCGGAGAGCAAAAGTCTTCACCTAGAATATTTCCAATAGTTATAAAATACAATTCCCAGATCAATACCACGGCTTCGCACATAAACCAATTCATAAGTCAGTTTTAAAGAGTATTTTGCCATAAATGGGAGAGGGAGACGCTCGTGTAAGAATAAAGAGCGGAACAATGCTAAACGATCACATTTTTATACAGGTAGGTTAATAAATTTAAAATAAGAAAGCAGAAATCTGTATAATTTAAGGGAAGGATTAAATAGAAGATAAAATTACACTAAAGTTAGGAAAATATAAAATAACTTTCCCAACTTTAGTACAATCTTAGCGTTTAGTTACTTATCGCTACAGTTATAAAAGAATTGCAATGTCATTATTATAAATCGTTCACCATAATAAAACGATCAAATTGTTATTATAAATAAAAAGTAATAGCGCACATTGGTTCGAAACAGTTTGTTCGGGCAAATAAAAAGTAAAGTTGACTAATTTTAAAAACAGCGCGCGCTGCGAGCGGTTACTCGCATATTTCGCGCATCGACGTAGCGCAGGTCGAGAGCGCAATCAGCTTGGCGGCGCCTTTCCTTTTTTTTCATCTCCTTGACGACCAAATAACTATTCTTTTTTTCCTCTCTTCTGGAGCGATTAGATTTTGATTCACTAGGAGAAGGAATTGATCGAATTATCATACTGGAGATTATTTTATCTTGACTCGTTGTTTCTCCGAGCTTCTTTACGCTTCGATATCACAAATCAGGTAAAGACTTTTGCTCCTATTTTGATTATTGCTTAATTCTGTATTACATTCAATTACTCCGATTTGCCTGACGAGTGTCTCAGGCGGTGGATAGCTACCACCATTATTGGCGTCCGATGATCAGGGGGCCTATTCTGTACACGCTTACCGACAACTGTCGGTATCGTTAAGTAGCGATAACCAATGATATGGACTGTTCTAGGAGAAAAGTGCGATTCTTATTGGCCATCGCCACTTAACGACACCGACAGTTGTCGGTAAGCGTGTACAGAATAGGCCCCCAGGCTCGGACGGGTTACCTGACGACTCGCTCTGGGTAACCACACGAGTATTTCTAAGCAGATACTCATATTCTGTCTCGTTTGCCTGACGAACGGTCTCAGGCGGTGCTTCGCTAGCACCAATTAAAAGTGGCGCCTGATGAACGGCTCAGGCGGTGCCTTGCGCACATTCTTAATTTCGAGGCCTAATGATCGGCTCAGGTCTCGAACGATTTAAATTCTCCCAATTAATTAATCTGTAAAATTGTTAAATAATTTAGATTCTAAAGGCAACTCGATGTAATGTTTTTTTTTTTATAAAATTATCCTCTCTCTTTACTGTTGTAAAACTCCAATAATTAATGTTGGCCTTATGCAGTTGTTAACGTAATAAAAATCATTTTGAAAAGGAATTTCTTTTAAGTGTTCTTCTTAGCGCGCCCTCGCATCCCGAAACCTTTTATTATCACTCTTTATACGAACATAGTTGAAAACGCGCGAATAATAGAAAACGTTGCGAGTAGTCTAAATAATGTTTGTCTAAATAACGTAAAAAACGATATCGTGTGAACGAGTTTTTGTACTGAAACTACACTGAGCATTACGTAACGCTATGTTTGTTACATTTTCAAAAAAAAAAAAAAGCTTTTTTGGCTGCGTTCTAAGATTTATTGCCAGTACTGAAAATCTTAGTGCAGGCAATGTAAACTATAAATTTTTAGTACTGACGGTAAATTTTTCCTAAAGGCTTAGACAGACAAGTGACATTGTGGCGCGATAAACAAGCGTCAATCTGTTCACATACAAGCAGAGCGACACTTATGTACTACGTATTTATTATTATCGCGCCAAGAAGTCGCTCGTCTGTCCAAGCCCTAATAGTTAATATGACTGGCCACATCAAGCTGCATACGATATGTACAATCATTTACTAAAAGATTGCAACACTTTTTTTTTTTCGAACTCACCCTTATTTATAGAGTGTAATGTTTGTTAAATGTAAATGGTGAGATTCATAAATAAGAACCAATCTTTTAGTAAATGACTGTACGCTATGTTCGCTATGTCCATTACGACCTTTTTTTCTTCTTTAATTAATAGCTTCTACCTCCCGAAATTGTAGGAGGTCAATATGCCTAGATCACTTTTTGTGTTTATTTCTTTATAAAAAGAACTTCCTAATATGACGGGTTAAAAAAAATTTTAATTAAAATTTTTTTTGAGTGTAAAAAAGACATTTGTGTGGTAAGAATAAAAAAATATGTACATAAAATAACATTAAAATAGTGTATTCGGAAACTGTTTCTAATAATGCTTATAATTATACGTAAACGTTTTCCTACAAATAAACGTTTTTCTGAAAGTAAATATAAACGGAAAAACGTTTCACGTTTATACACGTATCTTCGAAAAACGGAATGAAATCAAAGTTCTAACAGAAATATATGATTTATATATACTATAAATTTTTAAATATTAAAAAATTGAAAAGGGGCGGAATCCATAGACGTTGCTTAAGATTCGAGATGTTCTTAAGATGTTATGGACCAATCAAAAAACCGTATTAGCCTCTTAAGACATTGCTTGAGACAGTCTTGAGATTAAGAACGGACTATGGATTCCGGTCTAGGAGTCAAGCATGGTAATTAATGCGCACAAAGTAAAAAGATAATATTTAAAAAAATAAAAGTTTTTGTACTGATTTTTTAACAGTAAATTCTTGATTTTTCCCACTGTGCATTAGCATAACCCAAGGTACATCACGAAGAGGTTGCACGGTCTATTTAGAATTCTTTTAAATTCTCTTGACTCTGTAGATGCTTGTTTTAAAAATGTGTGATAAATTTAAAGATGTCAATGCAATTATTATTCAGATTTTAGTTAATTACGTAAGTATTATAACATTTTGATAATTAATAATTTTGAACAAGTCTTTTGTATCTATGGTCTAATTCTGTCTTTATTTGTTATTGTAATAAAGAGAAAATTAATTCTTAAAATACCGTATTTTAGTTTATTTTTAATCACTATCTCAAAATAAATCAATTTTTGGGTAGGTACTTAAGGTTACGTAGTCTCCTAATTTTAGTAAATTATTATTTAAGTTCGGTGATACTACATATTTAACTACCATACGCAATTGTGCAATATTTAAAAGAATAGAACATTCAACAAAGCTCATTAAGCTCATATTAGTATTAGATTGATAAGTGACAAGGAACGCGCGCCTGAGCGCCATATAGAGCGCTTATTCGTTAACTTCAATCTGCTATCCTGCAAAAACTACTTGTCAGACGAAATTTTGCAAAAGGAAAAATCTTTTAGCGTAAAATATAACATCTTATACTTCGCAGATGCGAATTTGAAAACATCCTGTATATACTCCTCTTTTATATATTTATTTTTTAAAAGTCGACTATCAATCGGGACATTTCAAGATATTTATCGTCTCTTAGAGCCGATTGTTCTATCTTTCGGTAAAGTTTACCTGTTAGGTAAATCTAGCAGTCCGCGCACGTGATTGGGTAATCTTGTTACTTACCTAACAGGTAAACTTTACCAAAAAAATGGAACAATCGACCCTTAGTCGACTAAAAGTTGACATTCATCTTAACTCAAGTCGACTTTTCTGCCGACTGACATTGGACTAAGGGTTGACTTAGTGCTGTGTGGGCAAATAACGTCTATAGAAGTAGTAAGAATTCAGACTGAATAATATTAAATGGTAAAATATGATTATCAACATCAGTTAATTATAGATTTCTTGTAACTTTTGATGTAATTTAGAAAATTGATAAATTTATATTGTTTTAAGGCAGCTGATAAAGACTGAAAAGTAAGTTTGAAACTTGTGTATGTTCTGCTTATTTATATAGATAACTTTCAAATTAAAATATACTATCTTTTATAAACTCGTCTTTGATCTTTGTTTATTGAATTTCAATTTTTCAGACTAAACACATTTATCATCAATAAAAATGTTCATCCAAAACATAATTTTCAGTGTGGCCATTCAGGTTACGTTCGGACAGTGCGCTATTAGCGCCATTTGTGTAGTACTGTCCTTGTCTCGCGTCTAATGGACGATGAAGATAAAATAAAACAAATAGCGTTAATAGCGTCTCCCCAAATCCAGCCTCAGTGTAGCAAACATAGTATATGTAACATACGTACCATACATAGCATAGCACTCAGTGTAAACTCAGCATTACACAATGGCTGATGGCAAGTAGATTATATCGTAGCCATGTCCGATTTCGTTACGTCCACTGAAATCGTATGACTAATTGTAGTTACTTGTGCAGTTCCATTACTCTCGCTACCACTGTTAACAATATTTAACGATGAGATTTTGGCTCGTTGATACGCTACGACGGTATTTAAGCTCAAGAATCTAGAACAAACAATTTCAATTATAGATTAAATGTAGTAATTGATATAATAACAGAAATTGACATTTACTCACCTTATGCAGACATATATAATTAACAATGCAGTCCCTGCTGCAAGCATTCTGATAATGGGCCCTTCTACAAGTTGGATAACTATCCAGGCAGCAGCAGAAGATGCACACATCGTAGTAACAATAGCAATAGTTTGCAGACAATGGCGTGGGGTTAAACTATTTTGCCAGTCCAATCGAGTGGCATGTTCAACATTATATTTTGTATTGCAAACTTTACAAACAAGACTATCAGCATTTACAGAGCTCTGAAAGAAAAAAGAATCACAATTGATAAGGTTCATTGTATTGAAAGCCAACAGTATATAAGAAATTGTAATTATTTTACCTCAACGAGCCAACGACGTAAACAATCGTGATGTACGGCACTTACATCACCTCTACAATGGCATGGTTGTATCAATGGACCAGCATCCTGCCTTTCATTATCATAACAAATCCAACAATCTTTGCTATTAATTGATGCTGTATCTGCAGAAAGAAATGCGGTGTCTTGAGACGCACCTTTTTCTTGCAACTCGATTTCTTTTAAATGTTTTCCTGGGTCCAAATCTAGTTTTTTCAATATACGCTTTGGATTTAAAATCCACAATTGTTCTGGACTGAAACGAAAATACAATTGTAAAAAAGTACATTATAAAATAAATTTTATAAAATACATGTGTTTTCATGTAAAGGTGAATATCCACCAATTGCGCAAAACGTTTACAAACGTTTGCAAGCATTTTCAAACTGAAAACTAACTTCGGCGAAGCCTTCAAATACATACAATTAAAAGAGAAAATACACACAATATTTGCAAATGTTTGTAAGAAAATGCTTGTTTGGTAGATACCCATCTTAAGATGCATAAAATGTATGAAACATACCTCATACAGTTCCATAAAACACAGGGAAACCATAGCGCTACACCAACTTCAATAACACGAAATACAATATCGTGCCAATTCCTGCTGTACAATGGTACCCTAGAATAAGAATATTTAGAACAAATTCAAAAATTCTCTCTTGTAATTTGCTATGTAACTTATATCTATTCCTTTGTTTTCTTACTTTGTTTTCCAAAATTCACTGAGAGTTTCACTGAACAGAAAACCAACTACTATAAATAGCATGAATGCTTGAGAGAGTAGTCCAAATCTTGACTGATGTAATTGAGACGTATTCACTTGTTGCGTATGCATAGTCTCTGTCATGGATGTAGATGGACCTGGATCAAACAACTTTGCTGTTACTTGATCTTCAGTGTGGACCTTTGTTGTATCAGCTACACGTTTATTTGTTGCAATAGAAGCAACTTGGCATTCATTTAAGAATCCACCACGAACCTAATGATAAAAAAATATTTTAAGATAACTCGATGGAAATGTATATATGCTATAAAAAAAGTACTATGATATAAAAGTAGCGTACTTTGAAAAATACTTCCACTCCATATATCAAGAAGAAGACCACTACAATGAACAGAAGCACTGCGTAACAGCCGTTGAATACATGTGTATAAAAGCTCTGGAAAAAAATTAAAAAATCTTATTAATTTTTATGTATATATACACATACATACATATGTACACACACATGTAAATTAGTAGAATATTGAATAAATTATACTATTATATTACTGTTACATTTATATTTTCCATACTACGTACTCGATCTACTTGTGAATAAGTTTGAGCTGTGATAAATTCCGCAAATAAAAGAGAATATGTTAATATGTTGAACACAACGAAGGCCAGAAAAGATTTTGACAAAAATTGAGGTCTGTCCCAACGAATATCTCTTAGATGAAATACTTCAGCCCAGAAACAAACAATCAACGATGATCCACTCAAGAGCAACGGATAATATGCTGACAGTAAACTCCTGGACCAACCTTCCTTGAAAGCGGTCTATAAAAAAATTGATAGCGTGTTTATTTAATTAATTAAAATAATAGGTGAGAAACATTTTCAAACAAAATACTTGTTTACATACAGGTGAGGTAAAGTATGCCCCTCGTATGATTGATGCAAGGAAAACTACAAAGTATAATACTTTTTGAGTGGTGACCCTGCATGCTCTCATAAATGACGGCGCCTTCATTCGTTGCCACTCAGCAACAATACACATGACAAGTTGTATTAAGCAGACGAAAGCCAGTACAAAAAAAATTGATGCGAAAGCAATGTAGTAACTTAGATTTGGGATATGACATTCCGGTCCATC
Organism: Cyphomyrmex costatus; assembly: GCF_001594065.2. NCBI lineage: Eukaryota > Metazoa > Arthropoda > Insecta > Hymenoptera > Formicidae > Cyphomyrmex > Cyphomyrmex costatus. Next base: position 19,289 of record NW_017275249.1, read on the forward strand.
AAATTGAATCTGAAACAAAATAATTAAAACGTTATTTCAGAACAATTTTAAAATAGTCAATATGAGTAATACCTCGCATAGACAGGTCCCATTATGGCATTCCCCATGGCCAGAACAGTTATCGTTTCCACAGCTGTTGTTCCAGGCCATCATACCAAATTTAACCAGTAAAGACAATGGATTTTGTGTACTCAACGCGATCACTTGTTCCATGATCGCTAAATAGACTGCTTCAGTACAGCCCTCTAGAAAACTGTATTGAAATGCAAATCATTTATATCAGGTATTATTTCAACCAGATGCTTGATTAACATACAAATAACAAATAAAAATCCCCAACATTTTTTTTCGAAATTACGCAATTTATATCAAGTAGGAATCCTTTTAAATTCACTCAAAGAATCACTAGGAGACGATTTTAATTAAAATTTTGAAAATGAAACGAGAACATGTAACATCTGTGTAACTGGACAAACACCAAAGCGAATTAATTATACACGGGATGATTCACTTTAATTAACAAGTCAATCACACCGATTATATCATTTATGTGCGCAAAATATATACATACGTTAATTAAACAAAATATCTGTCTTCCGCGGGACAAATTCGGGCAAGAGCGATATCGATTCCCAGATATCGTATATCTAGACTTGTCTCGGGCAGGACAATGTACCTCGATAAACGAACAATGACGCACACTTTTCAGGGTAAATAACACACCACTAAACGGGAAAAAAATTGTCTTTCTAGCTTATCGACTGACCGTTTGCTTGATCCAACGCGTCTACGTGCGTTATGTAGGTCTCGCAAGTGCAAAGTGAGTACAGATGTACTACGTAGGAACCAAGGACGGCAAGGACGCGAGGACGCGAGTTCTCAGACCACCACATTAGTCAGCTGTCAACTTCTGCGCAACGCTACTACCACACGCGACTACTACGCGTCGACTTTCGACAGTCAATGAGAACGTAACCGGTCAAACATTCGCGAGGACGAAAAGTCATGATGCAAACTTATCGAAACTACCTCATCGCACAATGAGAGAACCTCCCCCTGCACACCTCATACTAGTCATCGAATCCCCCTCGACGAGAGAATTCTCGAGATCCCAAAATAATATCTCGAGACGCAAACGCAATGCGTCGCTTGATTTGTCCAAATTCCACCAATGACGAACTAAACGAACGTACTCTCTCTCTCTCTCTTTTGTTTTGTTCTCTCTTTCTCTGCATTCCTTACTTTTTTCTGATCTATGTATACATACATATACAGATATATGTATATAACACCACTATGATTAATTTAATCAACGTACATGATTAACTTAATTATCAAGTACACTTGTATTAACATGAATAGAAATGCTAACTTCTTACATAGCTTATCATATAAAAAAGATATTAGATTAGAAACCTAACTATAATCATGTTATACAAGTTACAGTGGTTATAGTTATTGTGTAGCTAAAATTTTTATTTTTATTTTATATCAATATTAAATATTAATCGCTAATTAAATTAAAGGGTGACTTCGATCAAACTCCAATTAATCAATTCAATCTTTTATTTTATTAAATCATATGACTAAAACTATTAAATTAATATTTAATGCATAAAAAATTAAGAACCTTGGATAGCAAAAATATAGCTAAAGAGTTCAAAAAGAATTTAGTCATATATGATCATCAATTTTGAGTGTATTCAGTTTTAGATGTAGAAAGAATTCTTTCCAGAACTTTAAAAAAAAAAAATTCCTTTTATATCTGAAAATAAATTCAAAATTGATGACATGCAATTGAATTCTTTTTGAATTCTCTGTGCTACCTAAGGTTTATCTTAAACAATTCTAATTAAATTAAATTGAAATGTAATCATCGAAGTTGCTCTTAAATAGAGGTCTTTATTAGATTCTCTAATAAGAGAAATCTGAATATTTATTTGAAAAATTTAAACGAACATTAATAGTATATTATACTAGAAGGTTTGCGGGTTGTTGCCGTGTCTTTCTTCATTATCGGTGCCAACGTTTCGTGAACCATGTCGTTTACTTCCAGGGCGAGGGATGCGCTGACACAGTATCAACACACCTCACCCTGATGAAGTGAACGGCATGGTTCACGAAACGTTGGCACTAATAATGAAGAAAGACATAGCGACAACCCGCAAACTTTCTAGTATAATTGAAGAAAATACCCGTGGAAGCCTCAAATGCGTAATCACTAATAATATATATTTATTGGCACAATATTGACTAAATACATTGGCCTATTAACCTAATATATTCTAAACAGCACAGAATATTTATGATAAATATTTATTACTAGATATATATTTATTTTTTAAAGATGTTATATAAATATTTTATGTAATATTTATGATAAATATATGTAAATATTTCTAATAAATATTTTTAACTTAGATTATAATCTCTTATTAAGTATTTTCATTTTTTTTTATTTACTACATATATTTACAATAAATATTTCATAATATTTATAATAAATGTTAATGCTTTGTGCAAATGTAAGACCACAAAAGTATTTAAAAAATACTTAAAAAAATTAGTTTTATAAATATTTACAAGTATTTTGTAAATATTTTTATAAATTGTATGCTGTGGCATATATCTGGAATACGCACATTTACCATCAATCGTCAATAAACTGCTAAAAAAGCTATACTGATATACGTTTCTAGAAGATATTTTAGTTTACAAGAAAATGTAATAGCTAGACTTCTATTTTTCTTGAGTTGATCTTTAATTTAATCTTTCTTCTTCTCTACAACACTCATATATCAGTTTTATTTCCAGCGCAAAAAAGTCGCACAAAGAAACGCAATGAAAAGGAATGGAATAATCCACAAAACAAAGATATGGACGCGGTGTCCAATGAACGTAGAGTCGCAGAGCTTTCTTGGAAATCATCAATCGATGCTCGCGTGTTTTGCTGTATACTTCGCCTAAAGATTTCGGTCGCGTTCTGAAAACAGATCCAAAAGGCCACACTCGAACGATTCGACGTTATTTTATCGAGTATTGTCTATATTGTGACTGACGGTCGATATATCTGTGTAAATTTTCGCGATATAATTCTTTATTACGTCAGAGAGAAACCTGAGAGAGGCCATGGCGGCCTTTTTCGCGTGACAGGCGAAGCCGCCGTACGCTAGCGGCACCAACATCATTTTTATAAAATGATGTGAACTACGTAACACATTTTCGACACTGTCGATACACCACGACTTTTTGGTTCGAATCTTCCCTATGTCCATGATTTTTTGGTTCGAATCTTCCCTATGTCCATGTTTATCGAACCGTTAGACAGACAAAGACAGACTATCAATCCGTCGGTGCTTGTTCCACTACAAAGAAGAAAGATTCGCGGCGGGCCGGCGCGTCGACGGTAGACACGAGCCAAGCCAGCAGAGATCTTTCCGCGATTCTTTCTCTCTCTCCCTCTCTCTCTCTCTCTCTCTCGCCCAGTTTTTCACATATTGCATTATTCGTCAATAATTCGGGAAGAGAAAGACTGACGATTTATGCACAGAATTTGTTGCTCAATGAATTTGTAGCCAAATTTTTCTACACATCATATACTATCAATATTCAAATTTGTTGCTAACTATGACATGAAAAACAATTAGTTTATCCCAGTCGTTCCCGCACCGTGCATTATAAGATCTTAAATCTTGATAAAAGAATTGGTTGCATGTTTTCGCTATAAAAATATTCCTCGTAATATACACCATCGAAATATGACAACATATAAATTTGTTGCTCACTCTGAAGCGTGAAAAATGATTTGTTTATACGGATCGGCGCCCGTGCCGAGAACTTTATTCTCTTAAACATTGCTCAGAGAAGTTGTCGTTCGTATGTATTTGGTATCGAAATGTTCCTCGTAACATGCACTATGGAAATATGACAACATCTGAATTTGTTGCTCACTCTGAAGCGTGAAAAATGATTTGTTTATGCGGATCGGCGCCCGTGCCGAGAACTTTATTCTCTTAAACATTGCTCAGAGAAGTTGTCGTTCGTATGTATTTGGTATCGAAATGTTCCTCGTAACATGCACTATCGAAATATGACAATATCTGAATTTGTTGCTCACACTGAAGTGTGAAAAATGATTTGTTTACGCGGTTCGGCGCCCGTGCTGAAAACTTTATTCTCTTTAAACATTGCTCAGAGAAGTTGTCGTTCGTATGTATTTGGTATCGAAATGTTCCTCGTAACATGCACTATCGAAATATGACAACATCTGAATTTGTTGCTCACACTGAAGTGTGAAAAATGATTCGTTTATGCGGATCGACGCCCGTGCCGAGTACTTTATTCTCTTAAACATTGCTCATAGTCCAGTCACTTTGGAACAAAAAAGGGCATATAAATGAAGAAATTCCGACCAAGCTATAAATTGCTAAATACCTTCATTTAGGCGAGAGAAATGATGTCTGAAAAGTTCCCAACGTTAGCTTGTACGCTAAGTCTTTTATCGAGCGTACAAGGTTTGAAATTCCGGTTTTTCGCGGTTATCTTCTTTCCTATCAGTTTTACGGCCAAAGTAGGTCTATAATAAAAGAAAGATAATAGAATTCTCTATAAAATTCTCTAATGGTCGTACTTCGTACGACCAATAGTTCTCGAGATAGATTTCTTTTAAGTGACTTCTTATTTTCGAGCGTTACGTAAATTTGTTCTATCTTCGCGAATATCTCAAATTTGGATACATCTACGTGCAAAACGCACATAACAAGATCGAAAGAGTATTTAATTACCTACAAAATGGGTTTTTATTGAGTGTCGTACGATCGCTAGTTCCGGAGATATCATTTTTTAAAGGCATTTTGACTTGTGAATATTTTGAAAATGAGAATGTTTCCTCGTTAGTATATCGGTAATACCTTATATACGGCTACTCCTACGCCAAAAATAGTTATCATCAAAACGAAAGATTATTAAATTCCCTGCATTTTGGTCTTCTAATGGTTTGTATACGGCTAATATATAATTACTGAGATACAGCTGAAAAATCTTTATTATACGTGTTTCTGCGTACATTTTTGTAAATAACTTACTTCTGATTTGTCTGAGGTGAAAAATGTTTAGAAATTATGTGGAAGCTTATAAAATTGTCTTTAAAATGAGATTTTTTTGAACCTCGTCCGATGAATAGTTTCCGAGATACACCCTTTGGAAAATTCCGTAATGTACTGATTTTATGATAAAATCGGACTTTTTGTACAAACAAACATATGTAATGACGATAGAAAAATTAATATCCATATTTTTCTGTTAGTTTACATATATATGTACACGATCCTGTATCGGCGATAGTTTAAAAAATTTAATTTTTGAAAAACAGTTGCTATAAGAATGCTTGTTTTTTGAGCTTTTGGCATAAAAAGGCGATTTGCGATACCTTTTTTGTAAATATTTTAATTTCTGCATGGTACACGTAAAAAATACCTTATATAAAAATTGAAGCTTATAAAATTTCCTACAAAATGGTGGGTTGCTAATTTATACGCGATAAACGTTGACCGACATACCAGACGTTTGAAAACGGGATTTCTTTTTCCTAATTTTGTGCCTTCATTTTCATGGTCGATAATAATAGCAAAAAAAGTTTATTTGCAAAATTTTTAAGACGACGTACGTTTCTGAGCTCATAATATATGATATTTGTTTTTATTTGGCACTTGGACCATATTTTTAGGACAAATAGTATTCGAGATATACTATAGGAAAGTGGATCTGTGAAGCTAGCACGACATTCTATCGATATCAAAAAAATTACAACAGTTCCAGTAGCACTTTTCATAGTTCTACAGTTCTACCTAAAAACAAAAAATAGTTCCGCAGTTTTATTATGAAAAAACTAAAATTGAAAATATGGCGTACAAACTTCGCGAATCTGGCACGTCAGTTTTCCTCTAAAGTACGAGAAAAAAATAAATATTTGCATTTTTAGCAACAGTTCCCCATAGTTCTACTAAAAACCTACTAAGATATGCATTTTCAAAACAAAATAATAACATTTTACAATTTTTATACATCCCATATATAGAAAATGGCATAAAACTTCTAGAAAAAGTGACGTGCTGACTATTTCTATCAGTTTCAACGGTAGTTCTCGTTAGTTCTCACAGAGTTCTATGCATCGCAATCATTTTTAAGCAGAGTTCCGGCCTCTACATAATTTTAATCAATTTTTTAATACCTGAGTCCAGCACGATACTTGTAGAAAAAGTGACGTACTGACTATATGTATCAGTTCTAACGGCAATTCTCGTTAGTTCTCACAGTGTTCTATGTAATATCATATATATAAAAATTTTATGAAACATTAATAAAAGTTCAACACAATTGCAATACTTACTTTTTCAGTAATGATATTACACAGACAGCATGCTTGTCAGAATGAAAACTTTAAGAGAACTTTTTCAAGAGAACATTTAGTTATCTTTAAAATAATGTCTAAACGATATCTCATAATAATCATTTATTAGAGAATCTACCAAGAGAACTCTTTAAGATATCCGATTTGAGAGATGTCTTGAAATTGTTATCTTTATGATGTCATGCTAAATGATATTAGTTTGTTTTCTCATAAAAGATATCAATATGTTGTATGATTTTTGACAGTTCAGAAACGAGACATAATTATGATATCTTTTATGAGAAATTCATTTGATGTTACTTATTAGGAAAGATTCTGTTTCAGAGATGCCAGAAGGTTTGTAGATTATCGCGCCAACGTTCTGTGAATTCATAATCTTGCCATTCACTTCATCAGGGCGAGGAGTGCAGTGATACTTGTAGCAATTTCGGGTGGGATGCACTAGTGTACACTGGTGCATGTTAAGTCCGTGTACAATGTACATGTTCGTGCATATGTTATATCCGTGTACTGCCGCGGTGGTAGATTAACAGTGTACAACGGTTTTAATATGCACCAGTGCACACTTATTTTCCCAGCCGAAATCGCTAATAGATACGTATCAGTGCATTCCTCGCCCTGATGAAGTGAACGGCAAGATTAATTAATTCAAACCTGTAAACATAACCTGTAAACTCTCTTTTTAAAGAAATTTATATATTAACATATAACAGATTTCTTTAAGACATCATAAATATGAATATATATGTTAATCATAAAGATGTCCAATTTAAGAAATCTTTTAAATATCATTTTTGTGACATCTTTCTGTTCTCAAAAAACGACGCATTAGATAACATTCAGTTATCTTTATGTGATCTTTAAGAAGTTTCTCTAAGTTATCAGATTCAGAAATAAGATATCTTTTAGAAACCTTTTGGATAACATATTGTTATTTGGGTAGATATTAATCAACCTTCAACCCACTTCTCATCTAATCCACTGTATTTAACAGACAATAATTAAATATATTAAGAGTAAAAATATACTACATTTGGATTACAAAAGTATAAAAAATGAAGAAGTATTCAATAATGTTATATAAAAATATCTAAATGACATATCTCATGAGTACATACATATATCATAATGTATGGCACTTAATCTGTCTAGTAAAAGCGTGACAGGCCTATCTCAAAGAAAAATGGATTATTAGCCTTAAATTTATATTGATTGTTTTTAGTAGGATTCACGTCACTTTTTCTAGAAGTTTTATGCCATTTTCTATATATGGAATGTATAAAAATTGTAAAATGTTATTATTTTGTTTTGAAAATGCATATCTTAGTAGGTTTTTAGTAGAACTATGGGGAACTGTTGCTAAAAATGCAAATATTTATTTTTTTCTCGTACTTTAGAGGAAAACTGACGTGCCAGATTCGCGAAGTTTGTACGCCATATTTTCAATTTTAGTTTTTTCATAATAAAACTGCGGAACTATTTTTTGTTTTTAGGTAGAACTGTAGAACTATGAAAAGTGCTACTGGAACTGTTGTAATTTTTTTGATATCGATAGAATGTCGTGCTAGCTTCACAGATCCACTTTCCTATAGTATATCTCGAATACTATTTGTCCTAAAAATATGGTCCAAGTGCCAAATAAAAACAAATATCATATATTATGAGCTCAGAAACGTACGTCGTCTTAAAAATTTTGCAAATAAACTTTTTTTGCTATTATTATCGACCATGAAAATGAAGGCACAAAATTAGGAAAAAGAAATCCCGTTTTCAAACGTCTGGTATGTCGGTCAACGTTTATCGCGTATAAATTAGCAACCCACCATTTTGTAGGAAATTTTATAAGCTTCAATTTTTATATAAGGTATTTTTTACGTGTACCATGCAGAAATTAAAATATTTACAAAAAAGGTATCGCAAATCGCCTTTTTATGCCAAAAGCTCAAAAAACAAGCATTCTTATAGCAACTGTTTTTCAAAAATTAAATTTTTTAAACTATCGCCGATACAGGATCGTGTACATATATATGTAAACTAACAGAAAAATATGGATATTAATTTTTCTATCGTCATTACATATGTTTGTTTGTACAAAAAGTCCGATTTTATCATAAAATCAGTACATTACGGAATTTTCCAAAGGGTGTATCTCGGAAACTATTCATCGGACGAGGTTCAAAAAAATCTCATTTTAAAGACAATTTTATAAGCTTCCACATAATTTCTAAACATTTTTCACCTCAGACAAATCAGAAGTAAGTTATTTACAAAAATGTACGCAGAAACACGTATAATAAAGATTTTTCAGCTGTATCTCAGTAATTATATATTAGCCGTATACAAACCATTAGAAGACCAAAATGCAGGGAATTTAATAATCTTTCGTTTTGATGATAACTATTTTTGGCGTAGGAGTAGCCGTATATAAGATATTACCGATATACTAACGAGGAAACATTCTCATTTTCAAAATATTCACAAGTCAAAATGCCTTTAAAAAATGATATCTCCGGAACTAGCGATCGTACGACACTCAATAAAAACCCATTTTGTAGGTAATTAAATACTCTTTCGATCTTGTTATGTGCGTTTTGCACGTAGATGTATCCAAATTTGAGATATTCGCGAAGATAGAACAAATTTACGTAACGCTCGAAAATAAGAAGTCACTTAAAAGAAATCTATCTCGAGAACTATTGGTCGTACGAAGTACGACCATTAGAGAATTTTATAGAGAATTCTATTATCTTTCTTTTATTATAGACCTACTTTGGCCGTAAAACTGATAGGAAAGAAGATAACCGCGAAAAACCGGAATTTCAAACCTTGTACGCTCGATAAAAGACTTAGCGTACAAGCTAACGTTGGGAACTTTTCAGACATCATTTCTCTCGCCTAAATGAAGGTATTTAGCAATTTATAGCTTGGTCGGAATTTCTTCATTTATATGCCCTTTTTTGTTCCAAAGTGACTGGACTATGAGCAATGTTTAAGAGAATAAAGTACTCGGCACGGGCGTCGATCCGCATAAACGAATCATTTTTCTCACTTCAGTGTGAGCAACAAATTCAGATGTTATCATATTTCGATAGTGCATGTTACGAGGAACATTTCGATACCAAATACATATACGAACGACAACTTCTCTGAGCAATGTTTAAGAGAATAAAGTTCTCGGCACGGGCGCCGATCCGCATAAACAAATCATTTTTCACGCTTCAGAGTGAGCAACAAATTCAGATGTTGTCATATTTCCATAGTGCATGTTACGAGGAACATTTCGATACCAAATACATACGAACGACAACTTCTCTGAGCAATGTTTAAGAGAATAAAGTTCTCGGCACGGGCGCCGATCCGCATAAACAAATCATTTTTCACGCTTCAGAGTGAGCAACAAATTCAGATGTTGTCATATTTCCATAGTGCATGTTACGAGGAACATTTCGATACCAAATACATACGAACGACAACTTCTCTGAGCAATGTTTAAGAGAATAAAGTTCTCGGCACGGGCGCCGATCCGCATAAACAAATCATTTTTCACGCTTCAGAGTGAGCAACAAATTCAGATGTTGTCATATTTCCATAGTGCATGTTACGAGGAACATTTCGATACCAAATACATACGAACGACAACTTCTCTGAGCAATGTTTAAGAGAATAAAGTTCTCGGCACGGGCGCCGATCCGTATAAACAAATCATTTTTCACGCTTCAGAGTGAGCAACAAATTTATATGTTGTCATATTTCGATGGTGTATATTACGAGGAATATTTTTATAGCGAAAACATGCAACCAATTCTTTTATCAAGATTTAAGATCTTATAATGCACGGTGCGGGAACGACTGGGATAAACTAATTGTTTTTCATGTCATAGTTAGCAACAAATTTGAATATTGATAGTATATGATGTGTAGAAAAATTTGGCTACAAATTCATTGAGCAACAAATTCTGTGCATAAATCGTCAGTCTTTCTCTTCCCGAATCATTGACGAATAATGCAATATGTGAAAAACTGGGCGAGAGAGAGAGAGAGAGAGGGAGAGAGAGAAAGAATCGCGGAAAGATCTCTGCTGGCTTGGCTCGTGTCTACCGTCGACGCGCCGGCCCGCCGCGAATCTTTCTTCTTTGTAGTGGAACAAGCACCGACGGATTGATAGTCTGTCTTTGTCTGTCTAACGGTTCGATAAACATGGACATAGGGAAGATTCGAACCAAAAAATCATGGACATAGGGAAGATTCGAACCAAAAAGTCGTGGTGTATCGACAGTGTCGAAAATGTGTTACGTAGTTCACATCATTTTATAAAAATGATGTTGGTGCCGCTAGCGTACGGCGGCTTCGCCAGTCACGCGAAAAAGGCCGCCATTGCCTCTCTCAGGTTTCTCTCTGATTACGTCTAGCTTGGCAGCAACAGACACGAACAAGAATTATTCAAGGCAAGATATATCCTAATAAAATTTGTCTTTGTCCTGCGATCTGTGCAATGTATTCCTCTCAAAACTAAAAAAAAAACAATTAAGTCGCTGAATATATGTTTATGAAACGTTATATAATGCAGATATATCTCGTGCATCATAAAGTCCCATGTTGATTAAATCACGTATAAACCTGTATATTTCTGTCACCGATGCATGACTGATTTTTGTATGTGTTCCTCTGAGCCTCGGAAATACTTCCATTATCTCCAAGGATCGAAAAGCATCTTTCGCACAAATTCATATGAAAAAAGCTGATAAGCTTTGCTTCTACAAATAACCTATTTTGGGAAATTTAATAGCATAATTTTGACATCTTTGTTACAATTTTGAGATCTAAATGTTTATTATTTAAATTTAACAATGATTCAGTCACTTGCATTACATTAAATATTAGTGCATACTAAAGCTATCATAAAATCAGCAAAATTAAATGTAAAAGTACATAAATGTTTTACAAACTTAAATACCCAATAATATCATCGTAACATTATTTGACAGAATATATTATACATGTATTATTTCGCTATCAAATTTAATTGTATTATGCTATTGTTTTTAAATATATAAAGCAGCCTTTAATATACTAATTCAGTAGTATAAATGATCAAGTTTATCATAAATATTTATCATTTAAATCTAAACATTAAAAATTTTAGTTAGTAGCATTTATATATTATATAAATGGATGAATAAAAGAAGTTTTATAATAACAGTTTTATGAATTTCAGATGTCTACTCCAATAGCGAAACCACAACTTCGTGGTCTTCTCATGGTACAAATTAAAAAGAGTCTTATAGGAATGATGGTAGTTAGCATCAGTGCAGGGCTGGCATATAAGATTCTTGTTGCCGATAAGAGAAAACAGAGATATATTGAATTTTACAAGTATGTACAAATGTCTTTAAAATACTGCCATTACTTATTCTAATTTTATTCTAATGTCAAGACTATTCTGTTTGTACATAATTTTGACTTTACATTTAAGGTCTCTAATGTTCATTTCTATTAATATAGATTAACTTTTATCTTGGTTTAACTTATTTTTTATCTTCTATGTATTTTTATAATTAATCTACATTAACTATATTAATCTATAAGCAATTATATTAATGAACATTAATTTATATAATGGATCTAATTTGCTCATTTTTACTAATGAAGATTAACTTTAACTTTGATTCAATTTATTTTTCATCTTTTTCTAATCCTAAGAATTAGAAAAAGATAAAGAATTAATTACATTGAGATTGAAGTTAGTCTATATTGATAGAAATGTAGACACAAATAAGTTTTTAATTTTGTTGTTTTGCAGAACCTACGATGCAGAGAAACAGCTAAAGATAATGAATGAGGCTGGTCTCATGCAGTCTTACATCCCCCAAAAGAAGTAAATTTATGTGATAGGAAAATAGCTTTTAGAAAGAGCGAAAATAAGATAGTCTTTTTTGGGATTACGTATTATATCTTTATGTATAATGAATAAATTCTATATAGTATTAAGTATACTAAGTTTTTTGTTGACTACATATTGATCAACATAATCGATTTAGTTAATTGTTAAATTTATATTTCAAATATTATGTCCGTATTTATTGCATAAAATAATTATGATGTAAAAAATACATGTTTTTGTGGCAAAGATCATCTTGTCGATTACACAATCAGCTTTGTACTTTTATTTAATGAACGATTGCAATTTTTCTTGTAATATTTACATATCTACTTTCTGGCTTGGCTATGCGTAGCGATACATATGCAGTATTCAAATTTATCATTCAATTTAAATTGCAGCTTTGTAACAGCCTTGATGGTTTAAACATTTTTTTATCTGATTAGTACAAAAGGTAGGATTTTTGCACGCTGGATATGCGGAAATTTCGTATGGAAAGGACGAGTATTGATATAGCGAGAGTAGCAGTTATGCTTTCAATGACGTCTCGCGTCTATAGAATAAAACGCGAGGTATCCGGATTATCCGGAAGCGATGGGTGACGACGGAGCGTCGTTATCGGGACGCGATGATTGGAGGTTAAGGAACATGTATATACATCTTAGGCAAGATGGCGCCCCGAGGATCTCTAAAAAGTACCCAGCATGCTCCGCGCGATTGATTTGCGCATGTCAGTTGGTCGCATTGCAAATGGCGGCACCTTGTTATTGTTCATGGCGTTTTATGACTTGTCTCTTTATATTAGCGATTATGTCGAGTTTTTTCGCGATCCCTGCCGCGCGCTGTGTGCCGAGTGTGAAGTAGGGTCCGCGCCGTGTGTTTTAGGTTAAGACCAGTGCCCGGGCGGTGTGCCTCCGTGGTGTACGGACGCGTGAAATCCCGGACAGTGTCGGAAAGAAATGGGGTAACGTTGAAATTTTCCTGTGTTCATACGGTATCAAATCGGCGCTGCGCGACGACTGGAGTGAGGCTCGCTGGCCGAGCTGCGACCGTCAGCGGGCGCGGATACCTTCTCTGTGCTCGACCGCGTATCGTCCGCCCTGCGATTACGTCCACGTCGTCGGACGTGGGGCCCTAGGAAGGGAAATAATTCTCGACTTTTGACGGGCTATCTTGAGCATGCTTGAGCCCACTTCACGTACACCTCCCCCGACGGACAAAATGGTGGCCCCCCGATGTCCCGACGGTCTGGATGCCGTATTTCGTCGAAAATCATTACGGCGAGCCGCGGGACGCGCGTCCCGCGTCGCGTAACCGTCGATCCCCGTCGATGCGCTCGTCCGCGTTTCGCGCCCAGTCGAAAAAATGCGCTCTATAACCTATTTCGCGAGGCTGCTCGCGCGCACGGTGCCCCCGCGGCACCGCTCGTGCACCAGGGGATTTTTAATTGCCCCGTACACACGTACGGTTCAGACGGGCCACGTCCCCGCGGGGTGCGTGTCGCGTGCGTAACTATCGCCAGGACGACGGCGGGGCCGGGCCCCTCTCGACGCCCGACGGACGGACGTTCACTCCCCGCGGTAATCGCCCCCGTGCCCATACCTCCCGGAAATCAAGCGCGAATTATAACCTAGTAACGCCTAGCGGGCCTCACACTTTTTGTTTATGCGCCCGTATACGTGTATATGTGTCCGTGTGTGTTTTTGTCATTTTCTTGCTGTTCTCGCGCGGCCAACCTCCTCTATCGATTGTACGGCGAATAATACGACTTTTCCCGATCGACGACACTCTCCTCTCATTGTCATTGAATTAATTATCTCTGCATGATATACATAATCTTCGTCTGGAAACTTTTCTCCCCACACTCGGTTTCTCGGTGAAATTTATAAAATTGAAATCAACGCGAAATACCATTAATTGCCATTAAATATTAAAAATGATATTGTATAGACGTGTGTGTACATGTATATATGTGTTATGTATGTGTATATGGTATATATACACACATACATGCATACACACACTGGTCATATGATGTGCCAAGGAATAAGATTTTTTTTTTACTTGTTATGGGGATGAAGTTTGTTTTTTATTACTACACTAGGCTGTGTACTAGAACTTCTCACTGTCATCAAATTGTCAAACCTATTTAAATACAAAAGTATTTACTAGTGTAGCCATAAAAAACAAATCTATATCTGTCTTAAGTCCAATTGAAAAAATAACGTAGAGTATTTATTTGGCATTGTTTTTAATTTACTTTATACATTTGATGCATTTATATGTATCTAATTAGAATTTTTTACTTTTACAGTATCTTTATCTTGAGATACAAATGTATTTCTATGTGTTTCTATTTTGTAAAAATCCAGGTCTGTTTTTTATGCCTATACTAAGCTAATATTATGACATTTGTCATACAACTATCTAAAACTTTCTCATGTTTTGCTAAATCAAACGTATACTTATTTCACTTTAAGTTTTAAAAATGCACACTTATGTACAGTTTAGCCATAGAAAACAAACCTATTAATGTGTGAACACATGCTGCTGTAAAACTTTCATATGTAAATTATCATTATTACACAAATTATCACACACATATTTTGTTAATGTACGTACATATAATGCGATGTTGTTTAATTAATTTATTTACTTGTACAGTGTTAAGTAACAACATATAATTTAATATTTGCTCTCTATATGGTCTAATTATTCAAATCTCTAATTTGTTTGACAGTAAACAAGATTAGTAGAACTGGTGTGATTTGGGGCTGTCGGTGTACAACTGACACACGACAACTCATCATCACACATATTACAGCAATACCCTGAGGCGTTTCTACACTCTCTGGGTAGTTATGTGATTTGTGGTTGGTATGTACTTCATTATTGTATAAATATTCATAATTTGTGTAATTATATATTTTTTTATATTACATTAAGTAATATGAAAAAATATTTAGTATATATTAGATTATTACGATTTAATTATTATTTTATTAAATACCATTATATATTTTTTAAAAATTCAAATAATTAATTTTAAAAGTTATATTTAAAAAGAATTAATTAAAAAATACACACTTATTTTTTTAATGAGGTGAACATTCCATAATTTTTTTTAATTTTTCTTAAAAAAAACGTTGAGATTTAGTTTTTATATTACTATTAGCATTTAACATTATTATTACAAAAAGATTAATGAAGAATTTAAAAAATAACATTATAATTGTAAAAATAATTATGTTGTGCCTGAAATTTTATTAAGACATCAATTTTACAGTCATGGCGGCAGATAGTGATGGTGATCTGATTGAGACGGTGGTAACCTGTGAGGGTGATCTTGGAGATCCCGAGTTCCCTCGAAAGTTTGAAATTATTGTTGATCATCTCAATACCTTACTTTGTAAAAGTAAATAATTTATTTCTTTGTTATACATACAGTATTCATTATTAATGTTAATAATTATTAATATGCAAACAATATACAATTTACAGAAAAAGGAGATGGTCTGAGAGTAAATAAAATAGAACCATGGAATTCAGTCAGAGTAACGTTTTCGATACCCAGAGAAGCTGCTTTGCGACTGCGAGAGTTAGCAGCTCAGGGTTCTCCAACACTTACACAACTTGGCATACTCTCAGTACAAGTCGAAGGAGATCAGGTAATTTATACATCCGATTGAATTTTATAAATTTGTGTATATGTGCGCGCTCGCGCTCACATACAGTATATATATATATATATATATATATATAATTTATAAAATCCAAATATATACACATATGTGTGTGTGTGTGTATATATATATGTATATATATATTAGGTTGGAGAAAGTCTTTTTCATATATATAAAAAGACCTTAATTTTACAATATCTTCGTTAAAAATGAACGGAATTTAAATTTAAAAAGAAGTTTTAAAACTTAAAATCTCTACTTTTAAAAGGTTACTATATTTTTTTGAGTTTTTTTAAATGAAAATTTGACAATTTTTACATATAAAAAACTACGAGATGAATAAGATGAAAAAATGTCTTTTTACTTTGTGGATTTTCCACGTGTTCAAAAAAAAAAATTGCAAAAATTTTTGATTACCTATTGTGAAAGCTTGAAGCTACAAAATAATTTTTAATGTTCTTACGATTTTTTGTTCCTGAATTATTCGTGAGTTAAGGAGCATTTTGATTGCATAATTCCATTAAAAATTATCATTTCGCAATTTAAAAAAAACAAATTTTTAAAGCTAAAACTTTGCTCTATTAAAAATGATATAATTGCAACGAAAATTTCGCAACAAATGATGAATTGGGCAAAAGTCCTTTTACATATGTAAAAGGACTTTTCCCCAACCCACTATATTACAATTTTAATGATATTTAAAAAAAATTCCTGTAAAAATAAGAATGATTATTAAATGATACATTTTTGCAGGTAATATCTTTAAGGATAGCCAGTCGCTTCGGTGGAGATGCGCAAGAAATTGTACTACATTCTGGAAATACGCAAGATGGCGGAGCAAAATCACAAGGAGATGCTGCTAGTAATACAGCTGTTGCTGCCAGTAACCCTTCAACAGCTTTGCCTGGTCCCAGCAATGCCACCAGCATCTCGTCGACATTACATAATGTTGCTCAGATAATAGCAGCTGGTAAGTTTTTATACAAGTTATAAAAGATTTAAACACACACACACACACACACACATAATGAATTGAATAACATAAATTTCTTTCTGTTTCAGGAACATCATCAGAGAAAGCTCCTCAGTTTCGTTCTCCAAATGTAGTCGCGCCCACGGATTGTGATCCTATTCCACCGTTTCTTACGAAATCGGCACAGTCCACGTCAGCGGGCAACACTGGCATTTCCGGAAACCAGCAAGTAATTAATCCTAGTGCATCGCCCAGAAACAACTACAATGGTCCTTTCCCATTTGCCAGTATGACACATGCTGCTCAAGCAATACACAACCGCGAATCGCAATCTACAACCATCAAGAATACGATGCAGTTCAAGCACCATGCACAACCGCCACCACCATATCCATCTCAAGAAAATTTGGCGACAGTTACGGCATTGACGACCGGTCACACAACAACACAACCAGTCGTTACTGTCGGACAGTTAACGAATCAGTACAAACCCACGACGATTGCTACAACATCTAGTCTGTCACCAAACAACAGTACTAATTTGGCAGGGAGTTCGAATGGTAGTGGGAATCAGGTCGCCCTGTCCAGTCCGTTGCTCGTGAATCTTTTACAAAATGATGCTGGTTCACATGCTAATAACGCTATGCCTGGTCAGAAGATGTTACCGCCAGCTGTTATCGATAATCCTGGACCTACCAATCGCATGAGACCAACTAAGAAGCCCACGGTTAGGAGGAAAGATCTCCCGTCGCCCAGTGAATCGCCACCGAATTCGGATACCTTAAGAAGCGAAGACTTAGTTGGAGGAACGGCGACGACAACGCCGACTATTTCCGATTTGCCTCAGACTTCTACATCATCAGCATTTGCAACTGTCAACATTAATCAACCGTCAACACTTCCGCCACAGCAACATACTACAGTCAATGTGATCAGTGCTAGCACTGGACAAAATATGATGCCCCCACAAGCGGTGCATCAAGTGTCGACTAGTGGACAGATACAGCAGCAGCAGCAAGTTTTACACAATCAAGTACAAACACAGCAAAAGTTTCCCATTAGGCATGATTTGGCTCACAGAACATCGCAGGTCCAATTACAGAATCAGCTCTCCGCCAGGCATCCAGTAAATGGACAGCAGATTAGAACACCTTTGCAACGTCAATTGTTGATCCAACAACAGCAGCAGCAGCAGCTTACACAGCCGCAACAAATAAATCAACAACAAATTATTTCACAAGTCCCTGGAGTGGCGCAATCTACTCTACTCCAGCAGCAAAATACAAACAC
Source organism: Cyphomyrmex costatus (assembly GCF_001594065.2). NCBI lineage: Eukaryota > Metazoa > Arthropoda > Insecta > Hymenoptera > Formicidae > Cyphomyrmex > Cyphomyrmex costatus. The sequence goes on from NW_017275249.1 coordinate 37,522, forward strand.
ATCATTACAAACTGCTTCCCTCATCAATCAGTCGATGTTGCAGCAACAACAACTGCAACAACAATTGATACAATATTCAACAGTAGGCTTAAATGTCACGCAACAACGGCTAGGTTACTTAAACACTCGTCAACAAACTCCGCCCCCTTATCCGAGGCAACCAGTACCTCAACAAACGCATTTAAGTCAGCAGAATCAGGGTCTCAATGTACAGCAACAACTGCATCACAATCAGATTAAGAACATCAATACGGATACCAGCGCGAGTACTGATTTTCGTTATGGACAGAGCCAGAATATCCTTAGTAGAAATTATCAGTCTTCTGCAACGAGCAATGCTAATGGGACCACGTGGAACGCACAAAGCAATTCTATTCCACAAGGTGCTCAAGTTAACACCACACGTCTGTCAGTCTCAAATCAGGTTTCAGGTGCCTTTCCTCAATGTGGCTCTCGTATAAATAATTCTACTACTAGCATTGCTCCATCTGTCAACAAGACGGAGACTTCCGAGTCTCCAAAACCGGAAGAGGAAGCTCCGGAGCCGGAACCGGAACCAGAGTATACCTCGACCGGGAAAATACGACAGTTTTTGATCAATCCTCTGACAGGACACTTAGAGCCAATGCCCAGTGAAAGTTCAGATTCAGAACCAGAAAGTGCAGTGGATAATCAGGATGATTTCTTCTCCTTTCCGTCTCCGTCGAACGACAGATCGAACTCCATATTTTCCGATGATGACGCGGACAGCAATTTTTCAAGAAGAAACGATACGACGACAAACACGGATCAGTCCGATTCCGAAACAACGGCGAAGTCTACCGCCAGTGAAGGAAGCTTGAAGCATAGTAGAATAAAATCCAGTAGGGATACCGCGCATAGCCCGATGCCGGGAGAGAAAATCAAACTACGTTTGAAATTGGAAAAATCGGAGCCGGTTACACCGGCTTATAAGGTTGATGTTTCTTTCGTAAACACACCACCCATGCGGAAAGCCGACAAATCCGTGAATAAAATATTTGCCGGTGGTGTCCCGAATACGGGGACCGGTGACGAACCGCTGCGAGTGCCTCCGTTACACATTTCTTTAAGAGGACGTAACGCTTCAGTAGTACAAAGAGAAAAAGTTAAAAAGTCTCTAAAAGAGAGTGAAGGTGATGCAATAAAAAGGAGAGGTAAATTAAAGAAGATGAAGGAGTGCATCGATGGAAACAAGTTGCTGCAGAAGAGATCATTAAATATGATTATAGGCACCTCGTCTGCATCGAAATTACCTTTGTCTACTTCCACAATAAACAATGCCCTTTGTAAAGCCGGCAACAACATATTGCAAGCCGCTGCAGCCAAATCCAATGCCTTAAAACAAGAATTACCGATGGACGCTGTACGATTACAAACTGGTACCATTACTAAACCAAGTTCGAGTAAAAACAGCGATATGGATGACATACCGCTGAATAGTAGAATACCGTCTCCTTCAAAGCATAAATCTGCGATCGCGAATCAATCTTTAAATACTCCACAAGCTTTAACGAAGACTCAAGTGGATCTCGATGCACAGAATCATATGCAAGAACATAAAATAGGAGGAGGTAAGAAATTTTACTCATAGCTACACAGATATTGTGTGTTTGCTAGTTACTTATGTATTTATAAATAATAATTATGTTACAGGTAAAACGAAGAGAAGGGACTCTAAGAAAAAATCAGAATCTGGAGATGGTTTGCATCGGGAACAAAATCTACTGTCGGGTGGTCGAATTTTAGATAATCAAGCGAAATGGCGAAAGCTCGGTTTTAAGGGCGAAATAACTCATACAGTAAGAAAGCCGGATTCACTTTTAACTGGAAGTGACTTTAGTACAATCAAGAAAATTGGTGAAATTCGAAGAACGAGCGATAGCGATATCAATAAATCAGCCATTGAGAAGAGTAATTCATTGAGTAATGTCGTTCCTAAATTAACAGAGCTTAATGGCGTGAAGAAAGACTTAATAGCCAGAGAAGACAAGAGAAGACGGTTAAGTTTGATGGATGAAAAAGATCTACATTTAGGAGGTGAATATTAATGTTTAATTTCATTATATGCAATATTTAATGTAAATTATTAGATTATATACTATCCATTTGCAAAGTTACATTCTAAGTAATTAACTTTTATATATTACAGAATCTCCAAATACAGAAGTCACACACTTTAACAGTCAGAAGGCAGCTTCTGAAAGTTCTGCAACAGTACCAAGTATCAAAGCAAACGCCAGTTTGTCCTTTGAGAGTGAATCTGGATTAAAATCGACAAATTCGTCGATGCAGCAGGGCGATATCAGAAATCCATCAAACAATTCTGAGACCAAAATACCTGTTCATATAGAGACTACGACGAAAAATTCTCAGCCACCTGTGGCAAGAATGCTCTCTGTTAAGAGTAAATCCGATATGGAGAACTACATCGCCACTGTCAAAAGTCAGAACATGGGTCAAAAGTTGAAAAATCATATGATTGCTAAGAGCGAGGCGAATTCCATCATAAACAGGCACAAAACAATCGAACAGTTGAACTTTAGTCATAAGAAGACAATTCAAAATCATGTTCAAAAGCAAATCAACAAGCCAGCGGTAGAGAGTAAGATAGACACCACGTCGCAAAGGATCAGTTTGCTGAAGACCATGTCAAGCTCGGTAATCAGCAATTCGGTAGATCAAGTCCCTAGGTCACAGAGCATCGATGTACCTGTGAATAAGCCGACTTTACCTATCGGTGAGATAAACGTGACCGAAGCAAAAGTGAAGCAGAAGTTACTTGAAAATACAGCAGTACCAATTGGAATCGGTGTTGATGCAAATATAGAAAGAGTCGGTAGTGGCGGTGGCGGTGAAGATTCCGGCATCGAGTCGATGGATGCTCTTTCAGAGAAATCGCCGAACCAAGGAGAATCTCCTTTGCATAGGCCAGCATCGGCAACCGAATCAGTGACGCAGAGCAGCGCGAAGAATGTAATACAGGGAGAACCTTCCCTATCAACCACCAATAAGAACGTGCCTTCCTCAACTAGTAGTAGTAGTGATATGTGTTCAAATTCCCATTCGGAACTTCTCAAGTCCTGTGGCCCACAAAGGTTAAGTCCTGCGTCCGTAACGAGTTATTTTGAGAATCAGTTGAATCGCAATATATCAAACTCCAGTGAACACGATGCGAAGAATGTGTCTAGCGAAAAATCGACAATTCCGAGAACTGATGGTGGACATAGTGATTTGGTTGCTAGTTTAGATACAGCGAATAATGACAAAAGTATGCCCAGTCCCCTGGTGACGGGTACAGTGACTGTTGTGACAGCATCTATAACCAGCAGTATAAATAGTGATAACTTATTGCAATGTGCACATCAGCAAGCAAAAGACTTTTCTGATAAAGATAGTTCTAGCGTTAAATTAGAAAGTACTGTTAACCAAAATGATCAGGGTAAGGCAAACTCTAAACACGAGGAATCGAGAGCTGCGGAAAGTGTATCCGAGGATAGCAAAAAGGCGGTTGTAGAAAGTAACAGTGCAATTAGACTAAGTGATGAACCTCACGGACAGAATAATAATAATGTTAATAATAATAATAATAATAATAATGGTGTGCCTATAATACAAAATCACGTTGCTTATAATAAAGTTGAAACTGTAAAGCTCGATAGTGCGATCGCGAACAATGCTAACGCGGCAGCAGATAATTCTTGCTCGAATGGTGAGAGTTGCAAATCAGAAATCAAAGTAGAATCTAAAATTAACATAAAAGTGGATGACACCAGGCAAACCGATCGGTTTGAAGTCTCAAGAATTAGTAACGTTCCACTCAATACAACATCGGTTAAACTAGAAACGTGCACTGAGCAGAAGTATAATGTACAAAGTCACCAACAAATCATGCTCAAAGAGCCTTCTGTAAATCTGCAAAAAGTGACAGACGAGTTGGTTAAGAAGATGGTTAACGATACGAGCGATCTGAGTGCGGGTATTCAATCACCTATCCGCGAAGATCCGCAGCCTATCCGAATCACACCACCCTTGTATACATATTCCAATCCTGTGGTTCTGCAACGAGATGAAACTCCGAGTCCGGCGGCACAAAATCCCGAAGTTGACTCCAGCGATGTAGAGCACCTTAAGCGTAAACGTAGGAGAAAACAGGAGCTTGAAGGTCGGCAGGACGTCATATGTATAGAGGACAACGATGAGGGACATTTTGTGGAGAGACTGAACTCCAACAGTTCAGAGGAGTACGTAAAAAGGCCGCCGAAGTCGTTGCTGGAGCAGTTGTTAATCGATATTCCGAACGACAACAATGAGAAAAGATCGTTAAGAACTAGATCACAAAAGTTGAACAGTCCGGATATTGCCAAAACTCCAAAGAGCAGCCCTCATGGTCCTAACAAATTAGAGGAACGACGTAGTATATCGCCCTACGCAAAAGCAAGTCCAAAACTGGCAGTATCGAAACTGTCTCCTAACGCGACAATAAAAATAGGGAAACGGAAAAGGCAAGAAAGTGAGAGTTCCGTTGCATCGAGCACAGCTGATGATCCACAACCAAGACCAGGTAAACGGAAATGCTCAGAGAATGCTGCAGAACTTATTAAAGCTTGCATGGGTGTAGAAGAGACTGGTTCTATAAAGAAACAAGTACCTGGCAAGGAAGAACAATCAAAGAAGGGATTCAACATATTGGCAAAGGCTAAGAAAGGTGTTTATTTCATGCTACTATTTCTCTGTGTGTAGTAGTTGAGTCTTTTTTACATTTTATCTAAATATCTTTCTTTTTTATTGAATATTTTTCTACATATACAGGCTGTTTAGCTATTAGCGCATCAAATATTAATGACAGATTTTTTGATAAATTTCAATTTGCATGAAAATTTTTCTTTATAGCGAAAATTTAAGAATGACTCTTGATTGTCTAAAGTTTCAAATATTATAATCTTTTTATATGTTTGTGTATATATATATATATATGTATAAATATTGTAACGAGCAATAGACTTTTTCACTCAAATTTTCGCCAATCTCGAATTTATTAAGGAATTTCTCATTATCAGCTAATGTGGTAGGTGGACATCCTGTATATTATAGACGTAGTAAATTACAAGGACTGCCAAAAACAGAACTGTTTATACGTAAATTAGGACAGATGCCAAGGAATTATTGTTATTGAATATCAATTATTAATCAAGTTTTGCGAACATGACAAGCTTATGATAATAATCACCGATTATATAAACAAAGTAATTTAAATTACTAAAATAGCTGAAGAACATTAAATATTTTAATACTCGACACAGCTACCTCTCAATCTCACTCTAGCGTTTCTCTAATTCGAAATTTGTCTGTTTCTCACAGATTTGTCTGATTTATAATATTTAGGCCAGACTTATATGTGACACAAAGATTTTTATATTTTTAGGTCCCATTGTGGTAGAAGTAGATTCGTCTGACGACGAACCATTGATTGAGTCTGTAGGAAAAGCAAGAGTACGATTGTCAGATGAAACATCCGCTGCTTCCCCAAAGCCCAAAGATCAAAAGTAAGCAACACTGATCGCATTCTTTTGGCCAGAAAATAAAAGAAAATCTAATCTCAGAGATTTGAGAGTTCTGCTATGTAAGATAAGCTTTTGTTACCTTTTATAAAGTGAATTTAAGCACAGCTGTTTCTGGCAGTCAAATTAATTTCAGTAATATATCAAATTTCAATGCCAGTAATAGAGTGCAAAGAGAGAGCCGTTTGTTAACCACCAAGCAACCGAGCACGGCAACTGTGACAATGACGACGACAGCAACAACAACAACTATGGCGATGACGATGGCGTCGACGATAGCAACAACAACAACAGCAGTAACAACGACGCCGACGTTGACGACTATCACAACTCCAACTGCGACTGCAACTACGGCGGCGGTGGCAACGACAGCAGCGGCAGTTACTGTTGGGAAGGAGAGATTACGAGGCACTTCCGTATCCAGCAATGAGTCTGTGGGCGAAGTAACAACAAGAAGGTCTGTAAGGCAGAATACAGCTTCACCTCTAGCTACACCAGCAAGCAACACAAGGGGCGCATCCAAATCGTCAGACGATATCAACAGAAGAAAAACTCGTAGTGGTGCTGGTACGTTGTTGATTTGTTTTTTCAGAATAATTCACCTAAAGGGTATGCAACTGCACTTAATCTCTAGATTTGTAATTATCAATTTGTTCTCTATTAGCATGTTTTTGCCTATCTCTTGTTAATGTAAAGATTTTTTAATTTAAATTTGCAGTTTCTATTCTTTGCCTGTTTATCCTTTCCTCCAAGTTTTTGGCATGTCATTATGTCAAAAAAAGTACAGTAAAGTTCGACATTAATTGTTATACGAGAGATATAGATGTTTTTTAATGATATATATTTGCATACTATTTTAATTGAGAACACCTCGTACAGCGGGAAAACATTGTTTTAGTAACGGCGGAGACAGCAGAGCAAGCGAAACGGAGGCGAATATCCCGAGAAAACAAATGACCTTCGGGAAGTGACCTTGACAGTGATTAGCTACCGCTCGTCAAGGCCTATCTGTCTGATGGTAAATCCGATATAAACGGGTATTTAATCGCCGTGTGGCTGGATCCCACCTGGTGAAACTGTATGCGTCACACTAGCGCACAACGTTGCTGTATATGTATCGGGAGTATTGTATTAAAAAGAAGTGCTGGACGGTGTGAAAGCATGTCGTGTTATAAAACATTTGTTGGCAGATATTAAATTAGTCATGTATGAAAGATAACATCTATGCGAGTTTCTGTTCAGTCTTTCTGTCTCTTTCTTTTTTCGTTTCTGTTTTTTTTTTCTTTAGAGTTAAGAATTACATTGTTAAAAGTTATGAAAGGAATATTGTTTGTGTGAAAAGAGTTTTGTACGTTTAGTAAATCATCCATTATTAATTGTTATATCCTTAAATGTTTAAGAATCACGCATATAACTAGAACAAACTAAAGGCAATCTGCTTTAGTTATCTTTTCACCGTCTAGCGTTCTCATTTATGCTGTACTCCTATAAACAGCAAAGTTTAGTTACTCAGATATGACTTGCTCAATGCATTACACTACAATCTAAGTAACTGAACTAACCTAAAACTGCCGAGATATTGTATGTAACTTTCTTTTACCAGTCAAATATTTCATTCTATCCACAAGTACTAAATTTCATTCTTCGATGTGCAATTTTCTATCGTTGTTATTAGATGTAAGAGGGAAGAAAAGCTAGAGCTTTATACATTTAAGAAAATTTAAAGAAACTCAAATTATATTTATGTTTCGGGAATCATCTTCTCTCATATAATTTCTTTCGTTCATTGTATCAGTACAAACTAATAACGGTAAAAGAAAGTCCAAATTTTTAAGGCATTAAACACGCGATCTGATTGTACTGCCGTAAAGTAAAACATATATTTACCGTGGACAAATTTATTAACTGGTGGAGCTTAGATTGCTACTCTGACGACTTTGCTGATAGACTCTGTTTAGGACAATATGTCTCTGTTTGTGTATACATATTTATTTATTGTATCATCTCTACTTGTTATGAAAATTTTCTGTGTGTGTGTGTGTGTGTGTGTGTGTGTGT